>NC_136789.1:39654969-39667469 GCF_951216825.1 Electrona antarctica | reverse complement strand
GGGGATGAGAGTGGGTGGTTCGGGGGGGGGAGGTTGGGGGGGGGGGGGGGAGGTTGGGGGGCGCAGCTTGTGGGAGGGGTGGGGCGGGGGGAGGTTGCGTCCTCTTCAGAGGCAGGTGTCGAGGTGGGCTGATTGGGCCGCCGCCACCCCGGGCCTGGTCTCGGCGCGGCGCTGGGAGCAGGGCACGGCGGGATGGGAGCTGGTCGATGCCAGATCCCTGCGGCCTCCTCTGCTGCCCAGCCTCCTCCGGCTCCAGTGGGGACGTGCGCACATCATCCTCCGCTGGCATCTGCCCAGCAGGTCGTCCGCCAGCGCCCACAGCGGATCCGCCTCCTGCTGCAGCAGGGGTCCTCCCGTGGCTGCCGCGGGGACGCAGGGCTTGGGTCCGGGTCTCCTCCTCCGCGAGGGGCATTCTCCTGGGTACGGGTGGCAGACGCGGCCCGACCCCCACCCACCGGGCGCCGGGCTGTCGTCGGAGGAGGAGGAGAATGAGGGCGCCGGGGTCAGCGTGACCCTGCCCTCCTCCCCGCCCAGCAGGCTGAGGCTGGTCCTGTCGGTGAAGGATTCCGTGCGGTCCTCGTAGCCCAGGTCGGCCGGCGCCGAGCACTGCTGCATGAAGCCGCTGCGCCCCTTCCCCCCGCCGCCGCCCACGTCGGCTGCCGTGCCGCCCTTCTCTCCCCCGCGGCGCCTCGTCCCCTCCTCCTCCTCTTCCTCCTCCTCCTCCGCCTCCGGCTCGGTGCAGGCCGCCTCCGTCTCGTCCATCAGCTCCACCTCTCCCCCCACCCCGCCGCCCCCCTCCTCCGCCTCCTCCTCAACCCCCCCGTGGCCGCCGCAGCCCCCCGCCATGGGGGGCGGCGGGGGCGGGCAGCGCGGGTCTCGCAGGAACACCACGATGACGGAGATGTTGTCGCTGGAGCCGGCGTCGCGCGCCTCTGCCACCAGCTTGTGGGCCACCATGGCCGTGTCACCGGCGTTCTCCTGCAGGTGGTCGCTGACCACGCGCACCGCCTCCTCGGGCGTCACCGTGTCCCAGAAGCCGTCGCACGCCAGGATCAGGTAGTCCTCGGAGCCGTCCAGCGGGAAGTCTGCGTGGTCCGCGTCGCCCGAGATGTAGGGCTTGTGCTCGTTGTCGCCTGCAGAGGAGGAGGAGCCACACGTAACCAACGGGGTTCTCAGGGTCACAATCGGCTATGTGGTCACTTCTATGTTTTACAAGGAAAACTACAGGCGAAATGTTGTTTTTTGTGAATAGTTCCTTCTCGAAAAGTTTTCATGTCAAGTACCCATAAATATATGTATTTGGCTGCAGGCAAAACATTTGTTCAAAATGTCTGATTATATATATATTTGACCCCTGCTGAATTTAAATATACGCATTTCTTTTTGGACGCCTCGCAGACCCGAATCAATAACATCCACCGTCATACAACAACACTAGCCTAGTGTGTGAATGAATCAATAACATCCACCGTCATACAACAACACTAGCCTAGTGTGTGAATGAATCAATAACATCCACTGTCATACAACAACACTAGCCTAGTGTGTGAATGAATCAATAACATCCACCGTCATACAACAACACCGTAGCCTAGTGTGTGAATGCGGTCGGTTGCTCAGCATTGCGGCTGTCTTTTCCAGTCCTTAATGAATTCTCCTTCACATCGTTCCTTGACCTCGTGACATTCCGCATCGAGGTCGAGGGACTGTTCCTAGGAAAAGATGTAGGGTGTACTTTTCTTGACGAATTTGGAAGCACCCCTGGGAATCTGACAAGAGAGTGCTGACATTTTCGTCAGCGCCTGGCCCGCATGGAAGGGAGAGAAGACAGTTTGCCGGGTAGTTCTTGGCCGAGTTTATCATGCACTAGAGAAGGTCTTTTAACATATCAGACTTTATTACTTGCGCAAGCAGAGCACGCAAGTACTTCGATCGGGTATGTATGTATGTCGGTGTACTCCACCGGCCAATCAGGGACCAGCATTACGTCACCAAGAATGGTGGTCCCTTATTGGCTGTTGACTAAGGTACGTTTCAAGGTTGGTATAAGGTCAATGCCAGTTTGACACTGCACTGCACTGCAGTCATCGCGTTCCAAGACACTGAACTAACTGATGGCAGGGGCTTTTCTACTTTTAGAATTGAAAGAAACATTAAAGATGGAGTGCCGTGATTTCTGTATTTTTTCCAGTGTCTGGTGACAGTAGGTGACAGTACTTCATTAGACCCCTTGGTGTGGTTGTTATGTGCAATGACGTCTTCCCTTTGTATTTAGGGTTTCTTCCTGGAGGCTGAAACCTTGGCAGTCAAACGTGCCAATGAAAAACAAAACTGATATAGTGACATCATCCCCTCCTCTAACACCTCCCCCTTTATCATACAACAACAGCTGTGGGTGCGGCTTCAGTTCCGGTAGATCACCACCCACCAGGCATAACTGGCATAACTGGTGGGCGTGTCCACATGTAAACAAAATTTTAACAAATACTGTACACTTTTTGGGGGAAAATAAGCTCATAGCGCGCCACCGAGTGGCGCGCTACGAGCTTGTAGGTCTGCTATTTTTGAAAAATCGTGAAAGTATTTATTTCAGAAAACTGGAGGATTTAGAAGGATTTTTTTAAATGTTGAGGTCAGGCCTAAATGGGTCAAATGATAAGGGACAATATCGGTGGCACCCAACTGTAGATGGATAGATGATCAATGTGTGACGTTTACCTCCAGTATGGATCTGGAGACAAGACGGACCGTGTGATGGATGTTGGATGTCTGAAGCATACTTTTTAGTGAAAACGTTAATCAATAAAGCTTTAGACCTGTAAGCCACAGTGCGGAGACATTTCTTTCTTTTTGCCTGTGATGTGCCAGCTGTGTTTTTCTCTTCTTTGATATGATGTCATGTGTGTTGTATGTTTACCTATGGATCTGGAGACAGACAGACTGATATGATGTCATGTGTGTTGTATGTTTACCTATGGATCTGGAGACAGACAGACTGATATGATGTCATGTGTGTTGTATGTTTACCTATGGATCTGGAGACAGACAGACTGATATGATGTCATGTGTGTTGTATGTTTACCTATGGATCTGGAGACAGACAGACTGATATGATGTCATGTGTGTTGTATGTTTACCTATGGATCTGGAGACAGACAGACTGATATGATGTCATGTGTGTTGTATGTTTACCTATGGATCTGGAGACAGACAGACTGATATGATGTCATGTGTGTTGTATGTTTACCTATGGATCTGGAGACAGACAGACTGATATGATGTCATGTGTGTTGTGTGTTTACCTATGGATCTGGAGACAGACAGACTGATATGATGTCATGTGTGTTGTATGTTTACCTATGGATCTGGAGACAGACAGACTGATATGATGTCATGTGTGTTGTATGTTTACCTATGGATCTGGAGACAGACAGACTGATATGATGTCATGTGTGTTGTATGTTTACCTATGGATCTGGAGACAGACAGACTGATATGATGTCATGTGTGTTGTATGTTTACCTATGGATCTGGAGACAGACAGACTGATATGATGTCATGTGTGTTGTATGTTTACCTATGGATCTGGAGACAGACAGACTGATATGATGTCATGTGTGTTGTATGTTTACCTATGGATCTGGAGACAGACAGACTGATATGATGTCATGTGTGATGTATGTTTACCTATGGATCTGGAGACAGACAGACTGATATGATGTCATGTGTGTTGTATGTTTACCTATGGATCTGGAGACAGACAGACTGATATGATGTCATGTGTGTTGTGTGTTTACCTATGGATCTGGAGACAGACAGACTGATATGATGTCATGTGTGTTGTGTGTTTACCTATGGATCTGGAGACAGACAGACTGATATGATGTCATGTGTGTTGTATGTTTACCTATGGATCTGGAGACAGACAGACTGATATGATGTCATGTGTGTTGTATGTTTACCTATGGATCTGGAGACAGACAGACTGATATGATGTCATGTGTGATGTATGTTTACCTATGGATCTGGAGACAGACAGACTGATATGATGTCATGTGTGATGTATGTTTACCTATGGATCTGGAGACAGACAGACTGCCGTTAACCCTCCACGTTCCAAACCAGATGACACAGCCTCCTAGCGCCTCTATCCTCTTCTTTTCATCCTGCAAACACACACACGCACGCACGCGCACACACACACACACACACACACACACACACACACACACACACACACACACACACACACACACGCACACGCACACGCGCACACACGCAGCTTTGTTTTAGATCAGTGGTTCAAGTTAGTTAGGTTCACAGGCTGATAGGCTCCCCTGTTAAGTGGTCAGATGAATGTGTATTTCAATGTTCAATCATTCGATTGTGGTCCGGCTTGAATGAAGTAACGGAGCACATATAACACAGAACTGGCCAGCCTGCAGTATACCTAATTTTGAGCTTTTCCAAGTGCAGAGTTTCTGTACCTCAAATAAGACAAAATAAATCTGGTTTCGGTCTCGACCCCCTCCAACACTCGGACTCGCTTTAGATGGACTCGACTACAACACTAGTGTGCACGTCTGTCTGTGTGTGTGTGTGTGCGTACAGTACCTCTCGGTCTGGTTTGTGTGGTTGCATCAGCTCCACTGCCTGGCTCCTCCTGACCAGCATGACCTGAGAGTCCCCCAGCCAGGCCACATGCAGCATCCTGCCCCGGAGGAACGTCACCACCCCGGTGGTCCCGCACCGCAGTTTCTGACGCGCGCACGCACACACACACACACACACACACACACACACACACACACACACACACACACACACACACACACACACACACACACACACACACACACACACACACACACACACACACACACACACACACACACACACACACACACACACACAGTGGTGTTAACGTTGCAATGACCTACCTATACTGTATGTGTTTCAGGCTTTGTAAACACAATTACACATGCAGGGCAGATAACTTCCCATGTACAAAGAAATGACTGACGCGGTCCCGACATGCCTATACACATGGTGCATTGTGAGCATGTATATTTAACCCATTCTGGGAGGGAACCCCGTTTGGTGTTTAAGCATTATGTTATGCAGTACTTTAGCTATTGAAAAATAGCAGATTATATACCAGCTCGTAGCGCGGCACTCGCTATTTTTTTTAAATCGTGAAAATGTGGCGCAAATCTATTTAAATATCGAAGGCAGGTCTAAATGGGTGAAATCGTGCAGATTATTTATATTCTGGTGATTTTCTTAGGGTTTAAAATAAGTGTCTAAACTATTATATTCTCTCCAGCTCTTCATTAAACAGAGAGTGTATTTTCCGGTTGGGACACCGATGTTATCCAATCAGGATAGGGAACTCAGTCAGAATAGAGATTAAACAAGTGAAACTGGAAGTGATGATACAAATAAAATGAGTAGACAACATTGGAAGTGGAACACTAAACATGAAGCTGGTGAGCTGGGTATTTCTGGGTATTTCAGCTGATTGGCTGAAATTGTGTCACCTGCTGTAATTGACAATGTATTTTCTGTTTATTATAGAGCTGGAGAGACGGGAGACCCCTCTTACTGAACAAACAGTCTTTACATAGTGTAGCAATGATAGCTATCAGAATATAGTGTTGTAACTTTGAACAAAAAAAAAACGTTTGTCTTTAACCAAAACATATCACTTACCCAATACCTTTTAGCCCATTAAAACCGGGAAAGCATCTGTGTAGTTTTAGATGGCTTAGATTTAGATTGGCTATTCAAAAACAGCAGATGTCCAATCTGTAGTAGAATTGTCAAAAATGTTCAAAAATAGCAGATTTAGAAGGAATTTGTAGAATCAGGTCTAATTAACCCATTTAGAATTGGAAAGCATCTGTGTCATTTCAGATTTTAGCTTTATATTTAGCAACATAGGTTTTTCAGAACCTCTCATCTCCATATTCTAACGTTGTGCATTGTTTCATACGCCCTATTTGATCACACAAAAGCATCAGAAGTAACATCAGATCCACAAGCTGGAACGCCAGTTTTGAGCTCGTCGATTAGGGGTGTGCTGACATATCGATATGGCGATATATATCGATACGTCCTCCCGCGATAAATAATCGATATTGATTATTACAATATCGATTTAAAAAAAAATAATAAAAAAACTTTTTTTAATTTAGTGTTTGAGTGGTGCAACCACTATAGACAGCAATGTGTGTGTCCCTCCTTGTGTCCGAGCACGAAAATAGCATTTTTTCAGTTCCAAGTAATTTGTAGTTGCAGATATCGTGATATATCGTTGATGAAATTTCATACAATATATTGATATATCGCAAATATCGCAATATATTGAATATCGTGATATTATCGTTATCGAGGACCTAATATCGCGATATATATCGTATCGTGAGGTACCCATATCGTCCCACCCCTATTGTCGATCTGCTACTTTTGAATTTGAATCCTGAAAAGTAACAGTTTTAGACATATGAGGTTTGCTCACGCCTCAGGGTTTTTAAGCGAAAATAATTGTGATAATCTCAAATAATTTGCCATGCAGGCTGATCATGGCGTCCTGACGTTATCGACGGTGACAGGCCTCACCTCCCGCGAGGCCTTCTTGATGAAGCGCTCGTCGGTGACCTTGAAGGCTCGGTAGAGGGCCTCGCTGGGGTCCTGGCGGAACGCCTCCTGGTGCACCAGGTTGACGTGGAGGTGGTTGGCGGCGTAGATGGCGGCGTCCACGCCCCCGTGGCCGTCGAACACGGCGAAGTAGGCCTGCTCCTCCTGGTCCTGCACGGGGGAAGGGGAACCATATCATATCATATCATAGTGTTCAATCAAAGCGTTTTCTTTTTCGTAAATTAAATCCATTTTGACCTGAGATCAGATTCTAAAAATGTCTTCTACATCCTGACAGTTTTCTTTTTTTTTTTCATAATTTTTATCCCACGATTTTGTAACCCATTTTTCACCCCTGTGTCAATTATCTAATGTGATCCTGGGCTCTACACACCCTCCGCCAACCTAGTCCCCATATACAGCATGGGGGACATGCAACGGACTTGAACTCATGCTTCCTTCATGCCTGAGTGTCCAAGTTGCTCCTTTACACTTGACAGGGGGGAGTTTCCCTGGTTGGACGTAGCGCGTGGAAGGAACACGTTATTCCAAACAGTTCCTTTCCCCTCCATCAGGCGCCCCGGCTGGCCAGGGGGAGGCAGTTTAGAGACTAGGATTACTGCATGTTTTTTGTGAGGGTACCTACCCTAGGGGACACGGGGAGAACATGCAAACTCCACACAGAAAGGCCCTTTCGTCAACCCCGCCTCGGGTATGGGCACTGATGACGCGGAGGAGGAAACACGCCGCCAGCACCCACAGCGTCCCGAGCGGGAATTGAACCCAGGACCTTCTAGCTGTGAGGCGACAGCACTACCAACTGTGCCACCGTGCCCCCGGTCCTGACAGTTTTCTGACAAAGCTACGTTTCTATGTCAGTCGATCTTCGATTTTTCAAAAATAGCAGATCTACAAGCTCATAGCGCGCCACCGAGTGGCGCGCTATGAGCTTGTAGATCTGCTATTTTTCCAATAGCTAAAGCATAACATAATGCTGACACCAAAAGGGGTTCCCGCCCAGAATGGGTTAACGCCCTACTTGATCACACTGCAGCGGCACAGAGACGCGCCAAAAGGTAGCAGATGTACAAGCTCGAAACGTGGCGCGCAGTGGCACGCTGCGAGCTTGTAGATCTGCTATACTTAGTTTGAATCCTTAAAAGTAACAGTTTTGGACGTAATGAGGCTTTGATCACCCGGCAGAGACGACGGCTTTGTTGAAGAACAGTTCAGTGGTCGACTAACCACTTAAAGGGTAAGACCACTTTTTTAGAGGTTTGGGTTGTTTTCTTACCTTATTATGGTCAAACTAGTCCAGTCCAGGAGTTATTTCGCTCCATAGTGCAGTTTTACAGAAAATAACGTTATAAAAATACCAGCCCATTGACTTCCATTGTAACGGGGAAACAGCTCTCAAAGTCACTATTTTAGTACGTAAACAAACACAAACAAAGTTGTTTCATACAATATAGAGCAACACCAAAACTCATGTGGTTTTATTTCTTCATAAAAATGGTAACTTCCTGTTGATTTTACTATATGAAGATCTGGATCCGGATCCATGGATCCAGTCCGGGTTTTCTTCTGAATAAAAATGGACAAATCAACAGGAAGTTAACATTTTTATGAAAAAATAAAACCACATGAGTTTTGGTGTTGCTCTATATTGTCTGAAACAACTTTGTTTGTGTTTGTTTACGAACTAAAAGAGTGATTTTGAGAGCTGTTTCCCCGTTACAATGGAAGTCAATGGGCTGGTATTTTTATAACGTTATTTTCTGTAAAACTGCACTATGGAGCGAAATAACTCCTGGACTGGACTAGTTTGACCATAATAAGGTAAGAAAACAACCCAAACCTCTAAAAAAGTGGTCTTACCCTTTAAATCTGCTATACAAGTTGGTTGTTAAACATTTTCATGTCAAGGACACCCAAATGTATTATGTATTTGCCCAGACAAATACATTTATCCGGCCGGACCTTACGTCAAAAAGCCACAAAACTATATATATATATCTACTGTATACATGACGTGTATGGCCACAAAAACCACACCATATCAGATTTGATACAGATATATTATTGCCTGTAGAGTAATCTGGCAATCTGTTTTAGATGTAAACTGAGAATCCATCGAGAAAATCATCCGTGTTACTTTTAAACGTCAGGGTGCACCAATTGGGACCAAACTGACCCGTAATGTGCACCCACACAGTCAAAGTAACACTGAGAATGTTACTGTGTACTAGTGCCACCCTCTCTCATCCGTCTCCTGTAATTAAGTGGGTATTAATGTCAATTAACTGGCTTAACAACCATCTGCACATTTACCAAAATGGGATTAACATTTGATCCAGAGGAATTATGAAGTTAATTATAAGTGGATCCACCAGCTTCGACGTGGATCTTGGTGATGGGGGGGGGGGGGGGGGGGGGTCTCTGGGTCGGGGGTCCCTGAAGGACGCCTCCTGATTGGTTAACGAGCCCGCGCTGCTTTGCCATAATTGCGGCGACAGCTGTTGAAACACACTGAAGTCACGCCGGTGAAAGTCACCAGAGGGTCTTACTGGGAGTGTTTTGGATGAGTTGCGTGCACGCGCACAATCGCGTGTGCATGCGTGTGCATGTGCGTGTGTTTGAACAAGCACTGAGCACTGTCATCATCTTAGCAGCACAGGCCATCATACATACATTGTCACTTCATGCATTCGGTAGGACTATGATTACACTGGTAATGTACACCCTTATATAGTTGATATCTACTGCAGTAAGGGTTTCTCTCACCTGCACAAGCCACAATGAAGAGATATATGCTGCTACTGTACATACAGTATCGAAAATCGTAATTTGAATATTCATATTTAGAATATTCGTTTACCAGCACTAATTAATTACTAGTCACGTCACCACGCGTCAAGGCGTGGAGCGGGGATGCGTTTTCCGTTACCTGGATGTTGAAGAGGCTGTTGAAGTCGGGGATGACCACGTGCTTGTCCTCCATCTTGCGCCTCATGTTCTTGATGGCGTGGATGGAGGTCTCGTAGTAGGGCAGCGGGCGCCGGCGGTACGGGAAGTCCTTCAGCCACAGCAGGCACGTCTCGAAGAGCTTGTTGAACGCCAGCCGCGCAAACGTCGCCGCCTCCAGCTCTGTAGCGCACACACATTTGTGTTACTATACTTGCGAGGACATCAACATTTTAGGATGGCGATTTCATGAATGTCATTAAAACATATCCACTATTTGACGAGTAAAAAGAAGACGTCTGTCTGTCTGTCTGTCTGTCTGTCTGTCTGTCTGTCTGTCTGTCTGTCTGTCTGTCTGTCTGTCTGTCTGTCTGTCTGTCTGTCTGTCACACACACATTTGTGTTACTATACTTGCGAGGACATCAACATTTTAGGATGGCGATTTCATGAATGTCATTAAAACATATCCACTATTTGACGAGGAAAAAGAAGACGGAAGTAGCCAATCTATTGTGAGCTTGTAGAGCTGCAGTATAGGCTTGAGTGGTCTTGTTTTAGCCTGTCAACTCAAGGACACCTGCAGGGGTCCTTGGGGGTTCCAGGGGGCCCCCAGCTAAATGAGTGATAAGTATGAAGCTATTGGACCCTTACGTTTTCTAATGTCTGTTTATATTGAATTGTTTTGTCTTTGTTTTCTTTTAACCTGTACAGCACGTTTTGGTTTGGTTGACCTGGTCATGTTAAATGTGCTATCAATAAAATTGAGTTGAGTTGAGTTACAGGTCTGTAACACAAGAGACCCCCTTTCCACCGGTTGGTTCAAGGGGCCAGAGAGAGTACAAATGGAACCAAATGGACCCGTTTGGTTCCACCTGTACACTCTCTGAGTTAACACTGATTTTACAGGGTACAGTAGATTGGGCTCCCAGAGATAAGAATGGTATCAAATGGGGGTCCATGGCCTAAATAATGCATATCAAAAAAGCTTGAGCAGCGCTATGCAATTAATAAACAGCCTGCATGGCCGCACTGGGTGCTTACAGTTGGAGGCCATCGATATTGTCCTTTTCTTTTTGCTGAGGTTTGCGTGATCTGCGCAAAAGGACAGTTAACCCATTTTGGGCGGGAACCCCTTTTGGTGTTTTAAACATGTTATAATTTAGCTATTGAAAAATAGCAGATCTACAAGCTCATAGCGCGCCACCGAGTGGCGCGCTACGAGCTTGTAGGTCTGCTATTTTTGAAAAATCGTTCAGAAAACTGGAGGATTTAGAAGGATTCTTTTTAATTTTGAGGTCAGGCCTAAATGGGTCAAATGATAAGGGACAATATCGGTGGCACCCAACTGTATATTGTATACCAGCAGCAGGCATGGGTTATTGTGTGGATTAAATCGACACAAAGCAATACTATTATGGTTGTGGGCTTTGACCGGGCCATGACCTCCCATCTCTCTCACACTACACTGTCAACCTCACCGAGGCCAGTCGGTGGCGTCAGTGAGTCGTCACATCAGTACTGGTGGTGATGTCAGTGCAAAGTGTCAGCCTCTCCATTGACATGCATTCAATTCTGCTTTAAAAAGTTTAGTATTAAAGGACGACTAACCCCTGGTTTCAACCTATTGTTATAAGGTGGTACTGTTTTTGAGTGGTGCAACCATGTCCTAATTGTGACATACAGTATGTCCGTTTAGAGTACCAATAGGGAATAGGGGGTGCTGTTGCACCACTCGCTTCAGACTGGTCTGATTTTTGTGCATAGCTCAGAAACCCGCCTACCAGTGGATTATCATCGACGGGGAATCCAAGCTAATTGAAAAGGCAGGGTTTTCTATTTCTGGAAAGTTAGCGTGCTATAATGGGACGCCATTGATCTCTCGTTAATGGTGCAAATCTAAATAATAATAATCTGGAGGAAACAAGAACCAAAATGTGAATGGTAGGCGTGTCTCTGAAGTGTCCACAGCCCTCCTATGAGACACACACCAAGCAGAAACAGCTGGTACCAATTTTATCATGAACATTAGTGAGGACCAATGATATGAAGGACAGGTTGAAAATGGGTGAAGTGGTCCTTTAAGGCAGCGGATTTCAACCCTTTTCATATCAAGGCCCATTATTTATTCTGGCATTTGAGCCACAACCACCATTTGATGAGATTTAGTCTCTCAGACCCAAAACTAAAGAATATTTGTGTTATCGTTCCATGCTGCATTGATGTTGGTACCATATACATTAATAGTAGAGATAACAGGCAAACGTTGTTCAAAATAACAATATTTTTTTATATTATTTTTATTTATATTTTTTTACATTCTCTAATTGTGTAGACTTCTTGTAAATTAAGTAATAAAAATGTTTTAACAATTTGTTTAAAGTAAAAGATCTCTAAGGATCAACTTGGTTTCATTGTACACTCTCAATCTATAAGGGTCCATTTGGTTATACTGTAGCAACTTTCCATCCTTTAGCTGGGGACCACCTGGAACCCACTGCTTTAACACATTCCCTCCCGTTACCCTAGGGGCGGTAACGGGAGGCATAATACGGAATAAGCAGAGAAGAGCCGTTATCCGGCCGAATGACCCTGTATGTGATAATCGGCCATTTTCGAGGCAGGGTCACGGCCGTGTTCTAGCCTTCAAACTATTAACATGTAGATGTGAGTGAGGTGGTAGATCTATTAACATGTAGATGTGAGTGAGGTGGTAGATCTATTAACATGTAGATGTGAGTGAGGTGGTAGATCTATTAACATGTAGATGTGAGTGAGGTGGTAGATCTATTAACATGTAGATGTGAGTGAGGTGGTAGATCTATTAACATGTAGATGTGAGTGAGGTGGTAGATCTATTAACATGTAGATGTGAGTGAGGTGTAGATCTATTAACATG
>NC_136789.1:39327986-39654769 GCF_951216825.1 Electrona antarctica | reverse complement strand
GTAGCCCAGTGGTTCCCAAACACTGTGGGTGGAGGACACATTTTTATGGCCCCCTTTATTTTTTGTTTCCTACATTTTGTTTTTAATTATTATTATTATTATCTCAAAAACATTTTCAAAAATCATTCCCAAGTAAAAGCAACAATTATTGTCATGAATTAGTAATTTTCAGTGATTTCATGAAGAATAAAAAGAAAAAGAAAAGACAAATCGAAGAAATTCCATAAATTTGAAAACGTTTAAGAAGTAGTGAAAATAGCCGATCTACAAGCTCACAACACAGCGCAAAGCGACGCGTTGTGAGCTTGTAGATCTGCTAGTTTCACTAGTTTGGGTCCTGGGCAAACGTCTAATCTCTCTTTTGGGTCTTGGGCTAAAAAGTTTGGGAACCACTGGTGTACTAGCTATGTATACCTAGCCTGGCAGTGGCTAATAAGCCAGACTAATATCACACAACACTGTCGCGGTATATTAGTCTGGGCTGGCTCCACTTGGATTTCATTTCCCGGGGGGCGGGTTCAAACATTTTCTCTTTGACGCAATTGGTCAGAGCTACTGTCAGTCAAAGGTCTCAAGCATTGAACGTCACTGTACCAAAGCCCGCCCATATTGCATACCGTGTCCCGATTGGCCCGACCTGTTCTCGGTTGTAGGAAAGAGGCGTGCTACTGAGCCTCGCCAGACCCTAATCCGCTGGCAGGCAATTTTGTTTTTGCCAACGGCTGATTCGGTCTGGTTTATTAACCAGGCTAATGTATACCACCTGAGTTCATTTGACTCTGGGAGTGTACCAATGGAACCAAATGGACCTGTAAGGGTCCATTTGTACACTCAGAGTTTTATTAACACTGTATACACGACGTCACTGTAAGTGAGCATGCAAGAGGGGCTTATTGTCTGTATCAGCTGAGAACGGGGAGTCTATCCCCGTTAATGCACTAGACCAGAGGTTCCCAACCACTGGTACGTGTACCTGTGCTGGTACGCGGGACATGTCCCACTAACTGGTACGCGAGAAGGGAGAAGCGAGAAGTTTTCCCGACCATGAATCTATAACCGTGCGTCACCAGGATCAATGATATGGTCAATGAGCGACCGCAACGCACCCCCGCCCCCCCCCCCCCACCCCCCAGCCATGCCGGTCCGCGAACATTTTATGAACTGTCAGCCGGTCCGTGGAAATAGATTGGGAGGTTGGGAGGGTTGGGAACCCCTGCACTAGACCCCTGGGAGATGGATTGCTGAGGCGGAGCCGAGCGCCACACCTACCAATACCATCAGCTCCCTTCACAATACAATCCTTGACCTTGTGATCCAAAGGCGAGCGATCTATACCGACTGAGCTACCCATATATGCTACTGCAGTCTCTTGTCAAAGGCAGAGGATCCCTTTCACAAATATATTATAACTATCAAAAAGTAACTCTAGTAACTCTGTCATTTCCCGACCCTTTCGGACGTGGGGCGGCTTGCCGGAACCGGGCCGGCGCCCTGGCCGCGTTCCTGTGGGTCTGGAACTTCCGGGGACCCCCCCGGGGACTCCCACACAGAGTTGCACCACTCACTTCACACGGGTATGATTTTTTAAGAATACTGTATATTTAGACAACAATTCTGGACATTCATTTCAAACCCATTCCATCTGTGCTGTTAAATAAACCGATGAGGCATCACTGGTTTCCATGGCAACTCTTGTGGAAGGCATAGTGGTCTTTCAACGCCTCCTGTAGTCTATCTGCCGTCTTATAGATGCAGGGTTTGGAATTAACGTCAGAGCATATTGTAATTGCACGAACACAACTAAATAAAATGTAATTGGAATCACCAGTACCTTTACCAGGGTATAGGTGTGCTGAGCACGAAGGCTCGTTTTCAGCAACGCTCTGCATTACAGACAGACAGACAGACAGACAGACAGACAGACAGACAGACAGACAGACAGACAGACAGACAGACAGACAGACAGACAGACAGACAGACAGACAGACAGACAGACAGACAGACAGACAGACAGACAGACAGACAGACAGACAGACAGACAGACAGACAGACACACACACACACACACACACACACACACAGCCTTCTAAATCTGTAGTTCTCTTTCAAGATTTTTTCAACAATGTTCAAAAACAACAGATGTACAAGTTCACAACAAAGTGACAACGCAAAAGGCTAAAATGACACAGACCTGGGAACTGTCCAGTACGACCACAGTCTTATACTGTAGCCTACTACTGGCAACGATTTAACGATTTAAATGTGTCTGCATTGCATTGAACATTGGAACATTTGTATTTCTGTTTGGCCTTTTAGCCTTCGTACGCACACATTCGGAAAAAAATTACAAATGTCCATACATTTTCAGAAATAGCAGATCTACAAGCGTACACAACACACAAGTGTTGTAAGCTTGTTCTAGTTCTAGATCAACTATTTCCGCTATTTTTGAAAACTGAAAATGTATGGCTATTTTTTTCGGGGTGCACACGTTTATCCGACACACCAAAAGTCCAACATGCGCAAATCACCAGTAGCTCCCGCCATGCGTTGGTCCGACATGTGCGTTGCGTCGTGCTTGCGGTTAGGGTTAATTAGGGTTTGGGGTGTCGGGCTATTAGTATGTCAGAACTTATGCCTGTACCCCATTTTTCAACATGGAAACATTTGACGACGAAAAATAATTGCGATTAGCTCAAAGAATTGCGATTAGGCGAGTATGTAACAATTGTGACAGGCCTATAGTTGGGGGTGCCTTGCTCAAGGACATTTCAGCGGTATTGGGTGGAGCAGGGGGTAAGCGGTGGGTTCCATCACTTCCCCAAACCACACACCTTCCTGCTGAGGTTAATCCATGTTTTGGTTGAGCTTCCTGCTCTGGTGAGGTTGAGAGACACGTGTCACCATGCAAATGCCCCCGTCACCACCTCCAACTCCCTCCCTCCTCCCTCCCTCCCTCCCTCCCCCCTCCCTCCTCCCTCCCTCCCTGTCGCCACACACCAACACCCTCTCCGCCCCTATTTTCAAACAAATCTTGAAAATAAGTGAACATTACGGTACGTCCCTCCCTGGCACAAAACACATTTTCAGGAGAGTGGTCCCTAGCTGGCCATGAAACATTTGGAGAACCACATCTCAATACCTATTCCATCACTTTGTGTGCGCGTGTGTAAGTGTGCATGCATGAGTGCGTGCGTGCGTGCGTCAGAGGAAGCTGGATTGCGCTTGTTTACAGCTGTGGAGGACGTGGCTGTTTAAATGGGGTTTGAGAAGAGCCTCTTCTCTCTCAATTACTGTCTATCAGCTCTCCCAGCGGGGGGGGGGGACCACTGGCAGCAGGAGGAGAGGGGGAGGAGGGGAGCACAGGAAGGAGGCCCAGGCATTCTATCCTTATCGTATCTTGTTGGGTTTTACAAGCGGCCTGGGGGAACCGTGCCCACATACTGTGTGCGGTATAGTTCTGATCAACCCCCCGGTCTATGTGCCATAAAGCACTTGTTTGCAACACCTTAGGTTTGACCCTGGTTCATGACCTTTGTTGCCTATGCTCTCAATGTCCTGCCCAACAACTTAAACACTACGTGTTAGACTTGGTAAACTGGACCCGATTCGGCCTTGTACAGTACTGGACTATTATTTTGGCTAATGTTCCTCCCAGAATATGGATGCTGGGGTTCAAGTGGTTAAACCCTATTGTATGCTTCTTTGTTGGACAGTGTGATGCCAAAATAGCAGTTCTTTTTGTTATTTTATTTGAGTTATTTATTTTAATTGTGCTAGATATATCCAATATAGATATGGACGCATTTTTACATTATAATAACAAAATGGGGGTTGGGTCCGGAAAGCCTTATTTAAAAAGTATCTATGACACAATCTAGCGCTCTTTAACCACTTGAGCCCTATAGCAACCCTATTCTGGGGGGAACATTCTCCTAAAATAGCTGATCATAAAATATTTATATAGCTTGCACATCTGCAATGTTCAGCAAAGAGACTCGGTCTGTGTACGGGGGGAGTGCACCAAGTACAGTGCCAGCTGCATGTCCGTTTTTACTAAGAATAGACGGTATATACAGTATGCGTTAAGAAGCTCCAAATGACTTCAAAACGATTCCTTTTCTTTGTTTTAAACGGAGCACCATCTTCTCTCACGAGAGCAGGCGGATGGATGCGTGGGCTGATGCGTCGTTTTGCCACTGAGCCCTACCCTCCCCACCCCCGATACCCCGGCCCCCCTCCAGGAATGTTGACTCACTCACACACGCACGCACACACACACACACACACGTTCCTCTTCGGTTAAAATGTACATCCCCCGTAACCACCCACCCTCCAGCGCGAGGAAATCGCAATCTTATTCTCCTCATCTGTCATCGTTTAAAGGCAAACGTCGATCACGCCCTCACAAACGCGTGCATGCGCACACACACACACACACACACACACACACACACACACACACACACACACACACACACACACACACACACACACACACACACACACACACACACACACACACACACACACACACACACACACACACACACACACACACACACAACAGGGGCTAGAAGAGCGATCTCTTGCTCCTTTGCGGAGTCTATTATTAGATCTTCAGCCCAGAGACAAACTAATCAGCGAGGCTGCATGACAGGAGGCGCTGACGTTGGCTGCACAGCGTGCGCAGAGCAGCGCGCCGGCCGGCGATGCTCTGCGCGCACACACACACACACACACACACGCGAGCACACACACACACACAATCATTATCAACCAGGAGGAGGAAATGCCACCGGGAGGGAGCCCGGCCCGGCGGAAGTCCCACACTGTCTGTCTATTGGGCTGATGTAAAAGAGGAGGCTGTTGCGTGTGTGTGTGTGCGTGTGTGTGTGTGTGCGCGTGCGTGCCTGCCTGCGTGCGTGCGTGTGTGTGCGTGCGTGCGTGTGTGCGTGTCATTCTGTAGCCTACCGTTTTTATTTCAAGGACCCAGTTTGACGTATTAGATCAAGGCTTAATAATATATTTGTTTGAATCTCTGGGACGCCAATCCACACTTAAAAAAATCCTGCGTGTTCAGTTGACTCTGAGAGTGTATGAATACGACCAAATGGACCCGTACGGGTCCACATGGTCCCATTCCCACACTCTCCGAGTTACAGACCAGTAATTGACAATTTGTAAAGGAGGCCTTGTCCATAGCCCTCCTTGAGCAAGGCACTACATCTCCTGTTGGATTTTTGGAACACTATCATCTCTGTATGTTGCTGTATGTTCTCTGCAGTGGTGGATAAAGTACTCACATGTTTTACTTAACAACTTAAGCAAAAGTATCAAAATTGCAATGTAGAAGTAAAAGTCTGGATATTCTAAATTTACAAAAGTATTATTGAAATAATATACTTAAAGTACCACAAGTAGAAAGTACTCGTTATGCAGAATGTCCCATAGATATTTTTGAAAATAGCAGATCTACAAATAATTGTAGTGGAGTAAAACTACAATATTTGCCTCTGAAATGTAGTAAGTAATGTAAGTAAAAGTAGGCCTACTGAAAGTTTGACATGCTTATTAAAGTACAAATAACAAAATTGTACTTAAGTACAGTAATTAAGTAAATGTACTTGGTTACTTTCCACCACTGTATGTTGGTACCATACCTGTATTTATTATGATTGTTTTTTGTCTGCATCTGTGCTGCCTGTTCGCTCTCTGTCCGTGGTACTGCCATGACAACTGAATGTCCCTCAGGGGATCAGTAAAGGTCCATCAATCTACTGTTGCTTTAATCGGTTTATCTGTCGTTTTATGTTTTTATAATGCTTTGGGCCTGTTTTAGATCTCACTTGTGAAAGAGGTTTTTCCATTCCACGTGACTTCCTCTAATAAAAGCTTTATTCCTTTATATGTCATAGCTAAACACCTGTCTTACGTTTGCGTACTACTATTGTGTATTGTTTTTGAGGTGCATTTGACTCCTATTCATATTTACGTTCAGACAGACAACAGGACAACAGAGGAGGAGATTGTATGCTTGCATCAGTGCAGTGGTCACTGAAAACGTCACAGTGAAGTGATCTCAGATATAGATTTTTTTTACTCAACCAAGAGATGCTACTGCACTGCACTGCAAAAAGAGTGTAAAAGGTCAAATAAAGAATCCATTTTGATTCCATTTGTAGACTCTCAGTTACATTAACTCTCAGGATTTTACTTGTGAGCAGGTGCCGTCATTGTCCACAGCCCTCCCTACAGATTTGAATAAAATACAAATTGTTACGAGACAAAGGGCGGTTTTGCGTGGAGCTGATGATCTGACAAAGTGATAATGGGAGCAACGATGTCAGTGCCCTCAGCACCTCCAATTATTATACTGCTGAATTGTTTCATTTATAACCTCACATTTCATCCAAATGCTACGGGACAGAGAGATGGCCTCAAAGACAAGAGGAAGTGAGAGACAAACGTAAAATGTAAATAGTTCCAGTGAAGAAATGTTCTTAGATGGGTTTTAATATAGTCCAGCTAAAAGAGCGGGTAAGGTTGTGTAAGGTTTAGCTTTTGATGCATTGCATGTATGGTTCTCAAGTTTTATTTCCCCTTTTTTTTAACCCATTAAGACCTCAGGCTGATTCAAAAAATGTCTTCTGAAAAACCTATGTTGCCAAATCAGTGGTTATCAAACCATTTCATTACAAGGACCCCCAAAATTATATAGTGGGCCTATCTTGCTACGGACCCCCATCTCAAAATATCTCATTCCAGGGACCTCCAGAAGCAAACATTTGAGTAAAGAAAAGCTTTGCTTTAAAAATATATCAAACATTTGCAGAAATGCTCACTATTTTTTTTTTAATGGCAGATTCTACAAGCTCATATGAGCTTGTATATTATCTGCTATTTTTGAATAGTCAAAATATAAAATATCATTAAAATAAGTAGATAAAATGATTGTGGCACTATATTAAGTAATTTAGCTGGGGATATCCCTGGTAGGCTGGTACTATGTATGGGCTGTCAAGGACAGAAAGTATTTTTTTGCCACTCAGTAGGCGTTCCCGCATAACTTCCGGGTATGGTGATGATGTCACGTGCATACTCTCTATACGAATAGATACCAATACTATATATATATATATATATATATATATACACTAAAATGACAGGGGGTGGGGAGAGAGAGAGAGAGTGGAGAAACTGAAAAATATCCAAGGTCACGAGAAAACAGCTGGGTTTCACAAAAAGCCAGAACTACACTTTGAATTCCAGTCATCACACGAATTCATGTTATGCACAGAAATAGGCTACATCACAAACACACATTTTTCACAATACTCTTACGCCTCCAAAGTTAAATAATCGTGTATGCCTGATGGTCAAAAAACATTGCGCCATTAATTAAATTGTTTGGGAGCTTAAAACCAGCGTGTGGATGTTTTAATTAACCTTCTGTTTGGTTCTTGCCTTGATGTCCAGCACCTGTCCTAAATACAGCTACTCATTTAGATGATGTCCAGCACCTGTCCTAAATACAGCTACTCGTGTAGATGATGTCCAGCACCTGTCCTAAATACAGCTACTCGTTTAGATGATGTCCAGCACCTGTCCTAAATACAGCTACTCATTTAGATGATGTCCAGCACCTGTCCTAAATACAGCTACTCGTTTAGATGATGTCCAGCACCTGTCCTAAATACAGCTACTCATTTAGATGATGTCCAGCACCTGTCCTAAATACAGCTACTCGTTTAGATGATGT
This sequence comes from Electrona antarctica, assembly GCF_951216825.1. Taxonomy (NCBI): domain Eukaryota; kingdom Metazoa; phylum Chordata; class Actinopteri; order Myctophiformes; family Myctophidae; genus Electrona; species Electrona antarctica. Next base: position 39,647,007 of record NC_136789.1, on the reverse strand, counting down.
CCAGCACCTGTCCTAAATACAGCTACTCGTTTAGATGATGTCCAGCACCTGTCCTAAATACAGCTACTCGTTTAGATGATGTCCAGCACCTGTCCTAAATACAGCTACTCATTTAGATGTGCACACTCTTTGAACAGTGTCAAAGTCCTGACATCAAAGCCATGTCCTCTGGGTCATAAAGACATGTAAACAAGAAAATAGCAAGGTCTGAGGAATAGACCAATGGCAGAATGTTGAGTGTGATGCTGATCCCCAATTTTGGAAAGTCCTAGACGTCAGAAAGAGAGGAACAAATATGCCACAAAGGCATACAAATCAAAGTCCAGTCACTCAAGGTGGAAACGGGCTTTATTTAAATATCAAAACACATTTTGATTTAAATTTACAAATTTTGAATAAAATTCCCCCTTGAATAAACTTTTGTCTAGTTTTAGTTGACTAAACATTATACGATTTTATTTAAATTTTCGTTAAATCACTCAATATAAGAACCGTTCTAAAAATGACAAAAATATGGTCCAGGCATTTTGCCCAAGCATATATCGAAGCCTGAACATTACAAATGTATCCAAAGAAGCTGAAAATACAAGCACGCCTACAAATCTCAGACTGTGTCAAAAACGATACTGGCAGAATGCCCGGACTTATTTTATTACATTTTTGGAAGACAGCTCTTATATTAAGAATATATTTTAGTAGTAAATGATTGGGACGATTTCCTTATGGCCCGGGGGCGGGGGGTGTGCTTGTGACGTCAGACTACACACGTGACGCGCATTGATGCAACAATACGATAGGAAGTATGGTGGCAGCGGTGGCCGAACGGTTTGCGGAGCGGTCTTGATACCGGAAGGTCGCCAGTTCGTATCCCCGGACCGGCACGTTAGAATTACCACCGCTGAAGTGCCCTTGAGCAAGGCATTGAACCACTACCATGAAATGTTCTATGAGCAGGGCCTGGCTGTAAACAAGTATCTGATGCTTAGTCCAGTTACCCTGGGTAAATATAGTAACTTTGCTTTGCTTTGCTTTGTACTACTTTAATGCAGTGCAATGTTTGTCTTTTCAGGAGTTATATAATGTTTTGTTTGATACAATTTTATGTAACCACGCTTTTACGATGGTGGATCTTGAGTCCCTGGCAGTTTACACTTTACAGGAAGGTGCTACATCTAATGCCTAGTTCATGTTCGGTGCCCACCCATCCTAAATCAGGTGGTCAGATGGGTGGGCCGCGTGGATCAATGGAACTAACGTAGTATACTTTAGGATTCCAGTTCCTATTTTAAGTTTCGGTATCACAATGAAAACTAATTTCTCAAGGTTTTACAGAAAAGAATAGCGTCCATGACATGTCTTCTTTACGTTGTTTGTTCTTAGCAGCCGAGGCGAGAGAACGCGGGGGCATATGCACTAGATCCCTGGGCACAGGTCTCCACAAGGGCAGGTCAGGTTGTGGCCTACTGGTGGCGCTAAAATAGGCCAATGTGAAAAGGGTTTGTTCTTATGCCTTTGATGGCAATTGGATGATTTGAGGCATTTTGTTCCAAAAATGTGTTTCGCAAAACTCCACCTGATGGTGGTGCTATAACAGGCCAATGTGAAAAGGGTGGGATATATTCGTCAGCCTAGTAAGAAAGTGTGTGAAAGATTTCACGTAAATTGCACGCTACGTTCATGATTTGAGGTAATATCAAAAAATGTTTTTTACAAAAGTCGGCCTCCTGGTGGCGTAGGTCAAAGGTTTGTCCTTGACGTCTAGGGAGTGTGCATGCAACGTTTCACGCAGATCGGTGCAGTTATAGGTAATAAAATGTGAAAAGCTGCCTCATGGTGGTGCTATAACAGGCCGCTCTGGAAAATGTGGGGCAGAGGTTCATCGTTGGCTTCCAGGGAGTGTGTGTGCAAAGTTTGGCATCGACCGGATTAACGGTGCTGGAGATTAGCTGGTAACGGACGGAAGGACGGACGGACGGACGGACACACACAAACACGGACGGAGCCTTCGGCCTGGTGGAGACAAATACTCTCTCCCCATGCCTTCGGCCTGGTGGAGACAATAAATCAAGGTAAACACGAGGTAATACGTCAAATGCATCTAGGATACATTTGTAAACCAAGAACGTCTAAACAGTATAATATCAAAACATAAATTATAATCTGTACATTGAAACTACAGTACACTACAGGATAGCAGGTCTGCAAATGAATCTGGCATCTGTTAGGCATTGCATAAGCCTGCAAGGTCGTCAAGGCAAGTGCTACGAGGCTACTTACCACACGACTTGCACAACTTGCTGCACCCAAGCTATGAAACCCATACACAGAGTTGCCAGCACCTGCACAACCATGACCTTCCAGGCCGAAGTTCAGTGTTCTATAGTCTCTAATATTAATGTTATATTATCAATAAAATCGTAATGTTTTGCCAATCAATTGTGGGGGAATTGCAATATCCTCATGGCCAACCAATGGGCCCCCGGCCACAGGTATCGCTGCCCTAATTTATGCTCCGTTGTACGACAAAGAATACATTGGGCTTTCCAAGTTCAAACCTGTTAAGTATACAGGGATGCATGAAATTACGAGCTCCACTTTCCTCTTACAAGAAAAGGCACTAATTGCTTGTACACAGTACGAGGTGGTGTTAGAAAAGTTACTTTGCCATTAACCCATTCAGGCCTGACGTCGAAATTTAAAAAAAAAAGTTTTCTAAATCATGACAATTTTCTGAAAGATTTGAGGCACATTTTAATGATTTTTCAAAAATAGCAGATCTACAAGTTCATAGCGCGCCACTCGGTGGCGCGCTATGAACTTGTAGATCTGCTATTTTTCAATAGCTAAATTATAACAATGTTTAAAACACCAAAAGGGGTTCCCGCCCAAAATGGGTTAATGGTTAATGTGGTTAAACGCTAACGTGACATGGATGCGTTCCAGGTCTCAATGGATTAAACATTGTACATTTAATTTAGGTCGTGTAAACTGGCCAGTAAAAGTACCGATCTCCGAGATGGAGATAGTCAAACAAGTTTTATCCTTGCCATTCTGCCCTAGATGACTACTTCCAACACTGTCATTCCCAGCACAGTTTCTGCGTCTATTTCGGCCTCAGAAATCAGGCCAAAGAGAGCATTACGGCTCAGAGAAGAGTTTGTCTGCCCTGCTCAAGTTATAGGGCTTCATTCTCTACTTCTTAACCTCAATATCTTCTTCTTCATCTTCTTCTCCACCAGCAAGTGCATATTTTGCATTTAGGTTCATGTGAAATAATGTAACCTCAGTTGTGTTATTATTTTGGACTGGGGTGTATTGTCTATTCATTGTTAATGTGTATATAAAAAGCAGATATCCACAGACTGCAGAGGCAGAGGAGCACATGTACTGTAAATTCACCGGCTCCCACTAACAAAGAGCGTACTACAGACCTGTAAATCGCCTAACTTTTTTTTTCTTTTTTAAAAAAAAGATAAAAAAAGATCATTTGTTTTTTGCTTTTCTGAGGGAGAGAGAGATGGGGGAGCAAAGGTCGTCATAAACGGTTTTCGAACATGCAAAGCGCTGTCAGGCCAGAGCCTTTGGCATGCACTTGGACCACTAGGCCAGCAGGCGCCCCCCAAAAATCGACTAACTTTATTTAGCAACAAAGTAACTAAGCAACATGTCGGGCACGAGAAAGAGGAATAGTAAACTACCACCCGCCACCCGGCGTTGGTCACATCTCAGAGGAAGACAACAGCAGCAGCACAGACTGCAGAAGGTTACATTTATATTCCGTTCTCTATTCTAGTATGAGCCTATATATGGTAAGATAATATTAGCCTATTCTCTGACGTCATAGGCTTCATGTCCTCTTTATACTTCCCTCTAGTGAGTCAGGTGCGTACATTGGTGGACATTGCTCTCTGTGATACAGTTTGTATGTTCCATTTAATTTGCCCTTCCATGATCCATCTGAAACTGTCCAAAGAATCTGTGACATGTGTCTGATTTGTCAATTTGAAGGTGTGTGGTAGACTGGTAGTAGTAGTACTGTAGTACCGGTAATAATAATATAATATATATCCTAGTGCAGTGATTATCAACGTGGGGTCCAGGGTCTTTAAGGCAGTTAGTTCTCTAACCTTTTCGGGTAAAGGACCCCCAAATTAATATGTAATTTGACTGAGGACACCCATCTGAAAATGAATTGTGCCAAGGACCCCCGCAGAAGAGAACATTTTCTATATTTATATATATTATTTATTTTATAAATGCCAAAATAGACGATGTACAAGGACTTGTAGATCTGCTATTTTTAAATAGCAAACATATAAATGGATAAAGTGGTTAAAATGATTGTGATGCTATTATTAACTACCTTTGCTGGGGACCCCCTCCCCGGACCCCACTTTGAGAACCATGCTTTAAGGAGAGTAGACTGTAGGTTACAGCCAGGTTAAGGCAGGTCTGTAACTCTGAGAGTGTACTGAGAATCTACAATGTAAATTGGGTCTCAAAGATGAAGCATCTTCATCACACATAGGGGGGTTCTTGAAATTGAAAGGGTTCAGAATCAGAAACACTGATCTAGTATGCATGCTGATGCTGTGCTTTCAAAACGTTAAATAAATAGGCCCTCTGAGCCTGTGTGGGGATGTTGTATCAACAATACAAGCCCTATCAGTGTAGTGTTAATAAAAGCTATTAGAATGCAACGATCTGGCTTCGATTTGAGGCTCATGGCGTGACCGGTGTCTGCAGCTATTTTTAGCCCGCCGTGAAGATGCGCGGAGACAGCCCATAGCCCGTAGGGACGGTACTGCTGTGATTGGACAGTTGGTTGCCAAGCCTCCGCTGACGCGAAACAACGTTTCAAGCTTATGCAGTGGTTCTCAAAGTGGGGTCCGGGGACCCCCGGGGGGCCTTGAGGAGGGTGGTTCCAGGGGGTCCCCGGCGAAATTAGCTAATATAGAATCAAAATCTAGTTATCTATTCTGGAGTTTTGATTGATTGAAATGTGTATTCACACAAATTTCACAGTATGTAGAATGGGTACATTTCAATGGGCTGCTACACTACAGGTCAATACAAAAACTGCTACGAGGATGAAACCAGAAAAAAAGCACTAAATCTTGTTTACATCAGGGTCTTCCAAAACAAATTGTGTTATTTATTTACTTTCTTATGAAGTATGAAGTTTGATGCTAGATGCGTTGTGAGCTTGTAGAAGCCTTGAGCTTGAAAATAAATAAATAACACAAATCTTGAATGGGGATCCCTGGCACAAAATATTTTCAGATGGGGGTTTGTGGCCCCAAATTCATATTCAGTTTGGGGCGCTCTTGACATGAAAGCCACTGCCATAGACTATAGCCGGTAAAACAATAAGAACACCAAGATAATATAAATAAATGACAAATAACCTACAACATTTTTTGAGGAAACAAGACGAGATACAGAGAGGCTCTGGTACTTAAATGACCCCTATATGCAAGCTGACCGTCTCTAATACATTACAACCTGTGGTTGCCCGTGACAACCCATGTTATCCAATCACAGCGCGAGGCGGCCGTCCGCCCTCCCGCCCGGCTATGGGATGTGATCGCCAACGATCAATGACGTCCCGTGCTACGCAAAAACAAACGGAGGGGATTCACCTCCTCACAGAACAGGAGGAGAGGACCATTAAAAAACCGCGACACGTTCCAACGTGCGCACTGTTTTATACATTTAAAACAAAGGCTACAACTGTAATGTAAATGGCAACAACTGTAAAATAATGTGTAAAACGGACTTTAATGAACGAGTTACGAGTATAGTGGGTGATTGAGCAACTGTGAACAAGCTGTCGTGTTTGTTTTAATGAGCAAATGTTCGCTTGCCGACAAGAGCACCTTGTATTTCTTGTCGGCAAGCAACGCAGCTGGTACAAATAAAGAAAACCACACTAATACCGGTAATTACACACTACCATACTCATACTCTGCTCTATGAGTCATCATCAGCCGGGCTGCTGCTCTAGTCTCATAAGAGAACCCAAACCCTGCCTCTATAATAACTTAACAATTTTGAAATGACCACAAATGTGCCAAAACAAATGTAAATATAAAATAAACATATTGCGAAAGAGTCATAATAATTGTATCACTTTAACTGAATTTCAGAAATCGTAGGATATTCCTGACCACGAACGTGCAAAACAATGTATTAATAAAATAACAATTAAAGCAAGCGAGAGAATATAAAATAATTTGCTCACTTTAACCACATTTCAGAAATCGAATATCTATTCATGACCACAAACTTGCAATGCAATAAACATAATAAAGCGAGAGAATAATAAGAATAAAAAAAACTCAACTATTTGTACAGGTGCTGGAGGCACAGGTCGAGGCACTCCCCTTCCACCTCGTCCTCCGACAGCAGGTCCGACAGAGGGCGCATCGGCAGCGGGTCGTTCTCCTGCAGAGGTGGCCTCATCTCCCGGAGGAAGAGCTCCAGGAACCTCCGGAAGGTTTTCTCCTCTGCTGCAGAGCCGGCCATCGCTTCTCATTTCCCGGGACGAGACGAAAAGAAAAGCCCGGTTCCAGAAGACTAGAGAGAGAGAGTGTTACTGTAGGCTACTGAGTACTGACACTTTGAAAGAGAGGGGGGAGGGGGGAGGAGAGAGAGAGAGAGAGAGAGAGAGAGAGAGAGAGAGAGAGAGAGAGAGAGAGAGAGAGAGAGAGCTGCTCTGCTGCTGGGAAAAGCTGCTGGAGACGGAGTTGTTCTCCACCACTCTGCGCCGGCTCGTGAACGCGCCGCGCGTCCGAGAGAGAGAGAGGGGGTAGAGTGGGCGGATGGAGGTCGACTGACAGGGTTTTACAGGCTATTTTTGCTCAAATAAAGCCTAAAACCACATCTGGAGCAGCATTTTATATAAATAATAAATGTGTACTCCTGTAGGCCGGTAACAGGACAACTCACCCCTTTTCCGTTTTCCTCCCGGAATATTCCCCAGTGAGGGGTGGGAGGCTGGATGGCAGACGGCTGTGGAACTTAAAGGACAACATAACAGGCCTACTACAGCTCTCAAACCTTTTCATGTCAAGGACCCCCAAATTGATATTTGGTGGTCCAAATGTATAATTATGTTGATATTGATCAGACGCCCTTCTGGAAGATCAGAACACAATGCATCGTGAGGCGAAGTGTGAGCTTGTAAATCGGCTATTTACAAGCACTGCAACAGGCTATTTTTGATAGTGGTAAAACCACTTATCTGGCACAGCATAACCATACTCCAGAGCGCCACAACACGACTGCTCACTGCTCTAATGCAGAGGACACATTTCACATTAGCCTATACAGTACAAATGTAGGCCTAAAGTGCTAATTCAATTCAATACCTAACGTGTTTGCTTTTTTTGCAGGTCTTAATTGCATTTCTGAGACTGTGCAGGATTGTATTTGATTTTCTCATCCCCTTGTTTTTGTGTGTTACTGTTTTGTTGTGCTTTTTTCCTAATAAAGCTGATTTCTTTTCTCCCCATTTTATAGTAAAATAATAGATGCATTTTACTACTTAGAAAAGCAATGTAGATCTGATATAGGCCTATTATTATTTATTTTCATCACCATCTTTCACACGGTTATCCATGATGGAGAGCGGTTTGTGGTGTGTGTATGTGTGTGTGTGTGTGTGTGATGGCTAAATGTGGTGACCAAATGACCTTTCCACACAATTTCTACTTCCACTTCCAATGGGCGGATTACCATGCAACTTGCTGAGTGAGTAATTCAACGAAGTGCACCCGTCCATGGGGGATGGTCCCTACTGATTTAGGTGAGCCAATGGCACTGGTGGAAAAATAACTCAGATTTTTACTGAAGTAAAAAATACCATGGAGCGTTAATGGCTATAGTCACTAAGCCACATACTAAATATAGGCGCCGATGGCTTTTTTGGGGTGCTTCTTAAACCTGTTTCCTCCCCAATTTAGTCACCAATCGATTCCTCCCCACTCACATCTCTGCGTTGTCACTGCTGTTGAATCCTACCGAGACTCACCTACCAGCCGTGAGGAGCACCCAACGGGAGGACGTGGAGTCTTCATCCCACTTCTCTCGCCCCAGCCATAGGATGACATTGACATGCAGTGACCAGCCTGCCCAGCTTCCCTCTTTGTGTAGAGATGCTCGATAACGCCGGCTGCACCACGGTGGATTCGAACCCACAACCTTTGGGGTGGTGGGCAGGCACTTTACCACTGCGCCACCCAAGCACTTGCTCCGATATAGCCTGAGCTGTCGAGGTTTGATTCCCGAGCCTGACCTTTACTGTGTGTCACTCTTTCCCCGTTTCCTGTCATTACTCCAATATATCTATCAATAAAGGCAGAACGCCCTAACCCCCCGCCCACTGACAGCATATGGAGATCTAAGGGTTTCCATTAAGTCACGAGGCGTGACCATATATGGAGGCGTGCGTGACTAACGGACAGGAGATGCAGGTTTTCATAGTAAATGCGACCTACAGTTGCAATAATCTGCAAACTATAGTAGGCTAAAGCTGTCAAATATTTGTAGTGAAGTAAAAAGATGTATTGGAGATTTGGAGTAGATAGAAGGATAAAAAGTATTAAGAATTGAACAGATAATCATTTCAAGTAAAAGTAGCCTACGGTACTTGAGTAAATGTCACTTTCCACCACTGCCCAATGCCCTGTCCATTAGCGCCACCATTAGGACACAATTTCTGATGACACAAGATATTCCAAAATCTAATGGCCAGATTGCCATGAAATCATCAGCAAGGATAGTGAGCCACCCCATAAACCATCCTCTAGCGCCACTCTCAGGCTAAAATGCACTTTTCACAATCACACAATATCTCATAATTTAAACCACAATAAACTGAGCTCAGGAGTAAAGTTAAAGCACTGTGTTTTGAATGAATACAATGTAATTTTGCCCAAACTGTGGTAGAGTATGTTAATACAATGTCTCACCTACAGTAGACACATGATCTGACCAAAGTTTTGACCTTAAGCAGACAGGCTCTATTGAGGCTATGTGCGTGACATCATCGTCCCAGACTCCCCGTAATTATGCGGGAACGCTCACCGAGTGGTAAAAAAAAACACAACAGAAAAGTGAAGTGGTCATAAGTTGTAGATGACAGTTATAAGTTATAGTACAATAACTGGTTATTAAATCATTTTTACTGGTATATTACTATACTAATTAATGCACCCTAACTAAATCAGGTTTAAGACTAACTAAGCATAAATTAAGCTTAAGATTTTCATCTCCCTTTCAAAGGAAAGGAAAAAAAGAGATTAATAGAGGAAAGGAGAAGGAGAAATATGTTTGTGCTTTTCCATTTGACATCATCCATTCAACGGAAAGGAATACACCAGTGTCAACCTTGTCACATTTTTATTTAAAACCAGCACAATTCAAGACATCATGAGTAGAGGCTATATTACACTGCCCTGCCCAGTGCAGCAACGTTCACGCAACATCCAAAACATCTGCACACTCACGCACACCGTCACAGACAATTAAAGTCCCAAATTCGTAGGCACGTCTTATACACAGCAAAATCCCCAGTTATTGTATCCATTCTGAACTCTGGGAGTGTAACAAAATGGACTCGTATGGGTCAATTTGTACATGCTCAGAGTTCACATAACTAGAGGATTTGTATTGCGCAGTCATTCTCCAATCGCTCTGAAACCACAGCCTTTGGTTCCCTTGTACAAAAACGTGTGAAATTATTTTTAAGGGCCGTTTTCATGTCTGAAGCGAGACTTAAATACCACACACAAATCCATCACACAATCATTGTTCCTCACACTTTTCACGGTGAAATAATGGTATATCTGTTTGACACGTAGGAAAGGAGGAGTCCATGTTACGTACGCCGTGAAAATAAAAAAGGTTCCTCCATTTACTAACAGAACCCAAACTGTAAAAGTCCTTGACACAGATTATTTGTGCTTCTCAATACTGTATAACAATTGTGATTTTAAAATGGTCTGTGGAAAAATACATAAATTACAATTTAAACTATACAAACAAACAAAAACAGTCAAGTTTCATGTGCTCGGTGGGTCACAGGTTTAACTGGAATGTCAGAAAGCCGATGGTATAGTGCAAAAAAATCAATCTTAAGGTATTGCCAGATTGAAATGTTTCAAATTGATTTTTTTCCCCCGTTTATAAATGCTCCAAATTGGGACGGCAGGTGAAAGTGGTTAATGAAAGATTGCCAGGTAGCCCTAAACATGAACTCAGTCACCACCTGGGTATACAAACCCATGCAAACGTTGTGGAAATAAAATAAAGATAGATGTAATAACTGTATAAATATGGTTGATATCCATGTTCTGTGAAACCCACATGAGACCATGCGTCAACCAGAGAGCTTTTTCTTTTCTTTTTTTACACACCATGAAAACACAACCAGTCACATACCAGACCATGTAAAAACACATTTAAAATAAACGCCTGACAGGGGAAAACTTTGACAGTTTTATTCCACCACAGCAATATGGTTGAGGAAAAATGTAATGAATTAGCACAAACAAAACAGAAACAAAAAGTTTGGTCTTTAACTAATATACATGTTTAGACCAAGCGCCTTACTGAGCCAAGCTTGAAGGAACTCTAATAGAAACCTGCTTGATATACAAAAATATATACATTTTCTTGTTCTTTGTTTTAAGCATGGGTTAGCCACTGGTTAAGCCCCCCTTCGCCGCCCAAAATTATTATCATACACCCACGTACAAATTCACACATTTCAGAATCAACAACTGGTTTGTCCAGGAGGGGGCGACTTCGTATTAAAAATGAGGACTTGGAAAAACAAATAATCTACACACCATATAATAGGCTTCGAATCTAAAGCCTGAGTTGTACTTTGTTGTGCGTGGGTGTCGTGCACCAAAAGCAGCGGATCGGCGATTTTCGGTACGCAGGCACCCGCGCACAACCGAGTTTAAGTCAGGTATTAGGAGTGCAACATTACCCTCCACCCCCCAGGGGATTTCTGTTCACCTTCCCTGGGTGGTAAAAGATCACATTAATGTTAAACATACGGTTCCCTTCAGTCCTGAGTTTCAGTCCAGCATGAATGAACATGAGCTTTGTGGAAAACAGTTTTAAATTCACTTTCGACAAATACATTCATCAATACTTAAGAAAAAAAATAAAGAGACCCGATCCAATGGGAATCATTATAAATCCTAATTTACGCACCAACGCTTTGACAAGAACGGCCGACCGTTTTTCAGAGTTGTCGATTTTTTTTTTCAGTTGAAAAATATGTAGGTTTTTATTATTATCATGTGACAAAAATTTGCCTCTTTTGCTGATAAGTATCTATTAGACTTAAATGTAAACTATTTCATTCACCAAGAAACAACTGAAACAACGTATATCCACCTAATAAAGTGGCTCCTTTTTTGCATTGGCTTTCAGAGGGGAAAGAAAATCTGTTTTGGTGGTGGTGGGGGGGGGGGGGGGGATCTTGGTGCCAGTTGCAGGAAGCGACCCTTCATAAAAAGCCATACAAAAATATAATATCGACTCCTATCCTCGACTGCACTTGATCCCCACGTTACGACCAATGCCCCCACACAAGCAAATATGCTGCCATTCACATTCATTTCCTCCAAGTGCGACCCAATAAGGCAAATCTACAGTAGTAATAATAAACAGAATAAAAAAATGAAACATTACATCAAATATCTAAAGTGAGTGAAAGTCATAGCTGGGGGGGGGGGGGGGGGGGGCAAATATGATCTTTCCAGTAAAGGCTCCAGTCTGTACTTTTGATGCAAAAGGAAAACCATAACCTCTGTTGGATTTTCAAATTCTGAAAGGTGTCATGGTGTCTACCAGAGTATAGTTAGTAGTAGTCTGAAGGCTTTTAAATACATTGCCGTTTATGACAGTAAAATGGTATAGGCTGGGGAACTTTTTGGCCTGAACGAAAGGTGGAATCTTAATGGTTCAGATAGAAACCACAATCTGGGAGGTATTTAAAGGACCACTTCACCACTTTTCAACCTATCTTCATATAATTGGTCCTCACTAATAATCATGATAAAATAGCACCATTTATTCTACTCCGTCTGAGTCTCATTGGTAGGGCTGTGGGCAGTTCAGAAACCCGTCCACCAGTGATATCATCGATGGGGAATCCAAGCTAATAGAAACGGCAGGCTTTCTATTCCTGAAAAGTTGCAATGCAATAATGGAAGCCATTGTTCTCAAGATAATAAAAATCTCAATATTTTTCGGGAAAAAAATCTTGTTTTAAAAAGAAACTCTGCCTAACGATGATGTCAAAAATGGTGGCATTTTATCATGAACATTAGTGAGGACCAATTATATGAAGATAAGTTGAAAAGTGGTGACGTGGTCCTTTAAGTATTCATGGGTCAATACTGAATATTACTACATTTACATGACATTAAAGCAGTATGCTCTTCAACATAACAGTTCCTGTGCCATTATAAATCTCAAGAGCATTTCGGAGGAAAAGAGGCGTCACCCAAATTATCATCAAACTCATCTTAGTAGGAATTCACATGTACTTTTTTCCCCTCCTCAATGACTTGTTTAAGAGGGTTGTTGTCGCCGCACTGCACCACAGCTACACTGAATAAGGAAATCGGTGTTGAAAAGAGAGGTAGTCAAGTAGTTAAGTCTCCACCTGTGGATTGCACAGTAAAAATCTTCAGTACTCATTTAACTCGGAGAGTACAAATGGAACCAAATGGACGCAAAGGTTCCATTTGTACACTAGGTAGGAGTTAATACATTTCCCCGAAAAGCTCCATTTGTACACTCATGAGTTAAATGAACACTGAGGAGTTGACCGTGTCGGACCCAACGCGGGGTAACAAGATGTTCTGGCATTGGAACAGCTTTAATAAAGCAATACTGTGTCCCGTTTAGCCAAATGGGGCTCCCAATGTGAAAGAATAACAATAAAATGAAATAAAACAGTTGAGAACCACTTGTTCTCATCTAGTACACATCAACATGTGGCTTGCATTTGACTTTAGGCTCATCCTAAAGTCAGGTTATGTCACAAGGGCAGTCTTGTTTTTTTTTTTAACAACCGGCTTTGGTTTCACACATTGGCAATCACCACCATTTAGGACACTAGGCAAACACACATCGTCTGGTAAAGTACTTCAAATGTAAGGGGAATGCATATAATAATGTACTAAATGGAAAAAAGAAAAAAAACACAAGGATCTAGGTATTCAGACATGCTGTGGTCATTCATTCGCGGAGACAAGAGACAATTCTTTACAACCCAAAACGCAATTAAAATATAATTGTTCTAAAGAGCTTAGTGGATATTTCACATTGGAAAAATAAAATAAAATGGTGCATTAAGCCCTATTGTTTGGCATTGCTAAAGAATATGCTCTTGACCTGATACATTGATACATACGTAGTCTACACTCACACCTGGTTAGCACGTCACATTTTAAAAAAGGAGGGAAAAAAAGGATGAGTCTGACTCAACTTGGGACAAAAACATGGGATACACCAAATACAGTAAGGGGGGGGGGTTAAATTGTATTATGTGTTGTTTGCGTAGAATCGATGCCGTTTAATTTTCTTTTTAAACAGTCTCGCTTCTTTTCAAGTAGAATATACATTTGCGCTTCAAATCCACCTCCCTAAGCCATCCTGTTCCCTCCTGGATCGACGTAGTCAGCCAAGCAGCAACAGAACGCGGGTTAAATTTCTCCCGGCAAACACAAGGGTGAGCATGGCCGAGAAGACCACACACACACACACCCACACAGACACACACACACACACAGGGAAAGTGTGGTCTTTTAAGTGTGGGGTGTGGGATTAGAACAGGCAGCTATGCTAGTCGTTATTTAGCCATAGCAGCAACAGTAGCGACAAAATACACGTCCGTCCCCCATTCCCCCGCACACGCAGAAGCTGTCTTGGGTTGTAGCAGTGGTTCTCAAAGTGGGTTCAGGGGATCGCCAGAGTTCCTTGGGGGAGGGGGTTCCAAATGGACCCTTTCAGGTCTGTAACTCCGAGAGCGAACTAATGGAACCGAATGGACCCCATTAGTTTGCTCTCGGGAGTTATGGGAGTTCCTTGAAAATAAACAAAAAGTTTGAGAACCAACCACTGCAGTTGGTTTTTGACCTGCCGTTACTTCTTCCTGGGGTGCTGTCTGCGGGCCTGCAGCCTCTGCCGGGCACCGGAGGGCTTGGAACTGGCGCCGATGGAGAAAGAAGGAGTCGCTGAGCCTGTGAGACATGGTTCAGGGAGGAAGTCAGAATCAGATTTATTGTCGAATCATCATCATCATCACACGATTTTTTTCTGCACGAGCTCTCAAACATTGCAGGCACAGGAAGAAATTAGAATATGGATGGACAGAAAAGAAGAGGAAAGGAACACAGAACAGCTCAATAACAGGAAGGCACAGGCAAATCAAATAGTCCAAAAAAAAGTCCAATATAAGGTGCATGATAAAAAAAACAAGTTTGTACACCAGCGTTGTGCAAAAACAGCCAATCTACAATGTCTATGACTCTCTCTTACCAAAGGGAGAAGGTGCGACAGAGTTGAAGCCTTGCACGGGAGTTGCTGGGCTGCCAAAGGGAATGGGACCTGTGGGGGCACTCTGTCCAAAGGTGGGAGTAGAAGTCCCTGAAGGCAAAAAGGAAACATTTTCATTTGTGAAACAATGTGAGAGGAGCCCCCCGCTCCTGCTGTTCTACACACTGCAAACTAGGTGAAGGTGCTTTTATATGAAATATCCGAGACTATATTACGATTTTATGGAAGACAATGTTGCTAGTTTGAAAACTTCAAATGCTGAAATATTAAACTGAACAGAAAACAGCCTCTCTAAGCTCTTAATGCATCTCAGAGATCGGCTATTTTCACTGTGCAACATGCTTTCATAGAAGGCATGCTCTATGGAATCCACGATTGAAATCAGTCGTGGTGACTGAGAACTTCAATCCATGAACATTGCAAGAGTCTGTCTTTTTTTTCTATAATTTTTATCCCACGATTTTGTATCCCATTTTTCACCCCTGTGTCAATTATCTAATGTGATCCTGGGCTCTACACACCCTCCGCCAACCTAGTCCCCATATATGGGAGAGCAACGGACTTGAACTCATGCTTCCTTCATGCCCGAGTGTCCAAGTTACTCCTTTACACCTGACAGGGGGGAGTTTCCCTGGTTGGACGTAGCGAGTGGAAGGAACACGTTATTCCGACCAGTTCCTTTCCCCTCCATCAGGCGCCCCGGCTGGCCAGGGGGAGGAGTCTGTCTGAGTCCGCTTAGAGTTATTATGGAAACAAAGCTGCCATGATTCAGTGGGGGCCGGTGCCGATTCAGGACCAAACACATGACCTGTTTTGGCTGTAAATGTAGGCTGGCATTGAACTAGAACAGTTTATAGTTGATGACAAGATAATGCATTTGTCTCACATAGTTGTTGCAAAAAGTTCCTGTGAGGTTAAACATTAGGATTTGAATGGGGCAATGGGTCAAATTCAGACACAACTACAATTTTGACATCTATCAACGTTTTCTAAACCCTAACCACTGGGGGTGTAACAATTGCATCAGAAAATCGATTTTAAATTCAAGAATCGAAGTATATCGAAATGTAAACAGCAGCATTGACTTTGTATCATACCATTTTGCAATGGAAATAATCGATTGTATCAATATACTAAGGTCTTGGGGGTGTATAGGGCAGTTGTTCTCAAAGTGAGACCCCCCCCCACCAGGGGTCCAGTGGGTTCCCAACCAAGCAATGAATTAATATAGCAGCACAATTTGCTGTTCAAAAATAGATCTAAAAGCTCACAGTGTGTCACTTCGTGCTACGCTAATGCTAAATCGTAACATAAAAAATCTCTTCTGGGGTCCCTGGCAAAACCTTTTCAGATGGGGGTCCGTGGTCAAAATTATACACATCAATTTTGGGGTCCTTGACATGAAAATGTGTGAGAACCACTGGTATAGGGTTTAAGTGGCTAAGTAACATTATACGCTTCATTACTCACCAAACGTTGGCGTACCACTAGCAGCAGCTCCAAAGTTGAAGCCGGACACGGACATCTGCGGCGGCGCGTTATTAGAAACGGGCGTTTGGAACTGCGTGCCCGTCATGGCACCGCCAAAGTTGAAACCAGAGGCTGGATTGGCAGCAGGGCCGGCGGGGGTTTGTTGTTGCGCCGCGGCGCTACCAAAACCAAAGCCGGCCGGCGCCTGCGCAGTCTGAGTCTGAGCGGCCGCCCCGAAGCTCGGGGGCACCGCCGCCGCCGGAGCCGCCGCGGCGCTGCCGAACGAAAAGCCGCCGGAGCCGAACGCCGGCTTGGCGGGGGCCCCGAAGGTGGAGGCCGTGGTGGGGGCCCCGAAGGTGGAGGCCGTGGTGGGGGCGGGGCCGGCGGCCGAGCCGAACGTGAAGGGAGCCGCGGTGGGGGCGGGCGCTGCTGCTGCGGCTGGCGCCGCCCCGTTGCCTCGCCCGAAGCTGAACGGTTTCACCGCCGCCGTGGTCATGGTCGCACCGGGGTAGGCCGGCGGCGGCGCAGCCGTTGTGGCCGCCTCAAACGACGGAGGCTTTCCGAAGCTGAAGGTGGGCTGCTGCGGGGCGGCGGGGGGCACAGAGGCCCCCGCCGTGGTGGTGGCGGCGTTGGGCATGGCGAAGCCACCGAAGGACATGGTGGTGGCGGGGTTCTGGCCGCTAGTAGTCGCCGCCTGGCCGAAGGCGAAGGGGTTCTGGCCGGTGCTGGAGGGTTGGGTGGTGCTGGCGGAGGTGGTGGCGGGAGCAGCGCCGAACGCAAAGGCGCTGCTAGTGGACGAGGTCTGGGCGGCGGTGGGGCCCGCGGTGGTGGCGGCGGCTCCAAACTGAACCCCGAAAGGCCCGCTGATGACGGAGGAGGCGGGCGCCATTGTGGAGGCGCTGCTCGTCGTGGAGGAGGGAGCGCCCCAGTTTCCAAACAGAGGCTTGACGGCAGACTCTGCGGTGGTGGTACCGGAAGAGGAGGTGGTACTGGTGGCGAGACTGCCGAACATCGACGGGGGGGCGGTGGTCGCCGTCAGGGACCCCCCGCCAAACATGGAGGTGACGCTGACGGAGGTGACCGACGGGGCCGAGGTGGCTGCTGCTGCCGCGGGCTGGCCGAAGCCAGTCGCGCCGGTGCTGCCAAACAGCGGCTTGAAGGTGGGCACGGCCGGCTTGTTGTCGGAGGAGGCGGCCAAGGAGGAGGCCGGGGCGGTGGTTGGGTTGGCGCCGAAGATGGGCTTGAAGCCGGAGGCCAGGAGAGGGTTAGCTGTGCCGGCTGCCGAGTCGCTACCGGGGACCATGGGAGCCGACATGAAGGGCTGTTACCATTACAAAAAAATGTAAGTTGAACGATTAATTTTCATACAAATAATTGCGATTAACGATGTAATAGTGTTTTTGGCACTGGAACATGTGAATAAAAAAATAAAATGTTTGCCTTAGGCTTCGTAAACAAAAATGGAGCAGGGCAGATATGATAAACAACTTAAATATACAAATTAATTTCTGACATATTTAACAATTACATTATATATATACGTTTTTTTTTATAAATAGCTGATCTACAAGCTATTTCTGCTAGTTTAGGAAACATTTTCAACATGGAAACAATAGAGCACCGAAGTCTGACGTCAATATCGGTAGAGGGCGCTAAGTCCACGGGTTCATGTACTTTAACTGTGATTTAAAAATAAGCAAATCATCCTAGCCTAGTATCACTCATATGGATATGAAGAATCAACTGACTGAGAGAAAACGCTAATGTTGCCGCTGCTGAATTAGTTACATTTTTGCTAGAAACAGACTGAATCAAATACGAGGGACTAACTGTCATAAAACGATACAGAGACACCTCCCCGAAAATAACGCCGAGACAGTTTGTTTATTTTTGGACCACAATGCTTATATGAGACGATTTTAAGATGACCCCATGTTATTCTCCAAAGAGAAAAACTTCCATGAACCAGGGGATGAGTGAGGACTTCGGCGCTCTGACGATTATGCAAAATCTGTGTTAATTAATTGCGATTTTCTCAAATAATTGCGCCATTAGGCCATCATGTAATAACGGTGACAGGCCTAACCGATGTGCTGGAGGCTGAAGAGGCGGTGTGCGTGCTGCTGCTCAGTCCAAACAGGCTGCTGGCTGCCATGGTGGTCTGACCCCCACCCAGCACCTGGCTGAAGGCAGAGCTCACACTGCTGGAGGCCTGGCTGAGGCCCGACAGGGTGGAGGCGGAGTAGGGTGGAGGTGGCTGAGCCGTGGTGGAGGCAGGCTTCAGCACGGAACCATTGGGCTCCGAGGTGGTTGTCAATACTGGACCTAAAAAAGAACACACACAACCATACAGTAATGATAGAGTGATCATCATCTGCTTCTGTTCTGTTTCGTCTAATATCATAGAAGCTACACTAAACAGTTCAAAACCAGAGCTCATGGTCGTGGCTCCCAAGGCACTGCTCCAGAAGGTTGGACGTTTCCTACTTCATGTTGATGGCAGCTCCATAACTCTATCTCATAAGATTTGCATAAGATCTGGTCATCCCAGCTTAGTAAGGGGTTTAAAGTAAATATTTAGGACGGCCGTCGAGCCGATTCTACTCTATGGCTCCGAGACATGGACACTTTCAAAGAAATTAGAGAAACGGCAGGATGGCAATTACACCCTCCTTCTAATTAGAGCGCAAAATCTCTCTTGGAAGAGCCACCCATCGACTTCTCTAATATACCGCAACCATCCCCATGTTTCTTCACTAGTCCGATCCAGAAGAACAGTTTGATGGCCACTGCTACAGAGCTGATCATGAGGTTATATCTTCCCTTCTTCTCTGGAATCTTGCCTCAAAGCAGACCAGAGGTAGTCGTTCCAAGCTTGTACATCTGCTATTTTTGAAAACTCTGGCACAAAATAATTTCAGGTGGGTGTCCCGGGACACAAATATATCAAAGAACGACTGATCTAAGCCTACCTGCTGTGGTGGTGTTGAGCGTTGATGTGGTGGAACCGGCTGGAGGGACGCTCTGCATCTTCAGGATCTCCAGCAGGGAGTTGGGGAGGCCAGGGGCAGGCGCAGCCGCTGGGGCAGGGGCCGGGGAGGAGCGAGCCAGGGCGGCCGTGAAGCTCGGGGCCGTGCTCATGCTGCTGCTGGTGATGGCGGTGGCGGCTGGGCTGGGGTCCAGGTTGATGACGGGGATGGGTGCTGCCGCTGCTGCCATGCTGCTGCTCTGGGCGGAGGAGGAGATGGAGGAGGTGGTAGCGGTGGGCAGGGGGGCCGCCAGGAGGCTGGCCAGGGTGGGGCCGGAGTCCACAGAGGAGGAGGAGAAGGAGGCAGCAGCCTGAGAGGAAGGAGCAGGCTCTGCCGAGGGAGGATCAGGCTTCTTTGGTTCTGGAGCTACACGCAGAAGCAGGTGAACAGGGTTAATGGTTTGAAACACACCGAGCGTACGGGCCATAATTATTAAGAATATCTGAGTGCGCTTTGTGCAATCTGTATCAAGAATGAGCCAACGAGTACACCTCGAGTTCATCGTGTAATTAAGCCTCAGCCAATGTGATCATCCTTCTCTTTCGTTTGATTGTCAATTCTTATAGACTGGTGGGTTTTTGTCAGTTTGACTGGAGCGGTCTTTGATGCACAACAAATTTTAATGTTTTAATTAACAAAAAAATAAAATAAAAATCGATTCGAAGAAATCAATTCCTGATTGTGTGTGTGGTTTTTTTAAAATGTTTTCGACACTCACCGACTTCTTCCAGGACTTTCTGGATCTTGTTGAGGGCGGCTCTCTTCTCCTGGTCCAAGTCTTTGACGGTGATGGTGTATCCCAGCTCTGGGGGTGGAGGCTGCAAGGGAATTACCATCAGCAGAACTGAAACATTGTCATGGCTGAAAATGCAGCTGGTGGTGAAAAGGTACGCTTTTCCGACCAGTCATTGGTCCGACATGCGGAAAACGACCGGATTAAGGTTGGCGAACATGCATTAACCCATTTTGACCTGAGATCAGATTCTAAAAATGTCTTCTACGTCCTGACAGTTTTCTGAAAAAGCTATGTTTCTATGTCAGTCGTTCTTCGATTTTTCATTCTGGTGGGATGAAGAAAGAAAATAACTTCGGAATGACAATTTCATATTCCTCATCTACAATCAATTAAAAAAATTAACTATCCAATAAAAGTAGAAAAAAAACCCTACATACAGTAATCATCAGTTGATGGAAAACCCCATATTGTATGTCCAAAACCGTTTTCAAATAAAAAAATTTTAGCAGATCTAGCTTGAAACCCGGCACGTGGATCCGCTACTTGTGTGTGGCGCTGTAGTAGGGTATTCATTTTACAAGGAAAAAGCCCAAACACATTAGAATATGGAGATAAGAGGTTTCTGGCTGACGGCAACACTATAATAATAATGTGTTTCATAATGGACTGATCATCTTACCAGGGAGATCTGCTCCCCATCGTGGCTGGCCACCAGCTGGATCTTACGCTTCCGTTTCCCTCCGCTGCTGGTGGAGCTTGACGACAGAGCCACTGGGACCTTGGGGACAGGGGCCACTTTTGCTGGAATGGCAACATGGGATTTCAATACGTGTTAAAGGTTTCCATTTGTGATCCTGGAACCACCAGTGCATTCAATAAACAAATTCCGCCATTACATTTTGTGTCGCAGGCCTATGATCGCATCACACTGGCTTTATCAAGTTTATGTTCAGACGCAATACATAAACTATTAACAAAGGCAACATGCCACATCTGAATCCAGAGGGTATGTGCGTGACATCATCATCATACCCAGAGGTTATGTGGGAATGCCTACTGAGTGGCAAAAAAACCCTACTTTCTGGCCTTGACAGCCCATACATCCAAAGTTCCAAACAGAAAGAATCTGCATTAAACAACATTAAACTCATGTTGTGAGCACAGTTGTTTTGATTTTAACCATCATTTGAGTCTTAGTCTGAATAGAAGCTGCAGCACACCACACGGAAAGAAAGAAAAACGGCAAAACGACAAATCCGCAAAACGTGTGACATGATCATGGCTCACGTCGGCTCACATTGCTTATGATTATTATATTGGTGCAGAGCCGTAGGCGATATTGGAGTTCCTAGGATGAGCAAGCGCTCTCTCGCCCGCTCATTGTACGAATACAAATGTAGTGAGATTGGTGAATGTAAACAAACAGCTTTGTGATAGGAAGTAGACATAGCCACCTGGCATGCACACTACAGCATGTTAAGTCACTGTTTTGCATCTCCGTGTAAAAGCTGAATAAAAAGTGAGAACGCAATGGGACTTTGTCCTTTTCTCTACAGACCGCTGCTGTGTATAAGTGGCCTCATTCAGAACCAATTAATCGAGAGGGCAGGACCCCCACAAAAATTGAACTTCAGCACATTAGACTACTGTAAAACAGGCTTTGAGTCTTATATCAAGTTAACACACCCGATTTTTACTGCGTACACATGTCAGTATGAACTTATATAATATATAGCCTATAAAGACTCACATA
This sequence comes from Electrona antarctica, assembly GCF_951216825.1. NCBI lineage: Eukaryota > Metazoa > Chordata > Actinopteri > Myctophiformes > Myctophidae > Electrona > Electrona antarctica. The sequence continues at coordinate 39,625,427 of NC_136789.1, read as the reverse complement.
TGGTGGGTTCAGTGTCTGTGGCCACCTTGTCAGACTTCACTGAGGAAGCAGAGCTGGGAGACTTGGCATCTTCCTCCCTGGATAAAACACAAAGCCTGGGTCAGACATGACGAAGAGGGGACACTCATGCATTTCATCATCACTTCAACTCGTCACAGCGAAGCAGAAATCCTACCTGGGCTTGACAGAAGCCCTCTCTGGAGTCTGAGAGCGAGACGACATGGGGCTGGAGAGAGGGGAGGCGTGTGCCGAGGCTCTCTTCCACTAAAGACAAAACGGAGTTAGTTTTAGTTTTGTATTCTTGGTCAACATTGGTCAGGGCTTTACCGTTTTAGGCTGCACTGTGTGTGACTTTCCTCTTCTACCACGGATGTTAACCCGGTTTCCTGCGCAAGTGCTGATTTTGTATTAGATTATTAGACCAATAGAGCCTGCCTGCTTGCTTAGGGGATACATTGAATCTTGACCATCAGGTCAAAATGAGTGCCAGATCCTGTGTCTAGGTGAGACATGACCTTTGACACTATCTAAATGCCTCAATAGAAGAGCAGGAAGACAAGTTTTTTGTCTTCCTGCTCTTCTATTGAGGCATTTAGATAGTGTCAACAACCCCAACTGTGTAAGTTATATTGTATTAACATACCACCTGGACCACCAAATTGGACATTGGATTACCTTTTTATGAATTAAAAAAAACTTTATAGTGCTCCTTTAACCATGGCAAGGATTTTACCATGATGTGATAAAACATTCCAGATAAATACAAATCATGTCTCTATACAGGATTTAGTTCGGCTAAGTTAATTCTCAATTTTGCTAATCAGCAATGGATGTCTTTGCATGCATTCTCTTGTAGGATAAGCATGAAGTGTGGTTGCAAAATGCACTGCTTTAAATAACATTTCACACTAAATTATTCTGATGCGTTTAGAAAGAAAATAAAAAAGGCTATTTCTAGATTGCTCCCTTCTGCTATTTCTGACAGCTTTTGAAAAATATCTAAAATGTTTTGGAAAATAACACAAATCCTCTCTTCTGTGGTCCCCCCCTCCCCCCTATGCGCAGCCAAATACATATCAATTTGGAGGGTCTTTGGCACAGAAAAAGGTCTGAGAACCACTGGCTTTACTTTGTTTTCCCCCTTTAAATCTTTATCCCATGATTTTTGCAACACATCTTTTTCACCCAGTGTCAATTGTCAGTCTAATGTGATCCTGGGCGCGCTACACTCCCTCTGCCGACCTGGGGAGAGCAACGGACTGACCCCATGCTTCCTTCAATGCATGAGTCGGGAGTCCACTGGCTTTGCTGTACCTGGCTGAAGCCCTGCGAGGAGCTGTAGGAGCTCTGTATGGGGTTGTACCTGGCTGAAGCCCTGCGAGGAACTGTAGGAGCTCTGTATGGGGTTGCGGACGGAGCCGGTGGTGTGGATGTGGCTGCCGCCGCCGCCCAGAGAGCTGATGGAGGAGGTGCGAGACCTCTTCATGACAGCCTCCTCCGCCACGTAGTTCAGGCCTCGCTTAAGGGTTCCCGGCCTGAGGGGCGGAGACATGGGGGAAAAAGCTAAATAAAATCTCAAGACTGAAAATGTAATGATGTTTTAGGCCGACCAGCTGAAGAAAACACAGATTTAATTTGAGGCATTTGACATTTCTGATGCTTCTAAACTTTTATTCTATTGCTAGTTTGATCACTTCAAATAGTCTTTCATCTTAAAAATAACTAATGACCGAATCTACACGCTGACAACATGTCACAGCGTGGCGTGTTGTGAGCGTGGCCATTTGGTCCAGTATCCAGTTCAGTGACCATGGGGCTAAAGAATGGTTCAGAACCTGTGTTCACGTTCACTCTTCCATTGTAAATAAGACTCCAACCTGCTTCCGGTCTCCTAAAAAGGCAGCAGCCTACTTTACGCAGACACAGGAAGTAAACTGGAGATGGCCTGCCTGATTACGTCCTAAATAGCCTGAGACTTAAAAGCAAGACAGCTGCCAAGCAGATGTTGTGATAATAGGCTCAATAGCTTCCGCGAGAAGGGTTAACAATCATAGCTGGAGGGCTATCAGGCTGGTAGGCGCCACGTGCGCTCATGGGTACAGTAGTGTGAAGGGCACATAAATGTTAAGGACAAAATTAAATATATTTATGAACAAATAACAATATTTTCTTTTCTCGCCCACCCGACTCACAAATAGTGTTAATAAAGCAGAATTTACCTTTTTCTTTTTTGGAAAAAAACATTACCAGACATAAAATATATTTATGTCACTATATCCCCCAATCTGTGATTAGGTAAATGGTTTAAACAGACATTAAACTCACTTCGGTACGAGCTGGGATTGCACTCCATTGGGCAGAAGGGGCTCAAAGGCAGAATGTGTGCTTCCTCCGCTGTCGTTGCGTCTTTGGAAAGGAGATTAAGTTGGTTTAAAGACACGTGCTCAATCTTTCACTTTGACTCGCAGGGAAGCCGACACGGCACAGCACCCACTGGCCTATACCATGTTACCATTTCTAAGTGCACGAAATTGACATATCCCTCTCGTGGTCAATTCGATAGATACTAATGTTGCAGACAGTACAGGTGTTCCATTAGAGTTAACCTAACCTGTTATACAGAGAAATGGGGTTCTGGGTGATTATATGCAGACTTCTAAAAAAAAGTGCATTGTTATTTTGTTACAAAAAAATGCATTGTTATTCCCTGATCTATTGGGCCTACTAATGCACATATTAGTTCAAAGTAATTTATTCTTCCAACACTGATGGAATGCGCAGCCTTCATTCTTCACAAAATATTACAAAATAGAAAGACTATATTGGGAAGAAAGAAATACAATTTTTACCAATACTGTTTTTGTTTTTACAGATATGATGATCAATTAATTGTGCATTGCAGTAGAATTTCTTGGAGTCAAAGTGACAAAATGGGAGCTGTGTGTGCGCCTCCTACATACCTTCTTTTGCTTTTCTGCTCGTCTGTAAATGTCCTGTCCTCGTCGTCAACCACCTCCCTCTTACGGCTCTCTTTGAGCACCTTGAGGACCGTCTCCCTGGAGCAGGGGTCCGCGGGGGGCGTTGGGCCTGGGGAACACAGCCCTCCGGGGGAGCCCACGTGCTCCAAGCTAAAGGAATGACCCTCATCATCAACAACTCAAACCACCATTTCAAACAACACAGAGGCTTGTAGCTACATGGCACTGACTGACTGCAATGATGCATGGAATAAAGAAAAATAAAATCTACCGATGATGTTACGGTATTATTGTTCTAAACCTATGTTGCTGCTGTTCCACGTACAGCCAACCAGTTGAAGAAATCACAGATTTGAGGCATTATAACCATTGTCATTTCTGAGACCATTCATGCTTATGGAAGATGCTTCTCTAAACATATATTCTACTGCTAGTTTTAATCTTAAAACTAATAATCAAAAATAGCCGATCTATAAACTCACAAGGCGTCGCAGGTGCGACGTGTTGTGAGCATGTCGACCTGCTATTTTCGGTGCGCGACATGTTTTCATAGAAGACACGCTGGCTTCTATGGAATCCAAATGTGGCGAGTTACAACCGCAATCCATGTAGGATCATGAATAGTTTTGAATAACTTGTGGAGAAAATTAAATAACATGAATTTACAATGGGGATCTGTAGGTGCTGTGGTCTGGCCTGGCTATCTTCACCGTGACCGGACTGGCGTGCACGGAGGAGTTACGGGGGCTCAGGATGCTCTTCTTCCGGAAGTTGTCCCACTGGGCCGGAGGCAGCAGCCCCACCGAGGAGGTGCCCGTCTGCTGCAGGGGGTAGTGGCGCTGCGGCGTGATGGTGAAGGTGCCCGTCTGCTGCAGGGGGTAGTGGCGCTGCGGCGTGATGGTGAATCTGCTGGCCGTGCCAACCTGCTCCCTGTGATGAACACATGGATTAGTTTTAATTTAATTTATTCCATTTTATTTTTACATGGCGGAACAAGGACCGACCGACCACATGGGGGGGGATTATATCTCCAAACTGGCCTGGGAAGGCCTCGGGATCCCCCAGGAGAAGTTACAAATGTTCTGGAGTCTGGATATCTCTGTTGGAACTGTTACCCCTGTGGTTGGATTCCGGATAAGCGGTTGAGGATGGATGGATGAATAATTACATTAATTTACTTTACATATTCCAAAGGAGCAGGAAGAAGACGAATCTTATTATATAGCTGCCCCTATCATCAAATAATAGATGATCTGTCCAATGGCCACCAACCATCTCACAACTGAAAGCGTTTGCGTGAACAAGTCCCATTGTGTGATTTGTGAAACAGAAAAGGAGCCTCCCGCCACACTAGCGCTGATTCCAAAACAATTAACTAGTAATATTGTTCCTGCTGTTCTACATGTCGAGTCACTGCTGACAACCCGGTGATGAAGTCACAGACTGAGGTGTTAAACTTTGCTTTTATACAAAATTGTGAAATATCGAGACCATTATCACGATTTGATGGAAAATGCTTCTGAACACATTGATAGTTTGAGCAGTATTCAGATGCTTAAAATAATAACCTCTATCTACAAGCTCCCGAGACATTGTACAACAAACATAAAAGAAAGAGTAAAAAGAAGTAAAACAACAGAACAAGCCAAGATTAATAAAATGATGGGTGAGTGACAAAGTAAGGATTTTCCATGATTACAAATGCTTTAACTGTATAAAACACTTAACACTTAATACATCACTATATGATGAATAGTTACAGTATATAGCAGATGATCTGCTATAGTGTGACAAACATAGGTTCAATTTCTTGATATCGACTTATGGTCATGATCAGGTGCCCCAGGACTTATTTAGCTGTAGATTAGTTTTGTTATTATAATTACTTATTAACTGTACAATTATTTGTATTAAGCCAACCACCACCACCTGCCATAATGTGGTGAAAAACTGATCTGGTACTGATGACGTTTCAGACGGTTTCACAATCACAACATCAACATCTTAAATGGGTCCAGGTTTGCTTCCTGTTGCAGTGTGTGTGAGGATCAGTGACTGACAGGAAATTACCTTGTTGTACCCACGCTGTTCACATAGCAACGCACTTCCACTGATAATGAGGTATATAATAAACCCAAAGCATTTTTGAAATATGGCGGGCTAGGCTAGACTTTGTTTTTAAATATGATGAAACATTCTACAGGCCCTGGGGGCACTTCCTGTTAAAAGAGTCATCATTCATCAACACACCACTACATAGTAATGGGCTATGTAAATAATAAATCAATGCACCTGTGACCTGACCCCACCACCCAGTTGGCTTGCAGGATTTAATTACATTTCCATTATTTCACTTATGATTATCTGCTAATATCATACAATGAAATATTAAGGGTTTCCAACTTTCCAGACAGGTGTGTGTGTGTATACATTTTTTTTGTTAATCATCCACCCCTCTGATATAAACCAGTGGTTGTCTGAATAATTTCAAGATTGTGAACCACTGTCAGTGGACTGTCAGACTTCCTAAATAGACCCTTGCAGGTCTGTAAGTAATTTCTTCCATTTTGTATTCCATTTGTATACTGTGAAAGAGTTTGAGAACCACTCAATAAATACTCGATCATGTTTATGACATAAAACAATTACATGATCAAGCATTACTTTACCATTACCAGCTGTGATAGAGAGGATTCAACTCACCCAGAGAAGGACAGTCTCCTGTTGGGGGTATGGACCGCGTGGTTCGGCCGGCTCAGCCTCTCTCGGAGGTGATCTCGTGGGTAAACAACGGCTCCAGGACCGTGGGAGCCTCTCCCGGTGGCGACCGGCGGCGGGACCACCGCAGGTCTGCTGATGTAGGACCCCATGAGGATGTCCCGCGGACTGAACACAGAATCGCCTCCTGCTCCGCGTCTATAAACACCCGCTAGTCCACCGGCGGTCTCTGGGGGGAGACCGAAGCCGGAGTACGCGCCCGAGTCCCGGACAACGTGGGCTGCCGCTTTGTTAGCGCCGCCGCGGTGGCTCCTGGAGGTCCTCCCCGCCGGAGGTGCTGCGGCTCCGTTCGCGGCCCTGCCGGTCAACCAGCGGCGGAGCGCGGCTACGACGCTCAGTCCACGCCGCGGATCGACGGGGCCTAGCCGGGCGTACAGCAGCGACTGTCCGTTGTTGTAATAATAATAACACGCGATGCCGCAAACTCCGAGGATCAGCGTGGCGTAGAGAACCGTGGGGACGTAGTAAAGAAGCAGGGTGAATACGAGCAGCGCGGATACCGACAGAGAGATGAGAAATATGAAGTGCTTCTCTCTAGGAGACATGGCGGCACCGCGCCGCGGGAGGACTTACGTATCCCATGATGCAGCCCTGCTGTGTCGTTCTTCTTCTGGCGCTGTTTGTGGTTCACTCCGTTCATTGTGTAGAGTGCGGATCCGGTCTAGGGCGGATACGGAAACTTTTTGTGCTCGTATGTGTATCATATATACTCTATGATGTGTATGCGTGTGTGTGCGAATGAGGCGGGCTCTAGTCACTAGACCGGATTGGAGCACAGAGTCGTTAATAGAAACTTTAGAAATCATGCACTTATCATTGAAAAGCCCGGGTGACGCCAGGTTAATGTCAACATTTTCAAACTGTCAAATAGCAACTGTTGTTGCTGTATTTGTTATTATTATTATTAATAATAATAATTATTATTATTATTAACAATAATAATAATAATAATAATTATTATTATTATTATTATTAATAATAATTATTACTATTAATAATAATAATAATAATAATACTTTGTGTGTGTGTGTGTGTGTGTGTGTGTGTGTGTGTGTGTGTGTGTGTGTGTGTGTGTGTGTGTGTTTCTTTGACTATGCATGCACCTCCTGGTACCACAGCACCTCAAAGGCCCTTAAAACCAGGCTCCAGACTTCCCAAAACAAACTGGTCAGGCTCCTACTTGACCTAGCCCCCCGAACCCACCTCACCCCTGCCCACTTCGACAGGCTGGAATGGCTTAGGGTCGACGACAGAGTACAGCAACTTGCAATGGGTCTGGTCCACAAGATTCGATACACCACCAAGATACCCATGTACCTGTCTAGATACTTCCTTAATGTTAATGAAGTCCACACCCACAACACCAGAGGGAGTGCAACGAACCATGTACAACCCAGATTCGGCACAAACAAGGGACTAAATTCTTTTCGCTCCTATGCCACCAAAATGTGGAACGCCCTACCAACTGTCATTAAGACATGCGAATCCCTTGACTCTTTCAAAACCGCTCTCAAAGGGCACCTACGGACGGCTGCAATTCGAAACTGGCCCCTGTAAAATCGGAATCCCTCAAACACGAACGCAAGGACAACACAAGAGACGGTCGCGGCCACACAGCCAACTCAAGGTATGGCCACTGAGCCAACCTGGGGACCCAACGCAAGGACAACACAAGAGACGGTCACGGCCACACAGCCAACTCAAGGTACGGCCACGGAGCCGACTTGGGGACCCAACGCAGCTCCTCCAAGGAAAACAAACAAATTAACGGAGCTGAACGTGAATCCCCCCCACCGCCCACCCCTTTTTTCCCCCTCACTGTATATGTTCTTTTCCCTTTTTACCTCCTTTATGATGAATTCCTGTTCTGTCTATAGAAGTGTCTATTTGTACGTCTCTAAATGTTTTGATGATTTGAACATGGTGGACCCTATTGGAAACAAGTGTAATGCTTAATTGGGTCGTCCACTCACAGTTAACAGCCTTTGTATTGAGTTTGTGCTTGAAATGTACTGTAATTCTGCAAACTGTTAATAAATTCTTCAATCAATCAATCAATGTGTGTGTGTGTGTGTGTGTGTGTGTGTGTGTGTGTGCGCGTGTGTGTGATATCAGTGATTATTTCCTTTTTTTCATTGAAGTGTATATTTGTATGTCTTTAAATATTCTGATAAATTGAAAATGGAGGACCCTGATTTTATCCTCATAGCACTGTTTGTATTGACCTGTACTTTCGTACTGTACCCATTCTACAAACATTTTTCGATCAATCAATCATGCGTACATAACCTACCCTACCGGTATGTGCAAATGTACAGTAGTAGAAAATATCCCTAAGTCCCAAAATCAACCCAGATCATTCTTGAGTCTAAAATGTATGCATTTCTATCAGGTTTAGGAGGTGCGCTTATGTGTTTCACACAGGATGGAACTAAGTGTGCTCATATACATAACAGGTTCCTATGTTGTACCCCGGGACACATTTAGTTGTTACAACTTCACACCAAAAGTTTAGCTCTGCTTGCTTGCATAAAGTTAAAACGTTTGAAAGGGAACATTGCAAATTGCATTGCCCAATTTAAACGTGTACCACATTTACTCTGAATTGTATGCAGCCAACGAGGTATGTTTGTTTTCTTTGTGCTTGTTCTGTTTTGTTTAAGTTTGTTTTGGTTTAGGTTTTGGTTTTGGTTGTTTTGTTTTGGTGTAGCTACAATGTGTATTTACTAGTTCAAGATGTGCGTGTCCCGATAAAATAAGGTGCCGAGTCTCGACAGATAATCTCTAAAACACGAATATTTCCCGGGTTTTCAACATTCATTACAAGATTCTGCCGGTTTTCGCCAGACTTAAAAATAATAGTTGTTTTCAGTGGTTGCATAGTTTATGATGTTCTTTTTTTCATGAAAACATGCTCACCTAACCCATTGGTCCTCAAAGTGGGGGTTGTGACCATATTGGTTGGGACCCCCAAGGCCCAACCCTCCCAGATGATTAGCAACAACAACATTGTTTTCGCACTCAACAGTAAACAAACCAACATACAGTGTATGAAGGGTATCTGTACATTTCTATGGTTACAATGTATGACTTATTACCTTTTTAATACCGAATTGGTCAAATTGTCAAGAGGCAAACATTGATTCAAGGGTCCCGGTTTGAGCCGAACGTGAACGCCTGGGTAGTAGTGGTACTGAGGCTACGGTTTGAGCGACTGACTAATATGGCCACCTTAATTTCCAGTCATGTTTCCTTATATGTGGTTATGTGCATGAAATTAACACATTTAATGCATTGTTTTTTTGGATTACAGTTTGATGACGTGATGGGTGCTACCGCGCTACTGACTGCAGTGCAACAAGTAGAAGACGAATGACGACGTCGTGTATTTCCTGGAGGCACGATAAGGATTCAAAGTAAAAATCAGAAGTCAAAAGAAGGATTCTCTGAGTGTTACCACCACGAGTGTCTGTACCTTAACTCTGAGACTAAAAGCATCACCATGGCTTCCTCCCTCCTGTTCTCAGAAGAGGACATTTCTTGCCCCGTGTGCTGTGACATCTTTAAAGCCCCCGTTCTCCTGTCGTGCAGCCACAGCTTCTGTGTCGCCTGTCTGCGGGAGTGGTGGAGAAAGAAGGTCGTAAAGGAGTGCCCGGTCTGTAAGAAAATCAATTTAATGGATCCAGTCTGTAACCTGGCTCTGAAGAACCTGTGTGAGGCCCTCGTGCAGGAGAGACACCTGAGAGCGTCGGCTGAGGTTCTCTGCAGTCTGCACGCCGAGAAACTCAAGCTCTTCTGTCTACAGTGTCGACAGCCGGCGTGCGTTGTGTGTCGAGATTCTAAAAAACACACCGGCCACAGTTTCAGGCCCATCGATGAAGTCGCGCTGGATCACAAGGTGGGCATCCAGAAGTCGCTGAACCTCTTACTGGAGAAGCTGGAGGCCTTCAATCAAGTTAAGGCACACTACGATCAAACGGCTGACCACGTTAAGGTCCAGACTCGGCACACAGAGACGCAGATGAAGGAGCAGTTTGAGAGGCTTCATCGGTTTCTACAAGAGGAAGAGGACGCCAGGATCGCTGTGCTGAGGGAGGAAGAGCAGCAGAAGAGTCGGATGATGAAGGAGAAGATCGAGGGTCTGGACGGAGAGATATCGACCCTTTTACGCCAAATCAGAGCCGTGGAGGAGGAGCTGAGAGCCGAACACATCTCGTTCATGCAGAACGTCACATCCACGATGGAGAGAGTCCAGTTCACGCTGCAGGACCCACAGCTGGCCTCGGGAGCGCTGATCGACGTGGCCAAACACCTGGGCAACCTGGCCTTCAGAGTCTGGGACAAGATGAAGGACATCGTCTCCTACACGCCCGTGATTCTAGACCCCAACACTGCCTCTCCGGAACTCGTGCTGTCCGACGATCTGACCAGCGCGAGGACCGGAGACAGACAGACCCTTCCCGACAACCCAGAGAGGTTTGACCCCTTCTCCCACGTCCTGGGCTCCGAGGGCTTTAACGCGGGCACGCACAGCTGGGACGTCGAGGTCGGAGACGGCGAGCTGTGGGAACTGGGCGTGTTGTTGGCGGACTCTTATCGGAGGAAGGGAACCGCAGGGGGTCGATCCTGGGGCATAGGGTTATATGATGGTCAATACTACACGGCGGCACACTCTGTGAGTCACTCCCCTCCCTCCTCGCCGTCGGTCAGTCCTTTGTTGGTGAAGCAGAAACCTCGGAGGATCAGGGTGCAGCTGGACTGGGACGAAGGAAAGCTGTCGTTCTCGGATCCCGACACTAACACGCACGTGCACACCTTCGCGCACACCTTCACCGACACGCTGTTTCCGTACGTTAACACCAATTCTGCTCTCCCCCTGAAGATGTTGCCAGAGAAGGTCATTGTATTATATTAGTTTGTCAACATTTTAGGCAACCTATCTGTCTTTAAAGGGGAATGCCAGTCAATTTTAGAATGATTGTTGATTGTTTTTCATGATTGATATGCCCGATATGTATACTGCTGATAACGGGGATCTCCATATGGGCATAAAAAGGACAAGGTCAGACAGATATAGAGATCTCCATATATGTGCACAAAAGGGACACAGACAGTTACAACAGGTATTAGTTCCCAACTTTCATCTCCCCCGAGTAGACCAGTGATGGTCTGGTGATTTTTTTTTCATGGTGATATTTACCGTAATTATGTCAACACCATGACGGGGAATAATAGATGGTGGGCCCTATTTTGCGCACCGCCTTACCCCTTATGCCTAAATCTTTTAGGCATGTTTTACGATTTTGAGCTATATTTTTAAATTTGAAAATAGGGCCCGGTATCTCTGCTCTACCAAGGATACAGTCTGTACAATAGTCTCTTAAAAGAGTTAGCCTGGCGCTCGGTTGGCGCAGTGGTAAAGTCCCTGCCCACCACCACGGAGGTTGTGGGTTCGAATCCACCATGGTGCAACTGGCAATTCCAGCCGGGAGGGTGATACTTCATACTTGATATGATATGATGGTCATTGCATGTGCTCCTATGGGCTGGGGCGGCACCATGTCATCAGGGGAGCGTTGGGTGGGAGGAGTAGGACGAAGGCTCTATGTCCTCCTGGTGGGGGCTCCTCACTGCCAGGTGAGTCAGTAGGATACAACAGCAGTGACAACACAGAAAAATGTGTGTGTGGGGAGGACACAATGTTGGCATCACAACTAAATTGGGGAGAACACGTAAAAATAAAAGTTGGAAATTTAAAAGAAAAAAAGCTTTGTGGTCATCAAAGCCACTGTGATGGCTCTGGTGGAAGTTGACTGTCAGGGTCAAGGTTGTTCTGCCTCACTCACTCCCTGGGTTACCATTATGTCTTAATGACATGTATTGTACAGTATGGAAGTAGCACAGGGCTTTTGGATGGAAGGGATTACGTTGTGTCACAGATGTTTTTAAATGGCCTCTTTGCATTGTTTTAGAATTCAGATTTTGTATTTTGAAATGAGCACAATGACGTCTTCTATACCACTGGTTCTCAAACTGGGGGTCTTTTTTTATGTTTATTTTTGTGGCTTTTGCCATTTTATTTTTTATTTATATGGAGGGACACTGGGGGTCTTTATTGGGGTCATTGTTTTGAGGGGTCCCCAGATGATTAGCTGTACTCGAGAACTAGACACTACCAGGCCTCCTCCCAGCTGTCCCCATCACCTTCAAGTATTATTTGTATTGATCATTTATTTGTATCCATGTATTCAAATAAAATATATCAATGCTTAGTAATAGTAGTCTTGCCTACATGACATTAAATGACAAATGGTACACATCTAGTGGATAACTTGCAGAGCAATCTTATGCATGACATAAACTGACAATCAAAGCCATTTGATTTGCTGGGGCGGCAGTGTCTCAGGAGTAGAGACAGAGTGGCCGGTAGAACATCCAGATGGGAACCGTGAGGTTTCCAGCTCAATCCTGAGATCCCCAAGAGTTGGTGTTGAAGTGTCCTTGAGCAAGACACTGAACCCCTTAATTGCTCCCGATGTGCAGGTTGTTGCCTTGAATGGTTTCCTCCGCCATCAGTGGGTGAATGTAATGCACAATCTATGTAAAGGCCTATATAAGAATCAAACATCTAAAAACAAAATATTGTCTTGTTTTATCATATTTTAAATAAAATAGCAGCAGTATTCAAACCCGACGGAATGTTATGTCCAGAAGAGTGACCTGTTTTTTTTTTCCCCCATGTTTTGTTGCCTGTGTGAGCGAAATGAATATCCAAGACACATTTAAGATTTACACCATTCGTGCTGTGGAGCAAGAGGGACGAGTTCTCTTAGACATTATAGTATTGATATTAAACCAATCTGCTGGGGGGTTGAGTGTCGTGTAAGACGCGATTCACATTTCTTGCAAGCAGTGTTTGGTTGATTGGAAATTCACAGTTTGTAGAATGGGTACAGTTCAAACGATAGTACAGGCCAATACAAAAACTGCTATGAAGATAAAACCAGAAAAAGCACTAAGACTTGTTTACATCAGGGTCTTCCATTTTCAATTCATAACATTTAAAAAATGTCACCCTCAGAATGTCAGTGAGTTGGATTTGCTAGCTGTCAGGTATAGCCTACAACTAATAGAGTTTCCCAAACAGTGGGTCGGGATCCATATGTTCTTGTTCACGAAAACCTTTATGTTGTGAGTAAATACCCTGTATTTTTGTTTTCCTACATTTCAAATGTCAAAAAGAAGGATTTTTTTTTAAATTGTGGGCTTGTAGATGAGCTAATTTCATTATAGTTTGGGTCCCGGCGGGGAGACATCACATCACATATCTCTTTTGGGTCTCGAGCTAAAAGGTTTTGGAACCACATCTAGCCACTAGATGGCACTATCCCCCACATTATTTTCCCCATAGAGAAATCGTTGTGTCATAATAAGAACTGGGTTCCAAAACAATATGAGTAAAATGTCTTGGGAGATTTTTAGAATCTAAACTTTTATGCTGTGTTCATGTGCACTTTCACACTTTTTGATCACTAAAACAGTCAATACTTTGCCTGCTCTATTTCCCTCCTCACGAAAATCTCTTTGCCGAAAATCTACAAACTCAGGCACCTTACTGGGCAAACTGGTATGGTATGCTGGAAGCAAAATTGTGTGTAAACCAATTAAATGCAATAATGTAGGCCTATACTACTTGTAGTGTGTGTGTGTGTGTGTGTGTGTGTGTGTGTGTGTGTGTGTGAGAGAGAGAGAGAGAGGGTGGGTGGGGGGGTGCAGGATAATGGCCCCATTAGCGTGTGTTTGGGAGCAGATGTGTTCTTCATCCCTGGCCTTTAACATTCATTAACTCTCGTCTACATTCAGTTTGGGGTCACAGGGGGTCGCTGTCTAAATCACTGCCCTACAGCTGCGGTCAAACCGACACGTGTGAGTTTATATCAGTGGTTTTCCCAAACCTTTTAGCTCAGTGCTTGCTTCTCAACCTGGGATTTTGGGGAGGTCCCCTTGGAGGACAGTAAAGTGACAATGGAAAACAATGACCATTACTATAGACTACTCCATCAAAAGTAATCAACAAATAGCTACTATAAAAACTGGTGATATAAAATGCGAAAAAGAAGGCACTGGAGCAGCTCAGACAATTTAGGCCCTTAGTTTAATAACAGGGTGCAGGTAAAAAGTGACGACGTTTCGATGTTTAAGTTACATCATGATGACCTGACGAAGATGTAACTTAAACATCGAAACGTTGTCACTTTTTACCTGCACCCTGTTATTAAACTAAGGGCCTAAATTGTCTGAGCTGCTCCAGTGCCTTCTTTTTCGCATGTAACCTGTCCTGCTGGCTGCTTCTGAGATGCACCAGACTGGCCTGCCATAGGCTAGAGGCGCGGTTGGAACTCCCTTCTACATAAGATATAAAATATTGCATTCTGGGTTTGAGCTATAGCCTCTGTACCCAGGGTTTCATTTTAGTCAGCGCAAAAATTGGTTTGAGCTGACAGGCCCTTTTTGATGTCAATCAATCAAGTTATCTTAATTCCTTGCCTTTGTGATTACTGGTAGATCGCGATCTACCTTTTGGGCGCCCCTGGTATACAATAAAAACATCATTACATAAAATACACAAATGCATTAAAGCTATAACTGTCCTCTTCTCCAGATTTTAACCCGGTTTCTTGTGCAATTACTGACATTTTTTTTACCACTGAGCTGCTCAGGGGATCAATTGAATCTTGTACAACAGGTCAAAATCCGTGTCGGAGGTGTCTAGGTGAGACATGACCTTTGACACGATCTAATGTGAGAGCAGGCAGACAACATGCAAACACCCCAATTGTATGAGCTATATTGTATGTAAATGTAATTTTGTCCAATCTGTATGGTAGTGTGTACTCTACCATACAGATTGGACAACATTACATTGTATTCATAAAAAGGTTACATAGTGCCGCTTTAAGTGTAAGTAGAAATACCTCAGCATAACAATACTATGTCACAAGTAAAAAGTTGTGAATAGCTTAATAAGTAATGCTGCGCATGATTTGTATAACAATTAAGCTGTCAAATAACAGCTTGTATATCTGGTATATGTATCTGCTATTTTTGAAAATTTTAGAAAAATCTTGAAAGTGTTTGAAATATTTTGAATATACTGTATATATCTCTTCTGGGGGTCCCTAGCACAAAACAGTCTCCCTGTAGCACAAAACAGTCTCCCTGTAGCACAAAACAGTCTCCCTGTAGCACAAAACAGTCTCATATGGTGGCACAACCACCCCGCAGGTTTGATTCCAGAGCCCGATGACCGGAGGTCATCACCATGCTGGCTTGTGGAGGACATTTTTTTGTTTGCCACGGACATACGAAATGAGTGGACAATAATATTACCAGAAACACATAAAAAGAGCCAGCCCTGAGTGACCATAATATGTCTGTAACTTTGAGAGTGTACAAATGGACCGGTACGAGTGACGGGTCCATTTGGTTCCATTTGTACACCACCAGAGTTAAAGGGGTCCTTCCTTGCAAATAAAACATTTGTGAACCAATATAGTGGACTCCTAATATACCTGAAAACCTGAAGTTTTGACATTCAGTAATTGGGTCTTGTGATCAAAATCAGAACAGTATAATGGTGTGTAAAACATAAAATCTAAAATGTGCCACGGACAGACCAAGTCTTTGCCACAGACACATTTTGTCCGTGTACGGACATGTTGGTGACCCCTGACCTCTGTAGGACATGTTGGTGACCCCTGACCTCTGTAGGACATGTTGGTGACCCCTGCCTTTGCTGCCTGTCACTCCCTGTCTCTCTCACTGTTTCCTGTCACTCTCCACTACTATCCAGATAAAGGCTCCAAAATAAATCGTAAACAAATCAGATGGGGTGGTCTGTGGCCAATACTTGCCGTGGCCATTCATTCTGGGGGTCCTACTGATTTTTTTAGACGACATTAGTAGAATCGGCCTCAGGCCTTAATGGGTGTTAAGTACAGCACTTAAATAAAGTAAATGTAGCCTATTTATTTACTTTCCACCACTGCTGTAAACACAGACACACATCACAATGGACAGACAACAATCTCTGTCCATGCCTGAGTGAAGTGCTAATCAGCTGGTTGTTGATAAATGGCGCATTTATATAGCGCCTTTATCCAAGGCGCTTTACATAGATTGTGCATTATACATTCACCTATTCACACACACACACCAATTAGGGGTTCAGCATCTTGCTCAAGGACACTTCGACAGTAACTCGGGGGGAGCCCGTGATCGAACTGGGAACCTTTACGGTTGCAAAGCAGCCACTCTATCCGACCGTGTCCTCTGGTATATAAATGACTGGGTTCTCATCTCAACCTGAGTACCAGTGGTTCTCAACCTGTGGCTCACACATTGGCCAATGTGTCAAATGATTTAAGAAAAAGGCAAAAATTGTGAAAATAGACGTTGCGAGGCGTTTTCCACAATATTTATCTGTGGAACCGAGTCAAACAAAAGTGTAATGCCTCAACTCCTACAATTCCAACTTAAGTGCTTGCCAGCTGGGTGGGGTGTCCCCAGTTCATATACGATTATTTTGGGGTGTCACAGCCTGAAAAGGTTGAGAACCACCACCCTTCCACCCAGGGCTAACTGGCTAGGGCAGGCAGGGGCCAAGCCAGTCAGCACCCCTAACCTGGTTGCAGGGATCACCAATCAAAGGGCTTGTGTGTGGGTTTTGAGCACTGTATATTGCTTAACAATGATTTTCCGGATACAGTATAGTAAGTAAGTACGATTAAAGGACCACGTCACCCATTTTCAGCCTCGTTTCATATCTAATGCTGATGGCAGCATTTCTGTCTACTCACTCTGTGTCTCGAAATGACTTGGGTTCCATTTGTACTACTTTCAGACTAGTTATGTCGACACACCAGGATTTGACTGTGTGTTGGGTTAAGCTGATATGTGTGCTGTGCGTGAAAGCCTTTTCTAAATGAGAGTCTACTATGTCATTAGCCCTGGCCTGCTCTACACAGCTGTGACTCTGCTCTGCTATTATCTCCTGGCCCCCCTCCCTCCTCTCCCATCCCCATCCCGTTCATACCATCTGCTGCTAAGAGGATAGGCTAATTATTACTGAGACCTGAAGCCCCCCTCCCAGAAATAATAGACCGCAAGTAACAAAGATCACCCTCACTGCCCGACGTTCCTCGATATATCATGACTCTATGGTTCCCCAATAGGCACACGGCAGCCATATTGGAAAGAAATTGGGCCTCTTCCTCATATATAACTTCCTTCACAGGTGTTACCAATGATGCTAATTTAAGGTTGTGTTCCATTCTGGTCAAAACAGAGTCAGGGCACTGATATATTGTGCATGTTGGCTAGCCTCACTGGAAACACTGTCCTGGACCTACACCAGTGGGTCAAGTGGGTCCTTGAGGGGGTTCCCAAATGGCCCCTTATACGGGTGTGCACCTCTGAGTGTACAAATGGACCCGTAAGTGGCAGTTTTGTGCCAATTCTGATGTGATTGAAAAGAAGACAATCATTGTAAAGGTCAGTGTAATCATCATCACTTCAAAAGTGCCTCAACCACTCCCCCCCCCCCCCCCCCCTTTCACTTGGTTAATATTGGAGGGGGGGGCCTCCAATATTAACCAAGTGAAAGTATTAGCGAGGATGTGCAAGGATAATACACACAGAAAGGACCAAAAACAATAAAGCGACACTAAAGTAATACAAGTACAACGCAAGCCTGTATGACGCGTCTCACTCAATACCGATGGCCTAGCATGTGTCTGCACAAGTCTTCTGTGTGTGTGTGTGTGTGTGTGTGTGTGTGTGTGTGTGTGTGTGTGTGTGTGTGTGTGTGTGTGTGTGTGTGTGTACACGCTGGGTTGGCAACAGATGGCCCGTACGTGTGCCTCCTTAAGGCTGAGCTCACACCTTTCATGCAATTCTCGTGCTCGTTGGATGCTCGTTGGGTAGTGTCATGGCCGCCCAATGTATTTCCAATGGAGGTCACATGGTTTGACCCAACATTGTGTTGTGTGAGGGGGAGGGGCGCAGTCGTGCGCCCCTCCCCCTCACACAACACAATGTTGGGTCAAACCATGTGACCTCCATTGGAAATGCATTGGGCCGCTGGGCGGCCATGACACAACACCCAACGAGCACAGAGAATTGCATGAAAGGTGTGAGCTCAGCCTAAGCGATAAGCCTTAGTGGCTGACTGGGCTGTAGCCAAAGCTCCCGGGCCAAGTTCAACATGTCAGCCATACAGTAATGACGTGACTGTATGACTGACACACTTTACATTTACATCTCGTCACGTACAGCCCCGGTGCTCAACCTGTGGGCAGAGGCCCCACTGACAGTGGTGGAAAGTAACTTATGTACTTAGGTACTGTACTTAAGTACAATTTTGAGGTATTTGTACTTCACTTGAGTACAAATACTGTAGTATTTGCCAGTACTTTTACTTCTCCACATCATCTCGGAGGCAAATATATTTATTTGAAAACTTGTTTATTTGTTACTAGTTACTTTGTAGATTTTGATTATTATTACAAAACATACATTACCCGCTTCAGCCCTATATATATTTTGGCAATTTGAAAATACACAATCTACAAGCTCACAATGTGTCGTGATGCGACATATTGTGAGCTTGTAGATCCGCTATTTTCAAAAGATTTGTATACATTTGAAAACTTGAAATTAGTTAGTTAGTTAGTTAGTTTAATTTATTGTCCACGTGTGGAAATTTGTCTTCGGTCTCAACAACAGTAAAAAACAAACAGTTACAACAACAGCAACAACACTTACACAATTATTTTCTCATGGCAAGACATGAGACATTCTGCATAATGAGTACTTTGGCTTTTGGCACTTTAAGTACTTTTACTTAAGGTAAAACAATTGAGTACTTTTTCCACCACTGCCCACTGAGGATATTGCAAGTTGGCCCCCCGAGTAATTGGCTAAACCAAACCTATTTTCAGAAAATAGCAGATCTACACAAAGATCTTGTAGATCTGCTATATTCGGCTATAATGTTGCCCCCTAGAAAAGTGAAGTGGTAAATGTAAAAAAAAGTTTCTATCACAAAAGTTTCTCACACAAAGATCCCATCCCCCCACCCCACCCCCATGGTAACTCTGAGGACCCCCTAGGGGTCCCAGACCCCCTGTTGAAGACCCCTGTCCTACATTCAAAAAGATTAATCCCACTCAGCTGTAGCGTGAACTTTTAGCCCTAACATGTTTTGTGAATACGGCCCCCCTGTGAGTTTTAATTGTTCTTTGTACAGAACATTTCCACCAACGCACACAGGGCTGTTATTTTTAGCAGCGGTGGCTCACACACACACACACACACACACACACACACACACACACACACACACACACACACACACACACACACACACACACACACACACACACACACACACACACACACACACACACACACACACACCATCTCTTCTAAATTAAAAAGCATCCCCCCCCCCCAGCCTGCTCCATAAAAGAGCAATTGCCTAATGTATATAGCAGTTAAGCTATTCGGCAGCCAGAGTTTTAACTAAAACTAAGATGAGAGAACATATTACTCCAGTTTTAGCTTCACTGCATTGGCTTCCGGTTATTTTTAAGATTGATTTTAAAATAATTTTACTTGTTTATGCCTTGCTTTTCTTTTTTTCTCCATTGCTCTGTAAAGCACTTTGAGCTGCATATTTCATGTCATAAAAGGTGCTATACAAATAAAGTTTTATAATAATAATAATAATTATTATTATTTATTCTCTCGTACTCACAAGAGCATGTGGTCTTTCAGTTCAGAGCACCAGGGTTTAGGTTCATTGATCTACTGACTAGATAAACTAAAGATAAGCTTAAGTTAAAGTAAGGTTTTACATCTAAACTAAATGTAACAAACGCTGTCGGTCGGCTGTCGCAAGTTGGCGCCTGTCTGATGTCTGATACCTGCTCGCTTTGGGGCCCATCTCACAACGCCCTGGCGCATCACGCATGGACAGACAGCCACAAGGAACCTAGCCCCGCACAGCCCCGTCCTCCAACCTCAATCTGCACTGCTTGCAGCACCAACCACTTGCTAGCACAATTTACATTTAATTTACTTAATCTTCGCCACAAAACTTGACTTCGAGACCACAACATGGAATGAGCGGATCCATTTAGCTACACTCCCAAAGTTACATTACTGTGACATCGCAATGACCACCATGGCACCATCCTGTGTCGTCGGTAAAATAAAATGATAAATACATACAGAGATGCAATGGCAGTTAATGACAGATATCTATCTATCTTATATAAACTTATTTCATCGCTAAGGGCACAGTCACACCACACTTTCATTCTACCTACTAGACCTGTGCGTGACCGTCGGTCACCGGCCTACTTGAGAACTATGCAACTTGGGAACCTAATAATACCCGTTGTCAACTTGTCATAGCACCCGTTTTAACTATCTGTCTGTGTCCCTTTTGTGCAGAAGAAAACCAGCACTCACGGCAATAGCTTTTAAGGCACTTGTTTATTTTACCATTGGTAGGTTGGGTATGGTATGCTGCAAACAAGCAGCACACAATGTCGTTGCTTGTTTGCAGCATACCATACCCAACCTACCAATGGTAAAACAAATAAGTGCTGGTTTTCTTCTGTTTAAAATGTCGTTTCTGACTTTGCACCCGGTAAAATGATTAAAGTGAGTGAGACGAGATGGAGTCGTGCTGCCTTCTATTCGATGTGTCCCTTTTGTGCCCATACTCTGCCCACAGGCAGACAGAGAGATACTCTGTATCTCTCCGTCTGCCTGTGCCTGAAGAGTAAAGCGAGCAGGCGGACTCTAATTAGCGTTATGAATTGTCCATGTACATCTAAGTAAGTCTGTGTACTTGATCTTGAGATACAGTGTACTGTGTACTTGATATGTGATAGTACAGCCTGCATTGTACTTTATAGATACGAGAGCCATCTGTTAGATGTCGCCACTGAGCGAGGTCAGCCTTAGTCATTATCACGTTTCTATGTCTCATATATCTTGTTGTTACGTCACTATGATAGTATGATACTTCAACTGGATTGTCACACACCACCCAGCCTGCACACACTACCAGCCTGTCAGCGCCAGACCGAGGGTCTTCTAGAGCAGGGGTTCTCAACCCGTGGGTCGCGACCCCTCTGGGGGTCGCCAAATTATTTTGGGGGGTCCCCAAATTATTTTAAAAAAAAAGAAAAGAAAAAAAAGGTTTTTAAAAAAAAATTATTTTCACGATCTTTCTAAAATAGCAGACCTACAAGCTCGTAGCGCGCCGCTCGTAGCGCGCCACTCGGTGGCGCGCTATGAGCTTGTAGATCTGCTATTTTTCAATAGCTAAATTATAACAATGCTTAAAACACCAAAAGGGGTTCCCGCCCAAAATGGTTTAAGGTTATTGTAGCAGTCAATTTATATTGGGGGTCCCGAGACATTGCCAAAGCATTTCCGCGGGTCCCCGGCCAAAAAGGTTGAGAACCCCTGTTCTAGAGATCACAACAATTAGCTCAATGGTAAAAAAATGTCAGCACAACAGGAAAGTTACGCTGCTTTAATCAAATTAAAACCTGTCTGACCATTAATTCCCGAAGAATAACGTCAGCAGACAGTCAGACAACTTGGATACTTTACACATGTGGTCATCATGAGACATGGATGTGCTATTAATGAACTATTGAACTGTATTGGACGCTTTGCTACCAATGGAACCAAATGGACCCTTACAGGTCTATAACTCTGTCTAGGAGTGTACATATGGTTCATTTGGTACACTTGTACACTCCCAGAGTTAAATGTATAGTGTTCATGGTCGTGATTTTGGTTGAAACAATTATTTGTTTATTATAATAATTATTTGTTCATTATAATTTGTTTAGTATAATTATTATTTGTTTGTACAATTATTATTAAAAAAAGAGCGTTTGTTCAGTAACAGGTGTCTCTCCAGCTCTTTAATAAACAGAAAACACATTTTCAGGGACACCAATTTCATGAGAGAGTCATTTTCTTTCCAGTTCCAATTTTGTGTGTGCTCATTTCTGTGTCATCACTATCAGACTCTGTCGGGTGGAAACCTCATTATGTGAAACTACTTTTCAAGATTCAAATTCAAAAATACCAAATCTACAAGCTCAAAAACGCGTCGCTTTGCATCACGTTTCGAGCTTGGAGATCTGCTACTTTTGAGGGACACCAAGGTTTCTGCCCGACAGCAACAATGTAGCTATTTAATCACTTCCTGCACCTTTAACACATTGAGACCAGGTTCTACAAATATCTTCTAAAACATGTACAGCTTTTTTATGAGTGATTCTCAAACTATTTCATGTCAAGGATCCACAAAATGATATGTAATTGGCCGCCGACCCCCATCTGAAAATATGTTCATGATTTTCATGATTTAAAGGACCTATAACATAAAATTCAACTTTTTCTATTTCTTTTGTGTTTTTGGGGCTCCCATATGTGTTTTCTATCCCCACAAATAACCAATTTTGAACAATCAGGCTTTCATATCATATGGGTGCTTTAATGGAAATTGCTCTCAGGAACAGCTCGACTGATTTTGGCCTCATCGTGATGTCATCAATGTCACCCTACTTTGTATAATTCCACCTCTTCTTCAGTCTTCAGTTCCAAATTTGCATTTCCACTTTGTTTACAATGTCCGCCATTGTTGATTTTCCAAACTGGCATGGAATGGAAACAAGCCTGGTTTTATCTAGCATCAGTATTATAATGACTCAAATATTAAATAATCTGCATATCAGCACCCCCGCCACCTCAGGACATTGTGGTACTGCAGCTAAAACTGCTTTCAAAGTCCAGAAAAGAAAAGACAAGGACTGGTTATATCAGAGGGGTGATTGAGGCTCAAACATTAAAATTAAGTTTGAGGGACATAGACAATATGATATGAAATATTAAAAACTGTTTTAAAATGCATGTTATTTGCGCTTTAAAAAAAAATAGCAGATACAAGCCCATAGCGTGGCACCAAGTGCCACGCTATGAGCTTGTAGATCTGCTATTTTTCAACAGCTAAAGTTTAAAATAAAGTGTTTAAAAGCTATAAGGTGACACAGATGCGTTCCAGGTGGAGTGGAAAGTGTGGAGTGGACAGTGAGGAGTGGACAGTGAGGAGTGGACAGTGAGGAGTGGACAGTGAGGAGTGGACAGTGTGGAGTGGACAGTGAGGAGTGGACAGTGTGGAGTGGACAGTGAGGACTGGACAGTGAGGAGTGGACAGTGTGGAGTGGACAGTGAGGAGTGGACAGTGTGGAGTGGACAGTGTGGAGTGGACAGTGAGGAGTGGACAGTGAGGAGTGGACAGTGAGGAGTGGACAGTGTGGAGTGGACAGTGAGGAGTGGACAGTGAGGAGTGGACAGTGTGGAGTGGACAGTGAGGAGTGGACAGTGAGGAGTGGACAGTGTGGAGTGGACAGTGAGGAGTGGACAGTGAGGAGTGGACAGTGTGGAGTGGACAGTGTGGAGTGGACCGTGAGGAGTGGACAGTGAGGAGTGGACAGTGAGGAGTGGACGGAGTGGAGTGGACGGAGTGGACAGTGAGGAGTGGACAGGTCATGGCATGGTGCTATCATGTCTTGCTGGGAGCGTGCCATGCATGTGTTCAAAGAAAGAGAGGCCAAGCCCACGCTAAACAGCAGCTATTCAGTTTGCTTCTGGAAGCCAGTTGCTAGGAGACCCCCATGTCCTACCATCTGCTGATGTAGAGAACCACATACATTACAAAGCCATGCAGGCCAGGCCTCAATACTACCAGGGTTCATACACACTCACTCCCAGTGGTGGAAAGTGACTTACGCAAGTACTGTAATTACGTAAAATGTTGAGGTATGTTGGAGTAGTTCCAATTTTCAATAATCTTACTTCTACTCCATTACACCTCAGAGACAAATATAGCACTTTTACGCCACTACAATTATCTGAACATTTTAGTTACAACAAGTTACTTTGTGGATTTTGATTATTATTACAAAACATACATTAGTCACTTTTAGCCGATCTACAAGAGAACAGTGTATTCTCAAGGCCGGGCACCGTGGAACGCGTGTGTCGGATTTGAAGTCGGTGGGGCGAACGGTTACATGGATTACAGACGTACACACGCGTGAAGTCAGAGATGTGAGGACGTGAGGATGAAAGGTGAAATTATGTTTTTCTGCATAATGCGATCCACTTGTGCAGAAGAATTGCAAAAACAAAACAAAAATAAAAAAATACGATCATTAGACGAGAATCTTTATTGAGTCCTCATATTGCCATAATCTTTCCTTTTACAAGACAATACAATTGAAAACGTTTTTTTTTCGTCAAAGTGTAAAAAAGTAGGAAATCTAAACCTGTCGCATGTCCCGCTAGCACAAGACAAGACAGCAAAGCATACACTAAAATAACCAATCGTCAACTTTTGAATAAGTGAATAAATAAATAAAACATTGAATATGGCTATTTACACAATGCAAATATGGTTTTATCACAATATATATATACTGTATATATAATGCTTTTATGTTTGTAGAGAATATACAGCTATTCATCACGATCTCACAGAGAAAGGCCTGCCTTCCACTGGCTCGTGGCCAGACCCAATCCTTCGGGAACCACCCCCTATTATATACTCAAGTTGACCTTTGCCCCCTTGGGGTCTATACTAGGCTCCTGTTTTCCCTCGACACCAGGGGTCTTCAACGTTATTCAGGCCAAGGACCCCCCCCCCAGACTACATATTGTAATCACGTTAATGTGTATTTTACATTTGACATTTAACCACTTAAAAGTAAAACCCTCAATACTTGTAAACGTGAACTTTTGACTCCGTACTTGGGTTTGCTCTTTCTTTCCCTGTACACCAACCGTCTATGCAGAAAATAGCCCAATCTACAAGCTTGTAGATCGGGCTATTTTCGGCTAATGCCCCCCCCACCCCCCAGAATAGGGATGCGAGGGTTAAAGAGTTTAGTGTAAAAAAAATAAAGATCCCCTTGCAGTATCTCTGAGGACCCCCTAGGGGTCCAAGGCAGGCCCCCCTGTTGAAGACCCCTGCTCTACACCAAATATAGTCACCAAAATGGGACAAGTCATGAACTTCCTGATGTCTGGAGTCTGGACTAGGTCCACGGCTCACCGATTGGGACAGTCATCATGATCAACTTCCTGGTGTCTGTACTATAGGTCCACGGTTTCACTGATGAGACACAGTCTTTGGTTGTGGAGGGATGCGTCGCACGACTCCCTTTTGATTGGTTAAGTTCCACGTTGATCCCGTTTTTTTTTCCTGGTTTGCACCGTTAAAACACATTCTGTGGTTTGTATTGGTTCTTGAGTTCAAGGCTATTTAGGGACTCAAGGAAAAACAAAATATGTCTTCAGTAAAATGTTTTTTGTAAAAAATAAACATTATAATTAAGTAAAACAAATAAACAAACAAACCAGCGAGGAGCAGGACGTTGGAGAAAAAATCAGTTTACAAAAATTCAAGTGTAACATTCTGGCATGAATACATCCGATGAGAGCGTAAGTCTCAGCAATTGTTTCCGGTACGAGAGTGAGCGGAATAATGACAATAAGTACAGTATCAGAACCCAGGTTCGTCCAGTTGTTCTGGATTCACTTCCACAACGAGATATTCTCCTGATTTCAAATTTCTCGAAGGCCGTCTTGGAAGAACGCTACTAGCATTAGCGACGCTAGCGTGCTTCGATTCTCACACATTCTCTCGTCGACCCCTGCGTCAAATGCTTCACTCTTCAAAAGTGTTTCCTCACGTCGTTCTACATTTGTAAAGCATTGCAAGGGCCGGTAAACAGGCAACATCCACTGTGCGGGTCCATTTGTAGGCCTGTATACCTTCAGAGTTGGGGATGTTTGCTGTGTAAGTAACATCACACTGACAAAGGCAAAGAAAAATAAATACAAAAAGACAACATGACAAAAGTGTCATAAAGATTGCTACCATTTGTCACAATGGGGCCAAATAAATTAAGTAAGCATACATTTTAATGTAACTTGAACACATGAATAAATAATAATAAAAAATCTTAAGCAAATTTTTTTTTTAAAGAAAAGAAAAAAGATAAAGCCTTTTTTTTTTTTTTTTTTTTTTTAGTTCAACAGTCAAAACAGTCCGATTTCGGATTAAGTTCAGTTCATTTTGTTTAAGGTGCTGAGTGTGTGTGTGTGTGTGTGTGATGACACATTCTTTTGATACAATCTAATATTTGTATATGGACTTACATTCCCATAAGGGCCGGGGTCCTGAGTACTTCACTACCAACCCCCCCCCCCCCCCCCCCCCCCCCCCTCAATTACTCCTATAACTGTGTGGGGGGGGGGGGATCTACCCCACGTACAGTAATAAAAAAACCTCCATCATCGCTGTGCCCTGCAGGAAACAAATGACTGCCGGGGAGAGAGCAGGAATCGCTGCGTGTTGTTGGACTAGACATGCCAAAGGACGTCATCATCACCGTCATCCTCTCTGTTGACACCTGTGCGCACAACGAGCGCAGACTGGAGAGCGTGAGCGTGGCGATTCAGCCCGGAGGCCAGGGGCACAACAAGCTCCCGCCAGCAACATCAGCCAGGGATGATGATGGAGGGCTTGAGAGGAGTGTGTGGGGGAGGGGGGGGGGGCTCGGAAACCCTCCTCTAACCAGGAGGATAATAAGCTAAGCTAAGGAACGAGGAGGAAGCTGGGACGGCAACAGCACCACTCCGGAACGAGGGATGGAGAGTGACAATGCAAAAAAAGGAGGGAAGGTGACGCCAAAAAAAAACACAAAAAAAAGATCTCATTGGGACAATATTCATGTTCATGTACGTGCGTACATGAAGTGAGTGTATGTGTGTGTGCGTGTGTGCGCGCACGGGTGTTGCACATCGTCTCAAAGTTGTCTTTTCTCACAGTCCGTTGCCTTACAGATTGCGAGCTAACAAAGTACGCGCTCGGTCGCGTGTGTGTGTGTGTGTGTGTGTGGGGGGGGGGGCGTGTACGTACGGAGTGAAGACTGGACAGCGAGTTCCTGCTTTAGACGTCCATCGGCAAGCCACGCGCTTTTAAAGTCCTAAGACACGCCTCCCGGGCGGGGAGGGAGGGGGAGGGGGACATGGGCTCCTCCTCCTCCTCTGTTCAACCCCAGCCGTCGTCCTTGGATCATGTGGGCCGGGTCAATCCCAGCCGTTGTCCTTGATCATGTGGGCCAGTTCGATGATGAACTTGCCCTCCTTGTACTTCTGACTGCTCTCGAACGCGTGCTCCTGCAAGACGAGGACACGAAGAAGAGACCAGGTTGGATACTTAGAGTATATATGAATAGAGACGGCCCCCGAGTTCTCCTCCCATCCACTTGCATTAAGTTGCTCAAAAGCGCATGAGGCGATTTCACTGTGCATTCTGGGTAGGAACAGAGTGCATTCTGGGATGGATTGGGCCCAAACACATGAACGCGCTGCCGCTGACTATCATTACAGGCATTCAGCGTTCACGTGTCATCGTGAACGTGCACAATGATAGTCAACGGACCAGCACGTTCATGTGTTTGGGCCCACGCTGCAATATCAAATTCGGCCACTATGTCCATTTCGACTCCGGGTTTCATCCGGGTGCCGTCTCTATTCATATACAGTTGGAGGCCATCGATATTGTCCTTTTCTTTTTGCTGAGGTTTGCGTGATCTGCGCAAAAGGACAGTTAACCCATTTTGGGCGGGAACCCCTTTTGGTGTTTTAAACATTATGTTATAATTTAGCTATTGAAAAATAGCAGATCTACAAGCTCATAGCGCGCCACCGAGTGGCGCGCTACGAGCTTGTAGGTCTGCTATTTATGAAAAATCCTGAAAATATTTATTTCAGAAAACTGGAGGATTTAGACGGATTTTTTAAAATTTTGAGGTCAGGCCTAAATGGGTCAAATGATAAGGGACAATATCGGTGGCACCCAACTGTATACTCTAAGGTTGGATATACCGTCGCTGTCGGGCAGACACCTCTTATCTCCACATTATAACTGTTGGTGTTTTTTTCCGTAAATAGACGCTCCCTGCTTGACCACACTACTTAAGACAGAAGCTTGTAGCGACAGCTTAGTCTATCATTTACTGGTAATAGCTGTAAAAACAAAACTGTGAGGAATAGATATTATTTTTCTAATAATAGGATTTTTACAGATTTTTTCATGTTTCACATAAAGGTGTGTCATACTCATTAATGTATGAATAAAGTATGACAAACTAGAAAAGTATAAATTAAAGGCACAATACAATAAAACAAACAAAAAACTAAGCAAAAAGAAGAAAGGGGAAGCAGAACATCACATTAATCATGAAACTATAGATACACACACAGTACAGTCAAATATTATTTAAAAAAGGAATAGCGTTCTTTAAAGATGGAGTGCCGTGATTTTTTTCCACCCTAAAACATTATTATTATTATATAATGGGGAAGATTTTTTTTTTTAAGTGTACAGTATTTGTTAAAATGTCGTTTTTATGTGGACACGCCCACCAGTTCATTAAGTATGCCTGGTTTGCCTTGTGGGTGGTGATCCACCTGAACTGAAGCCGCACCCACAGCTGTTGTTGTATGATAAAGGGGGAGGGGTTAGGGGAGGGGATGATATTGTGATGTCACCATATCACTGTTTTTTTCATTGGCACGTTTGACTATCAAGGTTTCAGCCTCCAGGAATACAAAGGGAAGACATCATTGCACATAACAACCACACCAAGGGGTCCAATGAAGTACTGTCACCTCATAAACACATGAAAAATTCCATCCACTCTTGCGTGTGTGTGTGTGCGTGTGTGTCTACGTACGTATTTCCATCCCAGGGTGGTTTTACAGTTTTCACAGTAGATGTCGGCCACGGCGTGGAGGCCCGTCAGCAGAACCCGCTCCTCCGCTGGCCCACAGCCCACGTTCACCCTGGACACACACACACACACACACACACACACACACACACACACACACACACACACACACACACACACACACACACACACACACACACACACACACACACACACACACACACACACACACACACACACACACACACACACACACACACACACACACACACACACACACACACACACACACACACACACACACACATTACACCTAACTGTCATTACACCTAAGTTTCTTCCATTAATCAAATAATCAGGAAAGACCCTTATAAATCAATGATTTTTTTGGTGGTACTTACACAGAATTGAAGAGGTAAGCTCTGCCTTGACTACCTTGGAATGACTGAAACAGAGGAATGGGACAAAATCAAACATCACAAAATTATTATTTTTTACCAAACCAAATACCTCAAAATTCATTGTGCTGAAATTGTATATTTTATAATATACAGTATATGACATATACGTTCTTTTCCCCATGTATTTAGAAAAAACTAAAAAAGAAACAATTTTGTGGGAAATTAAAAAATAGGATCTACGGTGTGGTCACAGCGAACTTTAATTCTGCCTATGAGGGCGGATTCCGCCAATGCTTTTCAATGGGAACAGAGCGCCCTTTTTTTTTGCAGAAATCCGCAAATGACAACAAACCGATCTGTTCCCATTGAAAAGCATTGGCAGAATAGGTACAATTCCAGTTTGTTGTGACAACACCGAACAAGCTCACAACGTGTCGATGTAGAACGGCTAGTTGAACAATTTTAAAATGTTTTAAAAACAAAAAAAAGGAAAAAAAAGGCAAAGATGTTTAGGGATAAGGGGCTCCATTTTCGTGACCGCTAAACCCCTTATCCCTAAACTTCTTTTCCTTTGTTTTACTATTTTGAAAAACATTTTTGAATAATTCAACTAGCCAATCTACATTGACACGTTGTGAGCTTGTAGACTGGCCATTTTAACTATTCAAAAATGTTTTGCAAAATAGTAAAAAAAAGGCAAAGAAGTTTAGGGATAAGGGGTTTAGCGGTGACGAAAATGGAGCCCAAGGTGTATAAGGTGCATGGTGAAAATAGGGCCCTATAGGTTTACTTTAGCCTATTTTGTGCAAAACGTAGCATGTTTTATGAACAACTGTTAAGTTCTGTATACTTTCTTTCCCTGCGCCATCATTTGAGCCATTGGTGCTGCCTACTGGTGCTGCCATTGGTGCTGCCTACTGGTGCTGCCATTGGTGCTGCCTACTGGTGCTGCCATTGGTGCTGCCTACTGGTGCTGCCATTGGTGCTGCCTACTGGCGATGTTCTTTTTTCTCTCTTCGTTTTGTTCAGGTTTAAAATGGTGAATACATGTTATGGTCGGACTGGGCCTCGGACCGGCTCAGTAAGGCCCAGTAAGGGTGGAGCATACATTTTCAGGAGTCTTTGACACGAAAATGTTTGAGAAACACTGGTAAAAAAAAAAAAAACATTGGAAGCAAACCCAAATAAGGAACTACACTTCAGAAACAAGCCCCAAATAATCTGCAACCCGAAACTCCCAATATTTACAAGCAACTTTACAGAAAAACAAAGAAAAAAAACAAGACCAAAGTCTCTTATAAGAAGCAGACATGGCAACACTGGTTGCAGGACCTATACTAAGGTCAGAGAGTGTTTAAACAAAGCTCCATCTGGATGTATAAATATCATGTGAATATGGTATGCTGGGCCCTGCAGGCATAGCAGTCGGGACAGCACACCAACCCAAAGGCGCTCACAGCACAATGGAACAAAGCCTTGTGCCGAGTGGGCAGGGGGGCCATTCACACAGCCCTGTGCCTAGTGGCCAGGGGGGCCATTCACACAGCCCTGTGCAGAGTGGGCAGGGGGGCCATTCACACAGCCCTGTGCCTAGTGGCCAGGGGGGCCATTCACACAGCCCTGTGCAGAGTGGCCAGGGGGGCCATTCACACAGCCCTGTGCCTAGTGGCCAGGGGGGCCATTCACACAGCCCTGTGCAGAGTGGGCAGGGGGGCCATTCACACAGCCCTGTGCCTAGTGGCCAGGGGGGCCATTCACACAGCCCTGTGCAGAGTGGCCAGGGGGGCCATTCAAACAGCCCTGTGCAGAGTGGGCATGGGGGCCATTCACACAGCCCTGTGCAGAGTGGGCAGGGGGGCCATTCACACAGCCCTGTGCCTAGTGGCCAGGGGGGCCATTCACACAGCCCTGTGCAGAGTGGCCAGGGGGGCCATTCAAACAGCCCTGTGCAGAGTGGGCATGGGGGCCATTCGCACAGCCATATGGCTTCTCAGGAAAATTGGGAGGTAGTGAGAGAAACACCCACCTACCTTATTATAAAACCCACCTCGTGAAAGACCATTTTTGAGTGGTGTAAACCACTCCTACAACTGGCTTTTTTGTGCAGAAAAAATGAGCATGGTTGCTATGTTCACCCTGTTGTAATGACGTAATGAAATCACACCCGGGTGAACAGGGTGAACATAGCAACCATGCTCATTTTTTCTGCACAAACAAAGCCAGGTAATGAAATCACACCCGGGTGTGATTTCATTACGTCAGACATGATTTCATTACGTCAGACAGACCTTACACCACTCAGTTCACACGGGTGTGATTTTTTAAAGACATTTCTGCTTTATTGGACAGAGGTGAAATGACATGTCGTTGTTGTCGGACAGAAATCTTATCTCCATATTTGGGGTTCCCCCCGGGCCGAACCCACCCTAATTTAACATCCTACTTGATCAATACCACGTCACACAAACAGTAGCAGATCCGCAAGTGGATATAATACTTTTGAATTAGAAAACAGTTTCGGACGTATGAGGACGATGTATGTATGAGTTTCCTACAGACAGAGACTATGTGATACATTTGGTCATTAGCCGGATTCAGAGTCTGTGTTGGGTGGACATACCTTGTATGTCCAAAAACATTCATTTATTTTATATTATTAATGTAGCTATAAGCAATATTATGTCAAAAATGTAATGACATATATGTTTTGTATTCAGACAGCCAGCAATGGGTTAAACACTCCCAAAAAGACTTTAGTCTCTGTGACACCTTTAGGGGCCGCAATTAATATTATTATTTTTGTATTTATTTTTTTATACAACTTCGGCAAATCTTTGAATATATATATTCCTCTAAGTGAACATTTTTAACTCAAATACTTCTGGTGGTCCCTGGCATAAAATATATTTTTGAGACGGGGGAGGGGGGTATCATTTTGGGTGGTCCTCCTCGACATTGGAAAACGTTTGCAGAACCACTCCTGCCTCAAGAGATCACCAGCGCTGGCCTGGGCCATGGGTCAATGGTCCAGGCACCTTGGCTGGTAATCCAGCCTGGCAGTGTGCCGCGGGTTCGACTCCCGATCCCGACGGCCTTTACTCCATGTCTTCCCCCCCATCTCTCTCCCCATTTCCTGTCAGCCTACTGTCTGTCCCTCCATAAAAAATATAAAAATAAAGGCGAAAAAAAAGAACATTTAAAAGAGATCACCAGCGCTGACCTTGGAGATGAGCTCGTCGTGGTTGGCCAGGTGCGCTCGGCAGTGGATGCAGCTGTAGGTGCGGTGGCAGTTGGGCAGGTACGCCTGGAAGGTCTTGGAGCGCGTCATGATGTCGCGGGCTGGCGAGCGGAGCGGCGCCGACCGGGAGGAGGAGGAGGAGGAGGTGACGGAGGCGGCGGTGGGAATGACGGTGTTGCTGGCGCTGGGGCCCAGGCGGCCGGGCCTCCACGGTGAGCAGGAACAAAGGGCTGGAGGAGGAGACGACCCCGGTGGACTTGCAGGGGAAGCAGGGCAGCAGGCGGGCAAGGGCCGTGATGCAAGGGGGACACCAGGGCCGCCGGCGAGCCACCGGCCTGAAGGGGAAACTGCAAACGCAAGAGAAACGCACGGTCAGAAAATGGCCGAACGGTCCCACACAAATGACAGCAGAAAGTCACACAAAAGCATCAAAAGTAGCAGATCGACAAGCTCGAAACGCGGCGCGAAGCGACGCGTTTTGAGCTTGTGGATATGCTACTTTTGATGCTTTTGAAATGGAATCCTGAAAAGTAACAGCTTTGGACAAAGTCACACACAAGAATGAAAAGTAGCAGATCCGGCCCGGGCCTAGCGGGCCTTGTGATCCTAGCCTGATAGCAGTGTTAATTTTGTTGACTAAGGTTTCTACTATTTAGTTGACTAAGACTAGTCTAAGACTTAACAATTTCATTTCAGAAGACTAAATAGTACTAAGACAAAGACTAAGACTAAATCAAAAGATTCTGAAACAATTCACACTGCCTGACAGCGCGTCACTCCCCATCTCTCCCCCCCCCCCCCCCCCCCCCATTTCCTGTCAACTTACTGTACACTATCAAATAAAGGCAGAAAAAAGCCCCAAGACATAATAGTAGCAGATCCACAAGCTCGAAATGTGATGCAAAGTGGCGTGCTTTGAGCTTGTGGATCTGCTACTTCTCATACTAAAGTAACAGCTTTGGACATGGGAGGTTTCCACCCGACAGAGATGAGTTGAGTTGAGTTATTGACCATTATTTGACCTTTTAGTATTTACATCGGTATCTGCAATTATGCAAACGTTGTTTCCAGATTTCCAGGTGAAATGAGGAACAAATGAGGCAGAAGTGAAATCACTTTCACTTTTCATCTTTGTGGCTTTTTGATACTTTCTTCTCCATTTTAGATAAGAAAAGGGAATTGGAAAAACACCCCTTTTAACCCAAAATGTTTCAATATCATGCATCCCTAATGCACGCTGTCTGAAAAGATGACACAGGAATGCCCTTTTTGACTACTCAACGACGCGACAGATTTACTGGGCTTACCAAGCATATGGCCCGCCAGATTAGAGTTACAGTTGTTGACGTGTGCGCGCACACACACACACACACACACACACACACACACACACACACACACACACACACACACACACACACACACACACACACACACACACACACACACACACACACACACACACACACACACACACACACACACACACACACACACACACACACACACACACACACACACACAGGTACACACAGACAGGTAAGCCGCTCAGGTCTGGCAGCATCCAAAGCCTTTAAAACCGGAGAGCAAGCAGGGCAGGGGAAGCTTACACTACTGTACACTACATGCGGTTGGACCAGTTGCTCAGGTGTGCAGTCAGTCACTGTCCTGTTAAGAATGAATGGGATGGTATTAACCCTCACTTGGCCATTATTATTAGCTGTTATTATTATTGTCTGTTTGGGCAGCGGCCATTTATGTTGGTGAAAAGTCAAAAAAACGGCAAAATAATATGACATATTATCTTAACTCATTTCAAATCCCATTCAAATCTTTGAATACACATACATACTATACACATATATATTTTTTTTTTATACCAATTTACATTAAAATCTATAAAGACATAAATACATCATTTTGGGGGTCCTTGACATGAAAATGTTTGAGAACAACTGTTGGCATTTTTTTTGAAGACACATGCAGAATGGGCCTCAGGTCTTTATGGGGCTAACATGTCCAGTCAGTCTATGAGGGGTCCTGGAGTTCAGCCCTGTGGTCCCCCACCTCAGCAGTATCCCTGAGGTAAGCAGCTCTTCAGCTGTGGTGGGCCTGCCTGCTGACTCAGTGCCACTAGTTGGCACAATGTGTGTGCATGTGTGTGTGCGTGTGTGTGTGTGTGTGTGTGTGTGTGTGTGTGTGTGTGTGTGTGTGTGTGTGTGTGTGTGGGGGGGGGGGGGGGGTCACTTAGCGGGGTGTGAATGGAAGTGCTGAGGTCAGAGCATTGCGGGGGGAGGGGGGGAAGGGGGCGTTGGAGGTCAGAGGGCACAGCTACCAGTGTTGCAAACAGGCTGCGTTTTTGACGCAATATATTGATAAAGGACGCAATCGTGTCCCCTTCCGGGGGTCCTGGGTCGCACTACTGTACTCGGCAGGTTACTGTACTGTAACACAATCCATGTTACATTCAAGTTGTCAGATTTGGAATTGTGTTTATTTACTTACAGAGTTAAAACGCTGTAATTTGTAAACATGACAAATTATGACTCGTATAATGTTGTTGAAGTAGGACTCATAGAATGTCCCTGGGACCCATCTAAAAGACCGCTCCTGCCTGGGGTATATATATATATATATATATATGAAAACCTTATATTTTGAAAACAATGCAATACTGCTTCATCAAAGTTGGTGTTGTGACTTTATTGTCAATTACTTAGCTGCTTTAGCTTAACAGACAGTTTGAGGGTCCAAACATCAAACATGGCAGATCTGACTACAACGCTACATACTAATTCCTACACGGGTTGTGTTTATAACCACGCCCCCGGGCAAGTTAAGTTTACTGAGGTTAGGGTTAGGGTTAGGTTTAGGTATAGTTTTACTGAGGTTAAGTTTAGGGTTAGGTTTAGGCTTTCAATCACAGCAACTGGCCAATCACAGCGCGTCGACTGCACAACCCATGTAGGCTTTGGTATGTCGCGACTACAACCCACGTGTTCTTCTGGACTGACATTATTGCGACCGGAATGTCGCAAATAACTATGAAACCTTGCATTTTTGACACCTAACCCACAATCACTCTGTCACGACACCTAACTCCGTCACTCACCCCAGGCAAGCCCCCAGGTGCCCAGGTCATCGTGACATCAGCCCCCTGGTCACCCCAGGCAAGCCCCCAGGTGCCCAGGTCATCGTGACATCAGCCCCTATATATGGTGCCCAGGTCATTGTGACATCACCAGAGATGGATATATAGTAAATGTGGCCTGCAGTCACAGTTAAGCCCATATATGGAGATCCCTGATGTCATCAATATTGGCCAGCAGCAACTCATCTGACCTCAAACCCTTAGATCTCCATATATGGACATGTAAGAACCTGTTCTAACATTCCATATATATATGTTGATCCTTCCCCATCCATCATTCCTCTTCGATGTCTCCCTTTTGACTTATAGTCCGGCAGTCGAGGTGGACGGGTGGGAAATTTGGTATATAGTCTTTTTTATTGTCTATATACATATATTCATGAATCCACTTTGTCGGTATTGAGGCATTTCTTTTCATAGGGGTTTCTTGTGACCCTACCATTAACATCCTATGGCAGGCAAAAATATCAAACTTTCCATTTTGTTTTAAGTAGCATGTAACATCTTAAGGATGAAGTGTTGTTGTTTTGTTTTTTTTGTTGTTTTGCTTTCTTTATATCAGTAATTGTCTTGTAATGTTCATTGTTGTTTCTTTGTATATTTGTATTGTCATTTGTGTGGAAAAAGGAAAATAAATACATTGTTGAAAAAAAAGTAGCATGTAACATGTCTTACTAGGGGGTTTTCATGATTCTGAATCCATTCCAAGCATTAGTTTTGCACACAATACGACAAAAAAACAGCCAACGCCACTTGCCCAAAATGTGCTGACCTCATCACATTTGTGCTGACCTCATCACATTTGTCATGACGTCTATGTCCGTTTTTAGCCCAAGGAGTGTATTGTGTGCAAAACCAATGCTTTGAATGGATTCAGCATCATAAAAAAAACCCTAGTTTGACATGGTACATGCTACTTAAAGCATAAGGAAAGTTTGACATTTTTGACAATTTTGTCTGCCATGGAATGTTAATGAAAAAAGAAATTGCCCAATACTAACAGCCGGTCAGTAAGTGGATTCATGTACGTATGTATATAGACAAAATTTTAGGTCAATACAAAAATACTATATACCAAATTTCCCACTTGAATCTATTGAGACCTGGAACGGATCCATGTCACGTTAGCGTTTAACCACATTAACCATTAACCCATTTTGGGGCGGGAACCCCTTTTGGTGTTTTAAACATTGTTATAATTTAGCTATTGAAAAATAGCAGATCTACAAGCTCATAGCGCGCCACCGAGTGGCGCGCTATGAACTTGTAGGTCTGCTATTTTTGAAAAATCGTTAAAATGTGCCTCAAATCTTTCCGAAAATTGTCATGATTTAGAAAACTTTTTTTTTTTAATTTCGACGTCAGGCCTGAATGGGTTAAACAAAAGAAGCCTGTCGGCTGCCGGACTATTATACCTGTCCATTCAAACTCTAGACGGGCCCGCCCCAAAGTTATTAGTGCAGACGCACCCGGCAGCCGTTCTCAACAGGCCCGAAAATGAAGGCCTGGCCCTACCTGGGCCTTCATCAAACCCTGTACACTCAAGAGCAGGGGTGGGCAACTGGCGGCCCGGGGGCCACATGCGGCCCCCACCTTCACTTAATGTGGCCCTCAGGTCAGAATAGTGATATATTATTGGTTTCAGCTGTTACAATTCCACAACATGCAAACATGACCCGCTTTAATTACTTCAGTCTAAATTAGTAGCTCAATGCTCAACACAAGTATAATTAAAGGCATTTGAAATTACATAAAAATGTTAATTTTCAGGATTCCAATTCAAAAATAGCAAAAATTCCAAGATTTCAATTCGAATATAGCAAAAATAGCCGATCTACAAGCTCAAAACGCGTCGCAGCGCGACGCGTTTTGAGCTTGTAGAGCGGCTATTTTTGCTATGACAGTAATATATGGCCCTAGGGAGTGAGTGTGGAAATATAGTGGCCCTCTCCATCGTCAAAGTTGCCCACCCCTGCTCAAGAGAATGTCCCCGCTACCACCCTTAGATTTCCATATACTGTATAGAGCTGACCTCATCAAACACTGTACACTCAAGACATGCTCCTAAGTTATATGGGAAGTACAGAATTCATTCCATGTTGATCTGACCCCCCCATGCCAAAGCGCCAGCGCTCGCCCAGCAGTCTGCCATCAATGAGGCGGATGTGTCCACACGACCTAGGTTGCTTCTCACCCTCAGGCGTCTTACTGGTACTGATGTCAGTGGACACTGAAAGTCTACTCTACGTGTTCCGAGAGGAAGCGTGAAACTCTAAGCCTGTACCTTAGAGTGTGAATAAAACATGAAGATATTTTATCCCATACGTCATTACCCTAATGCACTGCTTCACAAAGACTGCGTTGGAACTTTGGTAGCCTGGTGTCCACCTATGCTTTCTATGGCAGAGGCAGCTCCCGGCACGATCTGCCGGGAGAATCTAGACGCAGCTGCGCGACATGAGACTAATTCATTAGAGCGACAGAGGAGTGTGTGTGTACGTGTGTGCGTCTGTGCGTCAATTTAACAAAGGTGCAGACGATCAGAAATCAGCAGAGAGTGATCGACGTTTGCGCTACTGTATGCCGAATTGAAGTAGACTCGGACCCAGACTTTTTTTTTTTCTCCCTGGAAATAAAAGCGTCTGGGTTTCCGAGGCTAGAACTTTGGGACCCGGACACATTTTTATGGGTCCCTCAATTATTTATTTCTTACATCTTGTTTTTAATTATTATTTCAAAACATTTTCAAAAAACTCAATTTCCCATGAATTAAAAACAAATCCAATGATTTTTCTTTTCCTTTTCAAATCAAAGACATTCCATAAATTAGAAAACAAATGTTTTCACTAGAAAGGTAGTGAAAATAGCCGATTTACAAGCTCACAACGCAGCACGAAGCGATGCCCTGTGAGCTTGTAGATCTGCTATTTCTAGTTCCTTTTCCCCTCCTCCTGGCCAGGGGGAGGCAGTTTAGAGACCAGGATTACTGCATGTTTTTTGTGAGGGTACCTACCCTAGGGGACACGGGGAGAACATGCAAACTCCACACAGAAAGGCCCTTTCGCCAGCCCCGCCTGTGGTATGGGCACTAATGACGCGGAGGAGGAAACACGCCGCCAGCACCCACAGCGTCCCGAGCGGGAATCGAACCCAGGACCTTCTATCTGTGAGGCGACAGCGTTACCAACTGTGCCACTGTGCAATTTATTTTGGGTCAAATCTTAGATTGACTGGCCCATTATGTGAAATTTAAAAAAGACCACAAGGGGAGGTAGGCTTCCCATCTCCTTTGTACATAAAGATGTTTGCATTTGTTGATGTTGATGATGATGTATTATTGTGTTATGCAATAGGACCACAATGGAAAGTCCCCAGGACTTTTTTGTGTTATGCTTTTAGTCTTTATGTCTGACTGTACCACATGATGACATGTTTACATTTATGGCTAATAAAGTATTCACTCAATAAAGGAAAAAAAAAAGAAAAAAAGAACGAACAACATGTACGTTTGTCTGCCGTGTTTTATCATAAATATTTAACCAACAAAACATATTAACAAGCTCATCGGATCCATTTGTAACCAAAGTTATTTTATTTCCTGAAAAGTAGCTTTTTTTTTTTTGGACATACAATGTTTTTCCACCCGCCGCCAGTGATGATTAC
Organism: Electrona antarctica; assembly: GCF_951216825.1. Taxonomy (NCBI): domain Eukaryota; kingdom Metazoa; phylum Chordata; class Actinopteri; order Myctophiformes; family Myctophidae; genus Electrona; species Electrona antarctica. The sequence continues at coordinate 39,586,314 of NC_136789.1, read as the reverse complement.
CAACAAATTCCCACGGTTAAGAGGAGCAGGAGGAGGAGGAGGAGGGAGTACTGCCTTTTGTACGCATGTGTAAAACACTGTAAGCTTGGAGGGTTATAGCCAAGCCACCAACACGCTCGTGCACGCACGCACGCACGCATGCACGCACGCACGCACGTGCACGCGCACACACACATAAAATACTGTAAGCTTGGTGGGTTATAGCCAAGCCACCAACACGCTCGTGCACACACGCACGCACGCACGCACGCATGTGCACGCGCACACACACGTAAAATACTGTAAGCTTGGTGGGTTATAGCCAAGCCACCAACGGGACGGGACGGCAGCTGCTGCATGAGCGTCCAACTGCTACAGTAGATTAAAACTCTCTCTCTCTCTCTGTGTGTGTGTGTGTGTGTGTGTGTGTGTGTGTGTGTGTGTGTGTGTGTGTGTGTGTGTGTGTGTGTGTCATGTTCCGCGATGCTGACGCCCTGAGCCAGCCGGGCCAAGCCAAGCCAAGCCAGGGTCAGCCGGCATCTAAATATGTATATATGGGTGGGTTGGTTTAACCACTTTCAAACCTGCCGTCCCTATTTTTGGGCACGTGTACATATATGTTTGGATTTTAAGGAGCTAAAAAAGCAGATCTACAAGCTCACAGCGCGGCCACGATGCGACACGCTGTGAGCGTGTGGATCGGTTGCTTTAGCCGTTTGTTGTACGACCAAGTAGTCTACTGTATTAATAGGGCTGGGGGCTTTACCACTTAAACCCTAGGCCTACATACTATACGTAGTACATTGACCGATGTCCCTCAAGGGTCTACACTACAGGTATATATATATATACGCTAAAACAAAATCTATTCGTTGGAAATAGCCGATCTACATGCTCACAACGTGTCGCGCCGTGACGCGTTGCGAGTTCGTAGAATAGGTGACGCGAGGGCTCGGCTGGTTAACCCATTTTGGGCGGGAACCCCTTTTGGTGTTAGCATTATGTTATGCTTTAGCTATTGAAAAATAGCAGATCTACAAGCTCATAGCGCGCCACCGAGTGGCGCGCTACGAGCTTGTAGGTCTGCTATTTTTTTTTAATCGAAGAACGACTGACATAGAAACAGCTTTTTCAGAAAACTGTCAGGATGTAGAAGACATTTTTAGAATCTGATCTCAGGTCAGAATGGGTTAAAGTGGTTGAATTGAACCGCTGTTGACCGGGTTACGCTGAGCTATAAAGGTTGTCATTTCACAACAGGGATTGGAGGACGGGAGGACGGGGGTGTGGGGGTTGCTATTTAGAGGACAGTCATACAGTACTGTGGCTTGAAGTGTGATTTTTCTGAACACTATGGCATTTGGCCACTAAGGTTGCAAGATGTATCGGATATTTGAAAATGTACCTTCGTCAAGGTATCATCATGCAAGATATACATATCGCGAGAGACGGCATTTATCAAGGTAAATTAATGGTCATTATCAGTGTTGATTTCGTCGACAAAACTATGACAAAAAAATGTTCGTCGACTACGTTTTTTCACTGACGAAAGCTGTATGACTAAAACTAAGGCTAAATATACTGACAGTTTTGTCAACAAATGATACAAACCAGACTAAAATGTTAGAAAGGGACTAGTGGACAAGAGATCCAGTATAAGTAAAAGACACAAGTTATTTTACACTTGATTGCATGCTGAAAATAGCCGATCTACAAGCTCACAAGTAAGGATCATAAGTAAGCTAAGAACCTAACATCCGTCTAGCAGTAACCCTAACCCTAACGGCACGCAAAGCCACGTAGTCTGAATAGTGGCGTGTCGAGACTATGGGCAGTCCCCATCCAAAACTGTTACTTTTCAGGATTCAAATAAAAAAATAGCAAAAGCAGCAGATCAACAAGCTCAAAGCGGGTCGCTTCGCACCGTGTCTCGAGCGTGGGGATCTACTGCTTTTGATGCTTTGGTGCGACGCCGTAGCGTGATCAAGTAGAGCGTTAATTCACGGGGAAACACAAAAGGTTCAAATGGAGATGAGAGGTTTCTGCCCGACAGCAATGATATTATGCCGAGTCATTTAATTTAACCCATTCAGGCCTGACGTCGAAATTTTAAAAAAAAAGTTTTCTAAATCATGACAATTTTCGGAAAGATTTGAGGCACATTTTAACGATTTTTCTAAAATAGCAGACCTACAAGTTCATAGCGCGCCACTCGGTGGCGCGCTATGAGCTTGTAGATCTGCTATTTTCCAATAGCTAAATTATAACATAATGTTTAAAACGCTAACGCTAACGTGACATGGATGCGTTCCAGGTCTCAATGGATTAATTACTGGTCATTATGCCTGGTGTGAACTAAGGACCCAAACAAATATATGCAATTGGCTGCTGACTCCCATCTCAAAATATGTTGTTCCAGGGACCTTCCAGAAGCAAATATAGGAGTTAAAAACGATAGCTGTGAAAGAGCATAGATCTGCACACATTTTCACGATTTTTCAAAAATAGCAGATCTACTCAAGCGCTATGAGCTTGTAGATCTGCTATTTTTCAACAGCTAAAGTTTACAATAATGGTTAAAGTGAGGTGTAAATGGGTCATACTCTCTACCATACAGATTGGTTAATAAAATAATGTTGTATTCATTAAAATAAGTTGCAGTTGCAGTGAGCAGTGAGCAGCTCTGACCAGGACCAACTCCTACAAGCAATAAAATGTAATATAGTTCTGAGAGCTTCCATTGGAGAACTGCCACCAGCCCACATAATGACGCGTTTTGAAGTTTTTTTTTTTTTTTAACCTAAGGCTGGGTGATGATTTTCCAGCGCAAACTCTCAATGCCGAAGGCACTGGAAAGTATTACGACAGATTTTCACATGTCAAATCCAGGGTGGGATATATTTTTTTGTATTCACTCAGATTGTATTGTGCAGCGCAAGGAGAACATAATGTGGAAACCTGTACAGTTAGTATGTCCAAATGAACCGTTCCTTTTGGGTTGTTATATTGAAAATAGATGATCTACACACTCTACACGTCGTGTGAGCTTGTAGAGCTGCTGTTCCCACAGTGCTTTGTACAACACATTCTTGTACAACAAAGTAGGGGAAAAAAGGAAACGTGGAAATATGGAGATAAGAGGTTTCAATTTGGATATGGAAAGGCTGACAGAGACAGAGATGGGTTAAACCAGTGGACCTCAACCTGTGGCCCTGGATCCCCATGTGAAGTTCTTATTTTATTTTGTGTGTGTGGGGTCCACATGATTAGCTTAATGTGCAACATTGTTTTCTCACTCAACAGAAAACAAACCAACCAACATTTGACCTTTTGGTCGGTCAGCTATTGTCACAATATGCATCTGTGGAGCCGAGGTCAAACCAAATGTAATATCTCAACTCCTACAACACAGCTACAATACTACAAATATTTTTGCGTGGGTACCCAGTTCAAATATGATTATTTTGAGGAAAAGGTTGTGAAGCACCGGGTTAAACAACAAACAAAAATAGGAGAGACAACAAAGCAGGGACAGAGAGACGAAGAGGAAAGGTACAGTGCAGTGCAGAGAGAGAGAGAGAGAGAGAGAGAGAGAGAGAGAGACATACAGGCCACATCATGGAAGAAAGGAGGGAAAAGAAGACAAAGAGCTCTTTCTGCATGTTATCAAAGAGAGGGAGGAAAACCTACCTCCGACTCACACCATGAGTGCAGAATGTGCTGCATTTAGCTCTTAAATAGCAAAGATAGCATGCCATTTGGTTTAGTCCCGGTTAATTACATTATACAACTACACCAGTGCTTCTCAGAGCACTGACTGGGAGGACCGAGTCGTGACCGTCCCAAATATTGAAATGAGCAGTCGATAGCATGCAGCTCTTGTGCAGGGATATCCGGTTTGTACAAGCCAAGTGAATCTGGGAGTTACTTTGAGGTCATGCCATCTACAGTATCTCACTGGCCTTCCCTCATCCTTTACCTGAGCTGACCTGAACAACAACAAGCCCACACCTCCTCCTCCGCTCACGCTGTAAGTGGCAGGTTTGCACCATGAATGCATCATGGGGGATTGATGCCGTCGGTTACAGGAGGAGCCACTATACCAATTACAAAATGAGACGTTTCCTCTCCTCTTTTTCACAATCAATCAATCAATCAATCAATCAATCCAAGTAATTGTCTGTCTGTCATTCACATATCTTGAAAACCATTCATCCGATCGACTTGTCACTTTACACTTATTAATAGACTAAGATGACTTGACTCGACTGGACTATGACGGACAATAGTTTTATGCCATGATTCAGCGCCGTTCGAGTTGCGTACCGATAGGCACAGAATAGTAAATATTAGTCTCCCCTACTTTCCATGCCCCCGACATGTCTGCACCGTCCTGCGGACGCTCCAAGTGAGCACAGCCGAGCGACATCGCTGAAAACCACGTCAGTATGGCCATATTCCAACATCTTGATAGCAGTTGAAAATGTGTATTTAACCTATTTTGGCCTGAGATCAGATTCTAAAAATGTCTTCTACATCCTGACAGTTTTCTGAAAAAGCTACGTTTCCATGTCAGTCGTTCTTCGATTTTTCAAAAAATAGCAGACCTACAAGCTCGTAGCGCGCCACTCGGTGGCGCGCTACGAGCTTGTAGATCTGCTATTTTTCAATAGCTAAAGCATAACATAATGCTAACACCAAAAGGGGTTCCCGCCCAAAATGGGTTAATGCAGTGATAACAAATAAAAGTCTTATCTTATCTCAGGTGTAGTATTGCAGAGGACCCGAGCCCTCAGCAATACACAGACTTCACTTCATACAGGTTTACAGTGTGTTGAGTTGATCAGGTGTTTCCAGGGAAAGCTGTAGAATACTGGAGGCCAATTAAATTGCTTGGCCTGTTGTGGAAGGTGTTCACCTTTGACCCTTTGCACATGAACCCATTGAGACTCCAGGCCCATTTTACAAATGCCTTCTAAATCAGTAGTTCTCACACTTTCAAGATTTTCCTAAAATGTTCAAAAATGACCTGCCCCGTAAGGCAGGTCTGCTATTTTTGAATAGCAAAATGCACAAATACAAAAAAATTACACGCTTTCCTAGTTTTAGTTTTTTTTGGGGGGGGGAAAAGGATTAAAGGATGTTTCCAAAATCAATTAAAATACAATTTTAATCATTCATAGACAAACTTGCATTTGGCCTGCTCTATTTCCCCACGAACCTCTGTGAGGCATTGTGAGCTTGAAGATTGGCTATTTTTTGGCTAATGTTGCCCTCAGTAAGGTGATGCTAGGGTTCAAGTGGTTAATGTAAAGGCCAGTCCACACCAATGCAACTCCTTGCAACTGCCATTTGGGATAATGGTGTCAAGACAAGTAGTTGCATGTTGCAAGGAGTTGTGTCGCAAATCATTGGTGTTGAGTGGCCTTTAAAACCAGTTCCTATCACAAAGGGAGGAGAAACGGGGACGCTAGCCCCCGTGTTGAAGACCCCCAACACCTAGGTCTTAGGTGAGTGGTTCTTCAAAGTGAGGTTCACCCCTGGCCCCCGTGTTGAAGACCCCCAACACCTAGGTCTTAGGTGAGTGGTTCTTCAAAGTGAGGTTCACCCCTGAGGGGGTTCCAAATGGACCGTTGCAGGTCTACAACTCTGTGTGTAAAAAATGGAACCAAATGTTGGTTCCATTTGTGTGTACACGCTCTAAGAGTTATGGGGAATCTTTGAAATTAAAAAAGGATGACCTGATCATTGATCAGAATGACCAGCACTCTCTTCACTTGCGGTATGGTTTGATTCACTTCATGATGAGTCGTTTGTGTAAACTCACTTTTATTCAGAAGTATCCTTTATTGTCTATTCCAGGGATGAAACAGTTCATCGAACTAATCGATAATACAAATAAAAACAGGTATCAATTGAATAATTGATAAGAAAATAATGGCCTTTCAGCCCTGAAGAGAAACCATGAGTGCATTGTTTTAACCCAAGGACTGTCTAAAGAGGACGAGACACGAAGACCGTATGGGCGACGCCATGTTGCTCCATGTTGCTCCATGGAAGGAAAGAAACATGCGCAATGGGCTATATGCAGCCAACACTTCCGCGTTCAGCTTCCTTGGTCTCAACTGCGCATGTTTCTTTCCTTCCATGGAGCACCATGGAGCAACATGGCGTCGCCCGTACGGTCTTCGCGTCTCGTCCTCTTTAGACAGTCCTTGTTTTAACCCAGGATGCAAAGCAGCCACATGTTGCGTAATCATCACCTCACTGATTGGTCTGCATGCTCACTTCCTGTATGGTCAGACTATTTCATATAGTTCCTGTGTGAACGCACTGAGGAACTGCTTCTCAAAGTGGGGTCCTTGAGGGGGTTCCAGGGGTTCCCCAACAAAATGAGCTATATTATCAAAGCACTTAAAGCACGTTGTAACCATGTGTCGAAAAGCGCTTTATTTATTATTATCTAACAATTATTTGTTTCATAACTTTTATTGCATTTTTTATTGTATTTTAATTTTGTTAATTTCCCCCCAAAGAATATAAGAAAAAAATAATAAATAACTAAAAACGTTCCTCCGCCCAGTTTTCGACCATCGCCTGTTCGCCTGCTATCGCCAGTAGTTGCCGGGTGGGTCCCATCGACAAATAATGCACTTCTGGACAATTCGTCTGGCTGTCCCCCGCTGTTAAAATTAGATTGAATGCCGCTTTGGACGGAAACTCCCAGTCAGGAAGTAAAAATCAGATATTTAACGGCTGCCGCAAATGTAATTTAGTCCACCCAAAACATACTTTTTGTAAGCATGGATCATATCGCCTTGGGAAATGATGCGCAAATCTAGCTTGTTTTGACCCAAAAAGAACACATAGACATAGACAGCATAAGCCAGTGAAATTTCCTTTTGCGTTTTTTTTTCTTCTTTTTTTTAACGGACTGCTACCGGAGTGTTATGAGGGCATACTGGACGCAGTTGATCACTGTAATCAATCGATATTAAATAAGGCGTCAAAAGGCGCAATTGGCGACGGGTGAGTTAACACACTGACTGCCATGGACAGAGATCTCCGTCATGTGGTCTTGTCAGCCAGAGAGGTTTACTCGAGTTGTGACCCATTTGAAAATTGGTCCGTGCACTCCGTGGTGGCCCGGACCGGCCTAGCGGTCCGGGCACCTAGGCTGGTAGTCCCGATCCAGACGACCTTTGCTGCATGTCTTCCCACCCCCCATCTCTCTCCCCGTCTCCTGTCTACCTACCTATATGTATCAATAAAAGGCAAAAAGCCCCCAAAAATATTGTAAAAACAAAAAGAAACAAAAGATGTCCGTGACCCACAAATGGGTCCCGTCCCACTGTTTGGGGAACGATGGTATAACGCCCAACAACGTATGGGGTTAATTAGAGTGGTTGTTCTATTGACGACATGGGCGCCATGCGCCGTGTGTTTTATGTTTGAGAGGATCACAGTTGTTTATTATTCAGCATCAGAACTGTGTGTGTGTGTGTGTGTGTGTGTGTGTGTGTGTGTGTGTGTGTGTGTGTGTGTGTGTGTGTGTGTGTGTGTGTGTGAGCGCGTGTGCGTGTGCGTGCGCAGCCAGTTAGGATTATCACACATGTTAGTAGGTTAAACTCTTGACGGTGTGTCAACGCAACACTGCGGTTCTACAGTCCACAGGGATAAGTGAACGCTGCTGTGTTTACAGCAGGAACATAGGCCCGGTGAGCTTCTAGTTTCACACTGCCAGTGTTAAAGTAACACCCCGAGGGTGTTGCTTGTCAGTGTGTATGCGCTGCTGTGTGTGCGCTGTGCGGTCTCAGACCTCGACAGTGGAGTGAGTGGAAATATCCCCTGTAAGGTGTCCACTCACTCCACTGTGCGGTCTCAGACCTCGACAGTGGAGTGAGTGGACACCTTACAGGGGATATTTCACTTCCAAACAGGTTTGGGGTCATTTTAAACGTAGACTACTACTAGGTTTTTGTGAGCGCTCGGCCCAGACAGTTCTTAAGTCGTTTGAATCAGTGTTTACATATTTGATATGCATTTAAAGAGCTGGAGGGGAGACAGGGAGACCTGACTCTCTGTTACTGAACAAACCACTGGTGGAAAAAGTACTCACATTCTTTACTTAAGTAAAAGTAGCAAAACTGCAATATAGAAGACGTACTCTATTACAAGTAAAAATTTACTTAAGTACCAAAAGTAAAAGTAGTCATTGTGCAGAATGTCCCATTTCAAGTTTTCAAATTTATAAAAAATCTTTTGAAAATAGCAGATCTACAAGCTCCCAATGCATTGCGACGCATTGTGAGCTTGTAGATCGGCTATATAGGGCTGAAGTGGTTAATGTATGTTTCGTAATAATAATCAAAATCTACAAAGTAACTAGTAACTGAAGTTTTCAAATAAATGTAGGAGTAAAAGTACAATATTTGGATCCAAGATGTAGTGGAGTAGAAGTAAAAGTATTGGAAATTGTACAGTACTTAAGTAAATGTACTTCATTACTTTGCACCACTGATAGTGCTTTAGTTTAACCTTTGAACAAAATCAAAAACGTTTCGTTTTAACCAGAACATATCACGTACCCTTAACACTATCAATCAAATGAGTGCAACGAACCATGTTCAACCCAGATTCGGCACAAACAAGGGACTAAATTATTTTCGCTCCTATGCCACCAAATTGTGGAACGCCCTACCAACAGTCATTAAGACATGCAAATCCCTTGACTCCTTCAAAACCGCTCTCAAAGGGCACCTACGGACGGCTGCAATTCGAAACTGGCCCCCGTAAAATCTGAATCCCCCCCCACCCCCCCTTTTCCCCTCACTGTATACGTTTCTTTTCCCTTTTTACCTCCATTATGATGAATTCCTGTACTGTTCTTTGTCTATATAGAAGTGTCTATTTGTACGTCTCTTAATGTTTTGATGAATTGAACATGTACTGTAATTCTGCAAACTGTTAATAAAATTTTCAATCAATCCCATCCGGATTGCAGATTTTAAAGCTTTTACTCTCGGTTGCACAACGGTGTCGCTTGTCGACAATAAGAGCTGATGGAGCCGACAATGGCGCAGCATAGTACTGAGGCTTAAGTCACGGCAGCTGGGCTAGCCAGATGGGACCGACTGGCCACCTGGGCCTGCCTGGAGGCTGCTGGGTGGGTGCTATGGAAAAGGACTTCCATAGGGCCTGCCTGGAGGCTGCTGGGTGGGTGCTATGGAAAAGGACTTCCATAGACAGGGAAACATGGCAACAACAACAGCGTGGAAATGTGGGCTAACTGACTGTCTGTTAGAAGCTCACGCGGAAATAGACACGCAAAAACTCCCCCAAAACATTACATTTACAGTTGGAGGCCATCGATATTGTCCTTTTCTTTTTGCTGAGGTTTGCGTGATCTGCGCAAAAGGACAGTTAACCCATTTTGGGCGGGAACCCCTTTTGGTGTTTTAAACATTGTTATAATTTAGCTATTGAAAAATAGCAGATCTACAAGCTCATAGAGCTTGTAGGTCTGCTATTTTTGAAAAATCGTGAAAATATTTATTTCAGAAAACTGGAGGATTTAGAAGGATTTTTTTTAAAATTTTGAGGTCAGGCCTAAATGGGTCAAATGATAAGGGACAATATCGGTGGCACCCAACTGTACACTTTCACACACACAACGCAGTCTCACATAGGCAGACAACTATTCCACAATCACCGGATGCTATATAATATAGAGTCTGGAACTACACCTCCCGAAATCTGAAGGTTTTGCCTTTTTAGAACCTGATATATCGGCCAGTATTTGTAACTATTTTCTTATCAGCGGCAATGTTATGTTGGACATGTTATGAATGGGGCTATAGCGGTTACTGTAAATAAAATCAAGTTCAGTTAGGTGTTTGAGATGTACTTGTTTTGCTAATTTCGCTGGATAAATTATTCATTGTCAAATGTTCTTTTCATACATTTGAAGTTCAATATTGACCACACTACAGCGTCACACACAAAAGCACCAAAAGCAGCAGATTTACAAACTCAAAACAAAACTTTGGGATATCTTGCCGGCGGCGACACATACAAAAAAATGGGCCCACTGTTTTGGGGAAACACCAGTCTGGAGTGGTGGTTAAGCTACTTGACACTGTGAAGATTTTACTTTGAAGGCTGCCCCCTTTGAGCCAAAGATCGCCTTCCAACAATGTATCTTTCACTATAGTCAATAGAAGAACGACACAGCCCTACTCTTTTTCTGATTCCTATTATTATTATTCCATTGTGCAGTGGTGTAAAGTAAGTAAGTAGCCTACATATACTTAAGTACCGTGCTTGATACAATTTTTATATATTTGTACTTTGAGTATTTTCAATTGCCAATCCTTTTACCTCAACTCCACAAGTCCACTACATCTCAGTGGCAAATATCGTACTTTTACTCCACTATTTGAAAACTTTACTAGTTACTTTGCAGATTACTTACTTGCAGATTATTATTATTATCTACAAGCTCACAATTATGTGTTGCGATGACATGTGACACATGATTGTGAACTTGTAGATCTGCTATTTTCATGAGCTTGTAGATCTGCTATTTTCAAATGATTTTTATACATGTGAAATTGTAATCTACACAATAAGTACTTCAACTTTTGGTACTGCAAGTACATTTTAATGCCAATACTTCTATACCTTTACTCAAGTAAACTTTCGGGACTTTTACTTGTAACGGAGTACTGCTATACATTGCAGTATTATTGATACTTTTAGCCTACTTACAGTAAGTACAACATTTGAGTACTTTTTTCCCTCACCACTGTCCATGTGTCTGTGTTTACAGCCTTCCCTTCCCCATAATATGGAGCAGATCTACAAGCTCATAGTGGCGCTGTAAGCTTGAAGATCTGCTATTTTTGGGGTCCTTATAGCTTGAGAAACACTGACATAGAAACATAGGTTTTTCCAGAAAACTGTATTTTTAGTAGACATTTATAGAATCTGGTCTCAGTCCTAAATGAGTTAGGCAGCGGGGCAGGAAATAGGTGTGAACAACAAGTCAAAGAATAGGTGCAGGAGGTCGGGGATACGGTGGGGGGTGGGGTGAGATCGGGGGTGGGTGGGGTGGGGGTGCTGCCTGCCTGGCAGTGGGCCCAGGGCTGAAAAACAAGCTCCATTCTATGGACTTTGTTGTATGCGGTGTTGCCATGTAGACCTGCTTATTATAACGCGACTTTATTGGCTTTCCTGTGAAGTCGCTTGTAGGCTTGCTTTCAAAATGCTGTTTAAACCAGTGTTTCTCAAATATGTTCATGCCAAGGAGTCAAGGACCCCGAAATTAACATGTACTTCTTGTCCCTAATCCCCATCTGAAGATGCATGATCTGTGTTTTTAAAATGTTTAAAAGAAATTCTAAAAAAATAACAGATCTACAAGCACACAGCGTTGCGTTGTGAGCTTGTAGATGAGCTCATATAGGTTTAAAGTGCTCATGTGGCGTATTATTAGTCGCTTCTTTTGGGCTTGTTTTCATAAGACCTGCTTGCTGCTTATATTTCCCTCGCAAAATCTGGCAACGCTGCTTTGTATGGCTCCCTTGTGAAGGGCCCACACAGTACAATCCTGTCTTTAATTTCACTCCGAGAGGTGTACAAATGCAACCAAATGGACCCCTCAGAGCGAAACGAAACACTGAGGACTTTACTGTGCACACACACTGTGGGCCTATTGTCAATTCAGCTCTCTCACCGCCCGATGTCAGGTAGCTGTTAGTGTTGTGCTTAAATATACAGTGGTTTTATTAAAAGGCTGCTAGAGGAATGATGAATGGCTTCTCCTCTCGCTCAGTACCCTGGCCTGAACTACACAGCAAGGCTTGATGCCGCTGGCTGTATGCATACAGCAAATCATCATAATGGCACTGGAGCAGTCCTAAGATCATTTGTGCCCTCTCCGCACATGCACACACACACCACAGTTTTCAGACTGATGTGCAATGATTTGCTCGCACGCGCACGCACACGCACACAAACAGTTTTCAGACTGATGTGCAATGATTTGCTCAAACGTTCCCCGCACCACAAGCCCTTTACACAAGATAAAAACTCAAGCCACACACACACATACATTATTGAAACAGGGAACCCGATCTGCGTCATTTTAGATTTTAATATATCGGCTATTAGTGATGGGAGATTAATTGGCAAACACATCGGTATCGGCCGATTCTAGTTGTTTTTAGATTAATCGGCATCAGTTTGATTAATCAATCACACCGATTAATTAATTGGTCCGATTAATCGGTTTGTCTTTACAGATAAACAAGCCCCAAAGTAACAGCTTGAACAGATCCACAAGCTCACAATATTAAATATAAAGGTATTACAGTTAAATCGGACTTGCCTAAGCCTGCAGTGCAGACACCCTGTTACATGTATTTTTCAGAATGGACAAATTATATATATTTTTAACACATAATGAGATCAGATCGACAACGGTAATATCGGTTATAACAGTAACAGTAATTAATTATATCGCATATCGATATCGGCCAAAATGTCTCATCAGCACATCCCTATTAAAAAATAGCAGATGCACAAGCGCTATTTTTGAACATTTTAGGAAGTGTAAGAACCACCTTTTTAGAAGGCATTTGTAGAATCGGCCTAAATGGCCAAGAAAAAAATAAATAGAACTTGAATGTTTCTTTCTGCCATTGTGTTGATGCAGGTCAGTTGAGTTGCTTTCTTTTGACAGTTGACAGTTCCTGACCTACAGGCTGCAGCCATGAATGCAACAAAACAGCCAGAGTGCAAACGGTCAGACCTGCGGTCTATTTGGGGACACCACATAAACAAGGAACAACAAACCACGGAAGAAAAAAAGAAAACCTTGTCAACCTGTGTGTGTGTGTGTGTGTGTGTGTGTGTGTGTGTGTGTGTGTGTGTGTGTGTGTGTGTGTGTGTGTGTGTGGTGAATGGCTATTTGGATCAGATTGTAGAACCAAGATGATGTTACGTTATGCACTGGTTCCTGTTCCTCTAAAAACAGACAAAGAACAACTTCCCCCTTTACCTGATAATATAAGCAATAACAGTTTGGATGTTGTAATGCACAGCAGTGGTTCTCAAAGTGGGGTCCTTGTGGATGTAACATTTGTAACCACTTCATCCCTATACATATAAGAACTCTTGAAATAAACAAAAAAACTTACAACAAATTGTAATATAGCCTGAAACAGTTTAACACCACACATCTTGTATGGGGAGTGGGGGGACTACTCTGGCTCACATTATTTTCATATGGGGCTCCGCCATATTTATTTGGGGGTCCTCCTTGACATGGAAAGGTTAGAGAAGCACCGTTGAGTCGTATATATGCAGAGGTGTGTGTTTGAATAATATGTTAAAGGTGTTGCTCGGAGGTGCTGCAGGATACGCCACAAGCACAACTTAAAAGTGTGGCTAGAATGAAATCCCATTGTCCAAAAGGACAGCCGCTCTGTGACTGGCCACTTGGTTGCCGGAGTCAACAAGCCTGCCTCCAGTGAAAACATAGTCTATACATGCTAGCGTTGGTAAGTTGAAAACCTAGTCTATACATGCTAGGTTTGGTAAGTTGAAAACCATGCTGGGGTTGATAAGTTGAAAACCTAGTCGATACATGCTGGGGTTGGTACATTGAAAACCTAGTCTATACATGCGAGGGTTGGTAAGTTGAAAACCTAGTCTATACATGCTAGGGTTGTTAAGGCCAGTGAAAACCTAGTCTATACATGCTAGGATTAGAAAGTTGAAAACCTAGTCTATACATGCTGGAGTTGGTAAGTAAAACCTAGTCTACTCTATACATGCTAGGGTGAGTAAGGCCAGTGAAACCTAGTCTATACATGCTAGGGTTGGTATGGCCAGTGAAACCTAGTCTATACATGCTAGGGTTGGTATGGCCAGTGAAACCTAGTCTATACATGCTAGGGTTGGTAAGGCCAGTGAAACCTAGTCTATACATGCTAGGGTTGGTAAGACCAGTGAAACCTAGTCTATACATGCTAGGGTTGGTAAGGCCAGTGTTTTGTGGGGGGACATCAAGGATCAGCTACTGTGGTTCCCCATTTGAAAGGATTTTGAGCCAGTACACGTACAGTGGCGAGGAGGGACCCTCTTAAGATTTGGCTCCAAAAAATGTCACTGTCCATTTTTCAAAAAGCGTTTCAGAATAGTCAGACTCATAATATAAAATAAGGTTTCAATGTTCACTCACACTCACACACAAGTGCTTAAATATACAGCTGTTTATTGAAAGGCTAGACTCTGGAGGACTGATGAATGGCTTCTAATAATAATAATAAGAGCAATTCTAAGATCATTCACTCACTCACACACACACACACACACACACACACACACACACACACACACACACACACACACACACACACACACACACACACACACACACACACACACACACACACACACACACACACACACACACACACACACACACACACACACACACACACACACACACACACACACACACACACACACAGCCAACCCCTCTGCTGACAAATCAGCTCCATAGCCAATCACAGGACGACCCTCTCTGGACTATGGGATGGTGGACTAAATATACCTCCAGCAGCACAAGTGGAACAGTGTGTAATCGAACTGTGATGATGATGAAGATGAAGATGATGCTGCTGGCATCATCACAACACACACGCGCACGCACGCATACACACACGCGCGCGCAACCAAACAACCACCGAATAGCATAACCACACAACAACGACATATTAAACAGAACGTACGTCACGTCACAACAAAAAAAACTTTAAAGCGTTGTTAAGCAAAGCCATCCATATTTTTTTAACCAAAAATGCCCCCCCCCCCCTCCAAACAGCAGCAGGCCCCCATGCATACGTTGTAATTACCTTGACAGAAGAAAAAAAGAATAAACTTGTCCCTCCTTCTGTCGTTCGGAGAAACACTTGTCAGCTGCAAAATGTTGTTATTCGTATAGTTTTGACAGGTTT
The DNA here is from genome assembly GCF_951216825.1 of Electrona antarctica. NCBI lineage: Eukaryota > Metazoa > Chordata > Actinopteri > Myctophiformes > Myctophidae > Electrona > Electrona antarctica. The sequence goes on along the minus strand of NC_136789.1, from coordinate 39,571,309 downwards.
TAACAGAGCAGTCCTGCTGCGGCTGTGTGTGTGTGTGTGTAGAGGAGAGGTACTGTAACAATAAAAGCTGCTTTGCTGTTATTGAGCTGAGCACACACGGCAGGGGGGCGGGGCTCAAACACCGTTGACTGACACCCGGCGTGGCCAATCGCGTAGTCGCCACGGCATAGCAACATTGTGTCGATTGGTCGGTTTTTCTTCTTCTTTTTTTTTTTTTTACTTTACGGCGCACGAGCGGTGTCAATTGCCCCCCAAAAAAGAACAGATCTACAAGCTCAGTCTCAACACGTCGCTGTTGAGAGCGTGTAGATCTGTTCGTCTTGAGAGCTTGTAGATTTGTTCTTGTAGCTCTGTTCTGGGGCTTTATGCAGGTCCAGACATGTTTTTGTATCACAAGTTTTATGATTGTATAGCCATTTAAAATATCTAGCTATATTCAGTGCTCACTGCTCACACAAGAGAGTGCTGCATTTGCCTTGCATATTAGGTCTATACTAATTGAATTATTGAATCTGTTATATTTTGCACTAAATGCATTTCAAGACGAGATATGCATTGATTGATTGATTGATTGATATTTTTATTTCACAGTATGCAGACATGGATACATTTCAAAAGAAAGCACAAGTCAATACAAAAAATGTTTTATGGATGAACCATGATTAAGCATTATGTTTACAACAGGGTCCACCTTTTTCAATTCATCAGAACATGCGTGGCAACTTTTGCCATCCATTACGTATATATGTGAGATATGTCTGTACTTCCTAATATGGACAATTATATCTCATGCATCTGTACTGTCTGTTTGCATGTAGGCTACAGAGTGCAGACAATTACTTCAAACGACATTCAGCCTACTTATATAATAAACTCAAGAAATACAGTCTATTATCTTAGATCAGTGGTTTTCAACCAGTGGTCCAGGGACCACCAGTGGTCCTTGAGGGGGTTCTAGGTGTTCCCCAGCTAAATGGAGAGTTGGTAACCAAATGGATGGTATCTCTCATGTAAAAGCACACTGATGGCCTACTGTAAACATGTGTGGCAATAATTAAAGGCCAGCCAAATCCAATGATTCCCAATGCAACTCCTTACAACATGCAACTACTACTTGCAATCATTATTGGAGGTAATGGTGGAGGTGAACGGAACTATTCTTATATGTAAACAACATCAGTATCAGTGTATATTCGTACGTCTAATTGTTTTGATGAATTGAAAATGGTGGGCCCTATTGTAAACAAGTGTAATGCTTTATGGTGTCGTCCACTCACAGTTAACAGTTGTTGTATTGAGTTGTACTTGAAATGTACTGTAATTCTGCAAACTGTTAATAAATCAATCAAATCAATCAATCAAAGCTTGTGAGTGCAACTTGTTCCTGTTCGCGGATGACTCAGCACCGCTGGTCTCAGACAGAAACAAAGTGCAGGTTGAAAAGGCCCTCAGCACTGCTGGTCTCAGACAGAAACAAAGTGCAGGTTGAAAAGGCCCTCAGCTCTGAACTGGGTTTTGATTGATTGATTGATTGAAGAATTTATTAACAGTTTGCAGAATTACAGTACATTTCAAGCACAAACTCAATACAAAGGCTGTTAACTGTGAGTGGACGACCCAATTAAGCATTACACTTGTTTCCAACAGGGTCCACCATGTTCAAATCATCAAAACATTTAGAGACGTACAAATAGACACTTCTATAGACAGAACAGGAATTCATCAAAAAGGAGGTAAAAAGGGAAAAGAAATATATACAGTGAGGGGAAAAAAGGGGGGGGCGGGGGTAGAATCTGCACCTGGCTCGCTGATAACAAACTATCACTACACCTGGGAAAAACTGAACCCATTCTCTTTGGATCAAATAGTAGTCCGGCAGATGGGGTGGACGGGTGGGAAATTTGGTATAGTCTTTTTTATTGGCCTATAATAATATTGTCTATATACATTCATGAATCCCCTTGCTGACCAGCTGTCGGTATTGGGCAATTTGTTATAGGGGTTACTATAAAAACGGCCATAGACGTCATGACAAATGTGATGAGATCAGCAAAAAATTTGATGAGGTCAGCACATTTGGGCAAAGTGGCTATGGCTGTTTTTAGCCCAAGGAGTGTATTTTGTGCAAAACTAATGCTTGGAATGTATTCAGAATCATGAAAACCCCCTAGTTCGACATGTCACATGCTACTTAAAGCATAAGGGAAGTTTGACATTTTTGCCTGCCATAGGATGTTAATGGTAGGGCCACAAGAAACCCCTAAAAAAAAACTATAGGACTATAGTAATCTCAGCAAGGCCGACGGCTTCTAGTGGGTGACAATATTATCACACGAAAAGATGAAATTAGCTACCTAGGTTCCATCCTGGAGGCAAGTCTTTCCATGTGATAAAATGGCCACCAACGTAATCAAAAAAGTCAACCAAAATCCCATTCGAAGCGGGTGTAAGATTCCTCTACAGGATCTCCTCACATGGTCAATAAAAACACCTTGAAGATCCTTAACAGGAGCTCTCATACTAGGTTTCTTCGACTGCATGCACCTCTTGGTACCACAGCACCTCAAAAGGCCCTTAAAACAAGGCTCCAGACTTCCCAAAACAAACTGGGCAGTTGCATTGGTGTGGAGTCTGACCTTATAAATAACACTATAGTAGTAACATCTGGGCACCAGGCTGCGCCTCGATGTAAAATTGGCCATTTCGTCCAAATGTTACAATAGTATATATAGTCTATGATATGAACATCATATCAGACAGATTCCGACTTGATTTTATCCTTCAACTTCTTGTTTAAGCCCCCAAATGATTGGGGTTTTGTAGCAATTGTAGAAATATTATTTATACTACGATGTTAATATTGCTATAAATTATCATTATCGCATCATGAAATTATTTACGTCTCACCTGTAGGTAATTGTGCATTAGCACTACACTACTTTGACTCTAGCGCCACCTCCTGATATAAACAATGGTTTGCTTGACAGCGTCAGTAGGCTATACCTGTATACAAAAACAATAGAAAACAGACAACAGTGTGTGATATGTCATATTTCATTTCCTGTACTGTTTGGCAAAGGTCGCATTCAGTCAAACTAAAGGTTTATTCACATGTTTGTTTGTCCTCATATACATTCCATCCAACATCCAGTTGGCCTCCCAGCCATAGGCTCCCAGCAGATTAGAATGATGTGCTGTCAACATACGCCATCTCGTGGCCACAATGAAAATCCATGATGATCACATAATGGTAGTCCCTGATCAATGGTAGAATTATCAGGGACAACAGCTAACCAAAGTGCATTAATTTAGGAATAATAAAGCAGCTTTTGTTTTTACTCGTTGCATTGGAAATAGTGTATATCTTCTTGTCTTATGCAGTAAAACATTAAACATTTGGCATGATCTTTTCTCATAAGTAGCCGACTGAAGTATCTGCATTCTGAACATGTGACCTATATACAGTATCGTATGCATGAATGGATATTAATCATGATTCACTGTAAATCTAAGACAATATTATATCATAGTATATATTCTCAATTAGAAAGGTAGTGCAAATGCATTGGTTCCCCAACCAACATGGATGTTAGTCAGATGGGAGGGCCGTGTGAATTTTCAGAGCATGTTTATTTTTAATGACCAATCTATCGATTGTGTTCCAGCTTGGATCATTGGAACCAACCTAAATAACTAAGTATAGTAGTAGTAGTAATGTTTCAGGTTAACAGAACAATACCTTGACACTTTATCATTCAAATCTTGTTTTTTTGCCAAGTATTTGATGGCCCACTTGCAAATACCCTCAGTGTGCCAATTCATGCCATGTTGAACTTTAGGCTGTAGTGTCCAAACAGCCACCATGTTGAACTTTAGGCTGTAGTGTCCAAACAGCCACCATGTTGAACTTTAGGCTGTAGTGTCCAAACAGCCACCATGTTGAACTTTAGGCTGTAGTGTCCAAACAGCCACCTTGTTTGTCCTTTCTTCTCCTGTCCATCTTTCTCTCACATTTTTAAGTGGACAAAGTGTTCTTGAACATGTTGGTGCTTCGTTTAACTCTGGACAAGAAGAATCCACCTCGATCAACAGCAGCAACTCGCCACGACTGTAGTCTGTAACCATGGAATGGAGCTCATGTTCTTCATCAACTAACTTTATACAATTTTATTTTTGTATGTCTGGGATAACGCTGACGAAGGCCACACAGGCCGAAACGCGTTCGTTATCAACTCTCGTCAGAGGTAAATAAATTCATGTGAAAAGGACATACAATGAGTGCTGGCATTTTCTTCATTTCAACCTGTATATTCGAGCCTTGCACCGTAAGGATTTTGTTTTAACCTGGAGTGTTTGCGGGTTGTCTGCTTCGGCAGTACTTTCTTGCTCAGTATGTCTGGGCTTCCCACAAAAACACACCAATGAGCTCTATGCACCCATGCCATTTTGGAAAGGACTTGGGCACCTTCCCTACTTCCTTCACAGGTTTACCGCTGATACTAATGAAGGCTCTGTTCAAAGGCTCTGTTCAAGCTCAAACAGAGTCAGGGTGCTGCTATTGTGCGTGTTGGCACACTGGAAACATTCTGCTACACCAGTGAGTCTCAAAGTGTCCTTGAGAGTGACTGGGTTCCAAATGGCCCTGTACAGGTGTGTAACTCTGAGAGTGTACAAATGGAACCAAATGGACCCTTACGGGAGTCCATTTGTACACTCTCAGAGTTATGGGGGTCCTTGAAATGAAATGTGTCGAGAACCACTGCACACTAAATGGAACAGAGCCTTAATTAGTAGCATTGGTAACACCTGTGAAGGAAGTAGGGAAGCGGCCCGGAAGTAGCTAGTTATTCTGTGCGCATATAACTGTACCATGGCAGTAACCTCAGTGATATCATGTGAACACTGCATGCTGAGATGCCGGGCCAAATAATTCATCTATTTCAGTTATGCCTAATAATATCAAAATTGTTTTCAAATAGCAATCAGTGTTACGTCGTTTAACACAGGTGGAACTCAGCTTTAATACCTGAAAACAAGGTCATACAACAATAACTCAATATGGTATATCATCCTCAATATGGTAATATGGCATATCATCCCCCGTGCTGCTTTGCACAAACTCAATAGTACCGAACGGATCCAGCCAGTCATGTCACTATACCAACCACCATTATTCCGTTAACAACCCCAGCATCCATATTGTGGGGGGAACTTTCGCAGGCAAATAGCAGATCGACATGCTCACAACGTGTCGCGTCCCAGCGAACGCCTTCCCCACAATGACAGAAAAACACGGCTATAGAGGTATAGATTCCGGTCAACCATATATATATATATATAGGGTTTAGGTGCCAACGCACCAAATCCAGTTCAGTTCAGTGAAAGGACGGCAATGAAACAACGGCCATGTTGGTTTATATACAGCACCTAAAAGGTACTTTCAGAGGGGCATCGGTTAACGCAGACGTTGCCGCCTGGATCAACGATCAGGTCTGCTCAAGCGGGGCGCAACAACGCGAGCGTAAAAAAAATAGCTCAACAGAATCCGGGTCTAGTTTGTCGCGGGCGTGTGGCATACGCTGATGTTGTCGCCCCTCCACTTCTCCGCGTGTACAGTAAAAAAAGAAAGGCAGGTCTCATTGAAAATGAATGACCAGGTGCGTTAATCACTGCTCATCTGAAAGGACCTTAACCCATTTAGGCCCGACGTCGAAAAAAAAAAAAAAAGTCTTCTGAAAGAATATATATTCAAAGATTTGTGCCGCATTTTCACGATTCTTCAAAAATAGCAGACCTACAAGCTCGAGCTTGTAGATCTGCTATTTTTCAACAGCTAAAGTATAACATAATGCTTAGTTAAAACACCAAAAGGGGTTCCCGCCCAGAATGGGATAATACTGGTAATAAATCCAAAACAAAGCATCCCAATTACAAGCACACATGACGAACACAAAGGATTTTGAGAAGAAAAACAAATCTCTCTGGGAATCAAATCCAACGATAGCCAGAAGGTCAAAGCACAGGTCAGATGGATTATGGATTAAACATCCCTTCAACTGCTGTTCGCACTGGCGGACAGTAACGAAGTACAGTTACTTGAGTGCTTGTAAGAAACTCTGAATGCTTTTGAAAAAATAAACAAAAGTAAATACTCTAAGTACTTTAACGCGGGCACACATTTGACTTGTAGTGGAGTAATATTTGACCAGAAGTAACTAACTAGGTCAGGGGACGAGACATGGCCAAAGCATTTACGGGGGGCCAAAAAACATTGAGAAGCGCTGCTATACTGTAGAAGACACACTGGCTGCTGTGGAATCCCACTGACTGAAATCAGTTGTGAAGAATGAGAACCTGAATCCATGTGTCATTCAAAAATAGCAGATCTACAAGCTCATAGCGCGCCACCGAGTGGCGCGCTACGAGCTTGTAGGTCTGCTATTTTTGAAAAATCGTGAAAATATTTATTTCAGAAAACTGGAGGATTTAGAAGATTTTTTTTTAAATTTCGACATCAGGCCTGAATGGGTTAACCAATAATTCAATCTATCTCCTTCTATTATTCAGAACCAGAAGTAAGCGATCACACCACAGAGTAGGGCCTGGCGATATGGAAAAAAATCCAACAATATCCCAAACCTACACGACATCCAGTCTCTCATATACTATTATCGATATCACATCGACCAGCCCTATCATAGAGTGGGATTATTTGTCGACAACACGTCAATTCAGTTCCGTTACTTTTGTCCTGAAATGACTGAAACATTGCACATTAATCTCTCTGACAGACGCAAGGACCCTCTCTAATCTCTCTAATCCTTAACATGTACTTTAAAACGAGGCCTGTCTATAAATACACATCATGGTGCTCTCTCAATACCAATCACCCCTTCTTTTTGCGATACTAACCGCGTGACTGTGTGTGTGTGTTAATTCCGCCCCCAATTCCCATTCAAGTCAATGACGAAATAAATGACTATGACGTCATGTACCTTTTAGTGGGTGCAGCAGATAAACTCATGAAAGGCACCGCACACTTCACAGCACACTGAGGTGTGATTTTATTTCCTCCTTCTACACACGGGCGACAACCACCAACTCCTACTTAATATTTAGACACAATTAAGTACCCAACATTCAAAATAATAGCAACCCACATACGATACACCAAAACCAGCCTCGCCGTCTCCAACACACTTCAAATACTTCAGTAGGCCGCCATCGCCGAAAACAGTCAATCTACAAGCTCAAAACGCATTGCAAAGTAACGTGCCGTTAGCTTGCAGATCTTCTACTTCGCCAATTATGTCATGCCCAAAAAGATAGATGCTAAGGCTCTTGTGGTTAAGAGAACTTGCAGAATTATCCAGAGAAATTGATTTTGTATGCTCCATTTTCAGAGGACAATGCTCCTTCCAGATGTGTGGATCAGTTATCAGTTCATTCAGTCATTCTCTCAAGCACAGTCAGTACATAGTCAGTAGTACAACTACAAAGCCCGACACCAACCAGAGAGAAGCCAGTGTTTTTTGTTGGCGTTGGCTGTAGCATCATGGCGTTTCACTGTGCCGGTGGGCTTGTGGTGGTGGCACGCAGGATACCTCGCAGCACCTTGTGGTTGTTGAGGGGCTGGTTCTCTTTCGGGGGGTAACAGGGGCCTCGCTCCGTCACATACGAGTACGGGAAGCGCAGCACCCACAGGCCATCGGGAGGCAGTATGATTTCACTCTGCTCTGGGTAGAAGATCGGGCAGGGTGGAGGGCCTGGCTGGACCTGGACAACACCACAAAGACAACAAAATAAAGTTGTTTCCCTGTAACGTATGTCACAATGAATCACATAAAAATATATTTTTTTAAAGTAACCAATAATTCAATCCATCTCCTTCTTCTCCGTCTTGTTCCCTTCATTGTCAATGGCATTTAACCCATTCTGGGCGGGAACCCCTTTTGGTGTTTCAAGCATTCTGTTATACTTTAGCTATTGAAAAATAGCAGATCTACAAGCTCATAGCGTGCCACTCGGTGGCGCGCTATGAGCTTGTAGGTCTGCTATTTTTGAAAAATCGTTAAAATGATTTAGAAAACTTTTTTTTTCAAATTCCGACGTCAGGCCTGAATGGGTTAATGTTTGTGTTGCAGACATTTTGTGGGGACAAAAGCTGTAGCCTATTTAGGAGGGGCTAGCGCGTAGCGCCCCTCAAAATCACACCCCTGTGAAGTAAGGGGCGCTCTTATCATTGTACATCATCATGACGTAAAATAGACACTAAGCCTATTTGCTCAGACACTATGACGTCAAATTTTGTTTAAGACGAAGTTTGTGGACGGTAACAATCTCGGAGAGATTTGTTGTGTGAGCGGTGACCATTATTTGTGTGACTTATTAATCGTCAAATTTGTAACTGTGAGCGCCTCTTCTGTTTAAGAAAGATAGCCAAGTTTCAGGTAGATAAATCTTTAATGATCATCTTCTACAGAGCATTCATTTCATTTGCAGCCATTTGCTGGTTTGGTAACCTTGGAATTAGACAGAAAAATGTCCTTAACGGGTTTGTTAAGGGGGCTAGAAAGATTGTGGGGGAAAAATGTTGCTGTCCGAGTCATATATATGACAAACAGGTGCTTAAAAAGCCTTTACCTGTGGGTTGAGTCAGAGTAATGTCCAGGTGACAGCCCCTATACCTGTGGGTTGAGTCAGAGTAATGTCCAGGTGACAGCCCCTATACCTGTGGGTTGAGTCAGAGTAATGTCTAGGTGACAGCCCCTATACCTGTGGGTTGAGTCAGTGTAATGTCCAGGTGACAGCCCCTATACCTGTGGGTTGAGTCAGAGTAATGTCCAGGTGACAGCCCCTATACCTGTGGGTTGAGTCAGAGTAATGTCCAGGTGACAGCCCCTATACCTGTGGGTTGAGTCAGAGTAATGTCCAGGTGACAGCCCCTATACCTGTGGGTTGAGTCAGAGTAATGTCCAGGTGACAGCCCCTATACCTGTGGGTTGAGTCAGTGTAATGTCCAGGTGACGGTCTCTATTATACCTGTGGGTTGAGTCAGAGTAATGTCCAGGTGACAGCCCCTATACCTGTGGGTTGAGTCAGAGTAATGTCTAGGTGACAGCCCCTATACCTGTGGGTTGAGTCAGTGTAATGTCCAGGTGACAGCCCCTATACCTGTGGGTTGAGTCAGTGTAATGTCCAGGTGACAGCCCCTATACCTGTGGGTTGAGTCAGTGTAATGTCCAGGTGACAGCCCCTATACCTGTGGGTTGAGTCAGTGTAATGTCCAGGTGACGGTCTCTATTATACCTGTGGGTTGAGTCAGAGTAATGTCCAGGTGACAGCCCCTATACCTGTGGGTTGAGTCAGAGTAATGTCCAGGTGACGGTCTCTATTATACCTGTGGGTTGAGTCAGTGTAATGTCCAGGTGACAGCCCCTATACCTGTGGGTTGAGTCAGAGTAATGTCCAGGTGACAGCCCCTATACCTGTGGGTTGAGTCAGTGTAATGTCCAGGTGACAGCCCCTATACCTGTGGGTTGAGTCAGAGTAATGTCTAGGTGACAGCCCCTATACCTGTGGGTTGAGTCAGTGTAATGTCCAGGTGACAGCCCCTATACCTGTGGGTTGAGTCAGTGTAATGTCCAGGTGACAGCCCCTATACCTGTGGGTTGAGTCAGTGTAATGTCCAGGTGACAGCCCCTATACCTGTGGGTTGAGTCAGAGTAATGTCCAGGTGACGGTCTCTATTATACCTGTGGGTTGAGTCAGAGTAATGTCCAGGTGACAGCCCCTATACCTGTGGGTTGAGTCAGAGTAATGTCTAGGTGACAGCCCCTATACCTGTGGGTTGAGTCAGTGTAATGTCCAGGTGACAGCCCCTATACCTGTGGGTTGAGTCAGTGTAATGTCCAGGTGACAGCCCCTATACCTGTGGGTTGAGTCAGTGTAATGTCCAGGTGACAGCCCCTATACCTGTGGGTTGAGTCAGAGTAATGTCCAGGTGACGGTCTCTATTATACCTGTGGGTTGAGTCAGAGTAATGTCCAGGTGACAGCCCCTATACCTGTGGGTTGAGTCAGTGTAATGTCCAGGTGACGGTCTCTATTATACCTGTGGGTTGAGTCAGAGTAATGTCCAGGTGACAGCCCCTATACCTGTGGGTTGAGTCAGAGTAATGTCCAGGTGACGGTCTACTCTCTATACCTGTGGGTTGAGTGTAATGTCCAGGGGAACGTCGGGCACCACGACGAACAGCCGGGTCAGCTGCGCGTAGTGAGGCTTCAGCCCTCGGCCCTGGGCAGGGGAGGGGATGTAGAGAGGCATGTCCGTGTTCAGCACCCTGGTGGCAGGCTCCTTAGGTCCCCCGGGCCCCAGCACCTTAGATAGATAGATAGATATCTTTATTATCCCGTGGGGGGGGGGGGGGGGGCAGTCGCCCAGAGGCGGCACAGCAGTTAAGGTTACAGCTTAACTGCTGAAAAAGTACTGTAGTATACAGTAGAAACATGGCAAAAGACAAGATGCATAAAAAAAACCCAATAACACTAATACTACAGAGCAACGGTAAACAAGGGTAAAAAAAATCTAATCAGGTGTCTATACATAGTCAATCAGTGCGTCAGAAGTGTATCACACGTCTCGTCATAATAAAGACAAGAACAATAAAGTGTCCATTGGTCAGTGTAAGAAAGACGTGGGTGGAATGTCTTAACACATTTTGTGCCCAAAACGTCTGTGGACGTCCTGGGTATTACCGCACGTGCATAGCCCAAGACGTCTGTGGACGTCTTTGAAAAAAAAATAACAACACTTGGTGTTTTTTAACACGTGGTGCCAAAGTTTGTGTTTTCGCCATTGAGAATGCATTTGGCGTTTAAATTAAATAACTCAGAAACTATAAAACATTTCAAAGTAAAAAGTTCCAGCATGTGTCTCCACAGTCAGCTGAATTATAAAAAATGTGAATGGATTTTCTAGGTGAAAGTGATTTTGGGCAGTTTTGCGTGGGCTCTCAATGTGTTAAGAGGTCAGAGTCATGAAACAACCGTTTAATTCCAGGTTTAGGCTACCTTCACGATCTTGTCCGGCCCGGAGCTGAGGAAGCGCCTGCCCCGGCTGTCCTCGTACTCGAACCCGACGAAGACGCGCGCCACGTCGTCCCTCCGGCGGCTCCTCCTGTCCCCCAGCCCGCCGCCGGCGCTCCCGCGCTTCCCCGCCAGCAGCGCCTTGTTGGGCGCGGGCCACGACGACGAGGAGCCGCTTCCGTCCAGCGGCTCCCCGGCCGCCAGCCCCCCCAGCGCCTCTTCCTCGGAGGAGCGCGAGGAGCGGATCACCAGGTCCCACGGCAGCAGGAAGGACGAGCCGGGGAGGAAGCCCGGCTGCTCCAGGCCGGCGTGGGGGTTGTAGGCCTTGGCGGGGCCCAGCTTCACCAGCGACCAGCTGGAGAACTTGGGCAGCAGGCCCTTGAGGCAGCCAGAGTGCAGCATGCCGGGGAGGTACTCCACCGTGGACGGCTGCCGGTCCACCAGGCTGGGCCTCTTGTGCGGCACCTACCAGCACATTTACATTTTAGTTTCAGTCATAGTGTTTTCAGTACAATTGAATTTAGCTTTAGTTGTTTTGGTGTTAAGTCTAGTTTTAGCCGACCAAATATAAGATTTTAGTCGACTAAATCGACAGTTGATTTGGTGGACTAAAATGTATTTTGGTGAGCCTTGATGCCGTCGTAATAAAATATTTGACAAAATAGCCGATCTACAAGCTTGTAGATCGGCTATTTTCAGCATGCAACCAAGTGTAAAATGACTTTTTTTACTTATACTGGAGCTCTTGTCCACTAGTCTCTCCTGGAACATTTTAGTCTGGTTTTTATTTGTTGACATCAATAGATGTAGTCTTAGTTCTATAGCCTGGCTAATAAGCCAGACCGAATCAGCCGTTACAGTGTGATATTAGCCAGGCTATTAGTTCTAGTCATCGTAGCTTGGTTTTCGTTTAGTTTTCGTCAGTGCAAAGCGTTAAGTTGCCGGACATTTTTCGCCCATAGCATTAGTCGAAATCGAAATAAACACTGCTGACCTGCTGCGCCTCGCTTCCCACCACTCCGTCTCCGTAGGCGCCGAGGCTGTCCGTGGACTGGCCCAGGCTGAGGGCCAGGCTGAGGCTGGTGCTGTCCCCCGGCGTGTGGCTGTGGGCCATGGTGGTGCCAGCGCCGGCAGCAGCAGCAGCAGCAGCGGCGGCCGTAGAGGCGGAGGAGGAGGAGGAGGAGGAGGGGTCCTTCAGCCGCTCGCCGTCCCCGCCGCCTGGCCCGGAGGAGGACTCCGACGGGGGCTGCGGCGCTGCTTCGTTGCACGCAGCCGGGGCTGGGTCCGGGGTGCTGGGCTGGAACACGGGGAACTGGATCCTCTCCAGCTTCCCACAGCACTTCTCCTCCAGCATCTATACGAGACCAGGAGGGGAGAGGAGAGGAAGAAGAGGTTGAACAAGACTTAACACACCGACCGACAGCCATGGACGGAGGTCTCCATCTTTTCAAATCCAACCGTTCACAGCCATGGCTATGGGTTATAGTGCGGCAGCGCAGTTGCAGATTAGTTCCGCTCTTTCGCTATGGTAATGTTATGTAAGATAATATATTATATAATCGATTTTTGACATTTGTGAATCGATGATTTATCGACGTCATCACGATTATTTTAATGATTCTTTTTTGCACCACTAGTGAGTACTACTGACCAGAGTAATATAGTAAGAGAGTAGCAACACTAGCGTTGACTCACATTGTAGCAATGGAATGCGGAAGTGCTCATTCTATCTCAATGGGATAGTTCCAGCCATAGGAGCAATGTTTGGAACTATAGTCCATAGGCACCCGCTTTGCGGCGAGATCAAAGCGTGTCGCTACTCTCCTACTCTACACTCTGCTACTGACCTGGTAGAAGTCGTAGTTGGCAGCCTGGATGTCGAAGGGGTCTTCTCGGGGCGCCTGCTTCCTGCCGCAGTTGCAGGAGCTGGTGGAGCGCCCCCTGCTGTTGTGATTCAGGATGGGCGGGTTGTGGTCCATCTCTGGCTTCTCGCCTGCATGCGGAGGAGATCATTCGTCCCCACATTAAATGACTTGACGAAGTACAAATGTACAGGCCCTCATGTTGAAATGAACACAGTTTTACTTGACGAAGTACAAATGTACAGGCCCTCATGTTGAAATGAACACAGTTTTACTTGACGAAGTACAAATGTACAGGCCCTCAGGTTGAAATGAACACAGTTTTACTTGACGAAGTACAAATGTACAGGCCCTCATGTTGAAATGAACACAGTTTTACTTGACGAAGTACAAATGTACAGGCCCTCATGTTGAAATGAACACAGTTTTACTTGACGAAGTACAAATGTACAGGCCCTCAGGTTGAAATGAACACAGTTTTACTTGACGAAGTACAAATGTACAGGCCCTCAGGTTGAAATGAACACAGTTTTACTTGACGAAGTACAAATGTACAGGCCCTCATGTTGAAATGAAGTTTTACTTGACGAAGTACAAATGTACAGGCCCTCATGTTGAAATGAAGTTTTACTTGACGAAGTACAAATGTACAGGCCCTCATGTTGAAATTAACACAAGAGGAGTTGCTCCGCTCTACCCTATTAACCAGTGGTGGAAAAAAGTACTCAAATGTTTTACTTAAGTAAAAGTATCAATACTGCAAATATAGAAATACGTAGAAATAAATATAGACATTTTACAAGTAAAAGTCTGGAACTCAAAATGTACTCGAGTAAAAGTACAAAAGTATCAGCATCAAAATGTACTTAAAGTACATAAATGTAAAAGTACTCATTGTGCAGAATGTCCCATTTCAAAATTGTACAAAAATCTTTTGAAAATAGCCGGTCTACAAGCTCACAATGCGTCGCGATGGCTGAAATGTATATAGCTTAAATAGAAATTTCTCTAAAAGAGACATTTCTCAAGTGGTTAATGTTAGCCTGGCTCCATCCCTGAATCGCTAGCCACGCCCATTAAGAAAATATGTTCTGGCGTGAAACGAAATGAGATTCAGAGTGTTAGGCTAGGTTAATGTATGTTTTGTAATAATAATCAAAATCTACAAAGTAACTAGCAACTAAAGTAGAAGTAAAAGCACTGGAAATTGGAAATACTCAAGTACAAATACCTCAAAATTGTACTTAAATACAGTACTTGAGTAATTGTACTTAGTTACTTTCCACCACTGCTAATTAACTAATAATAACGCAACAACAACAACGGTTCGCACCTGGCTGCGGCAGCAGGTGGAACTTGTGCACGCAGTGCTGGTCGCTGAGGCTGCGCTCCTCGCACAGCTGGTGGCCGTTGCTCCAGAAGGCGTAGCAGTCCTCGTGCAGCTGCACGGCGTAGCGCTGGAAGGCCACGCCGCGCGCGTGCTGGCTGTAGACGCGCAGCGCCGCCGCCAGCTGGTTCTTGTGCACGGCCGTGGTGTAGTTGTGGGGCAGGTTGGACTGGTAGGCGCTGTGGGCCAGCGGCAGCGCCTTCTGGCACCTGCGACGTGGATTTAAAACAAGAATCACACGCGTATCATTAACTGGCAGGTGAAGCAAGCGCCGTCTCCGTTGTGCATCTGTCGTCGTCCCCCCTTTTTTTATTATTATTATTCATATTTTTTTAATGTGTGTGTTTCTCTGTCACAACCTCGCGGCAGTTGGTTTCGTTCGTTTCCGAGGTGCTTTGGTTGGTTCAATCACTGTGTTTTGTTATGCTGTTGTCACACTTCCGCGTTGCGGCGTTTCGGGGACTTCCATTGGCTTAGGGTTAGGGTTAGGGTTATGGTTAGGTTGTGACTAGGTCGCAAAAGAAAAAAGATCTATGATAAGGACAGGTTTCACCTGCCAAACAAATCATTAAGACCTGGAGAACTTGGCGTCTGTGTGAGAAGGTTACCTGTTCTCAGAGAACTTGGCGTCAGCGTGAGAAGGTTACCTGTTCTCAGAGAACTTGGCGTCTGCATGAGAAGGTTACCTGTTCTCAGAGAACTTGCCGTCTGCGTGAGAAGGTTACCTGTTCTCAGAGAACTTGGCGTCAGCGTGAGAAGGTTACCTGTTCTCAGAGAACTTGGCGTCTGCGTGAGAAGGTTACCTGTTCTCAGAGAACTTGCCGTCTGCGTGAGAAGGTTACCTGTTCTCAGAGAACTTGGCGTCTGCATGAGAAGGTTACCTGTTCTCAGAGAACTTGGCGTCTGCATGAGAAGGTTACCTGTTCTCAGAGAACTTGCCGTCTGCGTGAGAAGGTTACCTGTTCTCAGAGAACTTGGCGTCTGCATGAGAAGGTTACCTGTTCTCAGAGAACTTGCCGTCTGCGTGAGAAGGTTACCTGTTCTCAGAGAACTTGGCGTCTGCGTGAGAAGGTTACCTGTTCTCAGAGAACTTGGCGTCAGCGTGAGAAGGTTACCTGTTCTCAGAGAACTTGGCGTCTGCGTCCAGGAAGGCCTCCAGGACCTTCAGCTGGCCCTGCACCTTCAGGGCCAGCTCGGATGTCTCCTCCTCCGTGTTGCTGATCATCACCTGGTGGAGCCTGTGGGTGGGCGTCATGTCACCATCATGGCATTTTACACATATTCATTCAAATAATTACCATTTCATTGTGTTTTTCTTTCCTTTTTTCCTTCCTTCCTTTTGCATTGAACACTGGAATACAACATTACCTTTTTGTTTGTCTTTTACGCTTTGTAAAAAATAAAATAAAATAAAAAAATGTACAGGGTAAATATGAAAAACGACTTAAATATACAAATAAATTACAATGACCGGTACCATTAAAAAAGTAATAATAATGTACTATGGCCAAAATAGGCCATGCGTAATGATAACTAAAAATACATGGCATGGATGCACCTGGGACGTATCCTCAGTGATGTTTCCTGAGGTTCAACGGGGTTTCGGGTCTTCCAACATCATACCCCTCACTCAGACGACCCAGCCGGGGTTGATCAAATCCCGATTTAAGTCCCAGTAGCTACCCTCGATCAGTCCATCAGGGAATGAGCAAGCCAAGGCCACACAATCCGTTGCTCCGGAACTACTCTGCCGGGACTGGGAGAACCAAATTCTGGCGTGTGGAAGGACTAGGCTCTGTGGGTTGACTCCTGTCCGGGCCCCTCCTACGTCTCACCAGGTCCACTCCTGCTCTCACCAGGCCCAGGACCTGTGCGTTGCACCAGACTCCCAGCACCATGCACTCCATTCAGGAGTGGTGGATTATAATGGCCCTCCTAAAGGCCTCACCGAGGTTTGTTGGGCTTCCTCCTCACGGAGGACACAGGCTGGGACGCTAACCCATACTGCTCACCCGGGTGCCATCTACATGCGGGCTGTCACCCGTCTCTCCGGTCGTCACCAGACTATAACCGGTTGTCACATAGTCTATTCCTATGAGTCACTATAAATAGAATAACTATAACTAAAAATACATCGCATGGACGCACCTGGGACGTATCCTCAGTGATGTTTCCTGAGGTCAACGGGGTTTCGGGTCTACGTAAGATTTTATAATGGATAAATTGATTTAAAAAAAATGTGGAAAAAATTTGGAATTGTGAGGACACAAAATTGGAACTGGAACACTATAAAAATTAAGCTCATAAATAGCTACTCTCTCCTGATTGGATGAAATTTTGTCACCTACCTGAAAATGAATGTTCTGTTTATTACTAAAGAGCTGGAGAACAATCACTCTTTAGCAATGATTACTATGAGAATATACTAGTGATTTAACCTTTTAACAAAAAAACGTTTTAGTTTTAACCAAAACATATCACTTACCCTACCTTTAATGGGATCATTTGCGATTTGGAGTCACGATTACGTTAATCGTTCCGACACGCCTGCCCTTACCTGTGAGCCACCAGCGCCCACTTGCCCTACTAGTTGGGCAGCTCAAAGTGTGCGGGCTGCGGGTTGCCTTACCTGTGGGCCACCAGCGCCCACTTGCCGTAGTTGGGCAGCTCAAAGTGAGCGGGCTGCGGGTTGCGGCCCACGCTGTCGTCGAAGCCCTTCTTGGTCAGAACCAGCTCGATGTGCTGCCACAGGAACTCCCTCAGGCTGCAGTCCACCAGCTGACCCCCGCCGCCGCCCGTCGACGACATGCTGCCGGGGGAGTCCACGCTGAAATACGGCTGCTTGGCCGCCGCAGAGCGACGCACCTGCTGATACCTAGTGTTGATTTTGACAAGCAGTTTTTTTATTGACTTGTATTTTAGTTCTAATGGATCTCTTTCCAAACATTTTAGTCTAGTCTTTTTTTTGAGTGGTGCAACCACTCCCTTACGGAGCTATGTGTGCGTTTGCCTGGCTGGGTGCCTGGGTATGAGCACGAAAATAGCATGGTTGTTTTTCACCACCTGTGCGCAACCTAACACACACACACACAAACACACACGCACATTAACTGTAATATGTGTGCCAGTACAGTACAATTACAGTACAGTACAGTAGAGGGTACAGTAGAGGGACCCCCACACAGTAACTCTGTCGGTCTGGATATTCCGGGGAACCCCCCAGGGACTCCCCGGGGACCCCCCCAGACCCCCACATGGTAACTCTCTCATTTCTCTACCGTTTCGGACGTGGGGCGACTCGCCGGAACCGGGCCGGCACCCTGGCTGTGGTCCTGTGGGTCTGGAACTTCCGGAGACCCCACGGGGACCCCCACACGGAGTTGCACCACTCACTTCACACAGGTGTGATTTTTTTATTTGCTGACAAAATTGTCAATAGATTTAGCCTTAGTTTTAGTTATCGTAGCTTGGCTTTTATTTCGTTTTAATTTTGTTTTCGTCAGTGAATAAACGTTACTTCGACAAACATGTTTCGTCATAGTTTTTTAAGTCGACAGAAATCGACACCATACTGATACATACCGCCTCGGCCCGGAGAGCGCGTTGGCCGGCGGCGCATTGGCGTCCTGCTCCCGCAGGGCGCAGTTGGAGCGCAGGTGTCCGATCAAAGCGCCCATGGGGTCCTCGTCGGGCCCTGGGATCACGTAGACGAAGGCCTGGTTGGCGGGCACGGTGAACAGGCAGTTGCTGCTCTGGTTGGTGAGGACTCGGCTCTTGCGGAAGATGCGGTAGATCTGGTCCTCCAGCGCGTGCTGGAGGCGCCGCCGCGGCGAGTGCTTCTTGGGCTTGTCGGGGTTAATGGCCCCGGCGGAGGAGTCGCCGTTTCCCCCGGAGACCTTCAGGTAGGTAGGGGTGGTGGGCGATATGGAAAATACATTATATCACGTTATAAGAGACCTTCAGGTAGGTAGGGGTGGTGGGCGATATGGAAAATACATTATATCACATTATATGAGACCTTCAGGTAGGTAGGGGTGGTGGGCGATATGGAAAATACATTATATCACATTATAAGAGACCTTCAGGTAGGTAGGGGTGGTGGGCGATATGGAAAATACATTATATCACGTTATAAGAGACCTTCAGGTAGGTAGGGGTGGTGGGCGATATGGAAAATACATTATATCACATTATAAGAGACCTTCAGGTAGGTAGGGGTGGTGGGCGATATGGAAAATACATTATATCAGATATTCTTTTCCAAGCAGTATCACAATACACAATATTATCCAGGGACCACCAGTGGTCCTTGAGAGGGTTCCAGGTGGTCCCCAGCTAAATGAGTTGGTAACCAATTTGGACCCTTAAAGATCTTTAAGTTTTGAGAGTAAAATGAAACCAAATGGACCCGTACGGCTCCATTTGGTTTCATTTTACGCTCTCAAGAGTTACATTATTGTTAAACATCTGCATTACCGGTACTTCATTTACAATAAGTCTGCACAATTAGAGAACGTAGAACATTTGCCAACAGCATGGAATTGTGTGTCAACGATAACAAAATATTCTTTGGTTTTGGGTCCGAGGCTAGATTTCATCAAAAATGGTGGTCCGTGGATTAAATGCCGAATAAATAATGGACCTTGATATGAAAAAGCTTGAAAATCACTGATTTAGACCACAATACGTATTATTTTAGGTCGTTTTAGGTCGTTCTACAGAAGTATAAATTAAAGTACCACTGTATCATGATATATATATATATATATATATATATATATATATATACGATATCTCTGAAAAGGCATATCGTGGGGAGACATTGTATCGTCTCGACGATGTTTATCAGGACAATATGGCCCACCCCCTCCTACCTTCAGGGTCCCGTTCATGTGGAAGACGAAGAGCAGGCGGGGAGGGCAGGGCCTGCAGTTGAGCTTCCACTCCTTGGACACGGGGCAGTCTTTGATGGCGGCGCGCACCAACGGCAGGATCTTCTGCCGCAGGGCGTCCAGGGCCCGGAAGAGCCTGTGAGTAGGATCAGAACAATCACAATCAGCTTTATGGGCTCTATCTATGCACACACGCCATTTTGGAAATAACTTGGGTTGGGCCCCTTCCCTACTTCCGTCACAGGTGTGTTACCACTGATACTAATGAAGGCTCTGTTCCATTCTGGTCAAACAGAGGCAGGGTGCTGCTATTGTGAGTGTTGGCGCACTGGAAACACTTCTACACCAGTGGCTCTCAAAGTGTCCTTGAGTGGGTTCCAAATGGCCCTGTGCGGGTGTGTAACTCTGACCGTGTACAAATGGAACCAAATGGGCCCATGAGGGTCCATTTGGTTCCATTTGTACACTCTCAGAGTTATGAGGGTCCATTTGAAATTAAAACGTTTGAGAACCACTGCACACTAAATGGACCAGACAGAGCCTTAATTTGTATCATCGGTAACACCTGTGAAGGAAGTAGGGAGGCGGCCTGGAAGTAGGAAGAGTTATTCTGTGTGCATATAGCCCATTGTCACATCCACACTTTTACAAGTTAAAAAAAGTGGGTGAAATTAGTTGTTGTGCATTGTTCCCATCGTGTTATTTTTCCAGAAAACTAAGAAAGGGAAGGAGAGAGAGAGAGAGAGGAGGTAAGGAAAGAATAAAGGCAGGAAAGAATGAAGTTTGAGCACTTTTACCACAAAAAAGTAAATACGCTCAAACGTCCTTCTTTCCTGCCTTGATCTCCTTACCCCTTTACTGCTGTCTGGGCACGTCTTTTCCGGCAGCTGGTGGATGGAAATTAAGCTGACTGCCACGGGGGCAAGCGTTTCCGGGAATCTGGCCGTCGCGGCATTCAGCCGCTTGGGTGGAGCTTCTTTTCCATCCACCAGCTGTCTAAAAACCCGGAAAAGACGCCGTCAGTCAGCTTCCTTTGGCCGCGCTTGTCTGCTCAAGTGTGGAACCAGTGACAGCCCTCCTCTCTACCTGTCATAGGTGACGTCGAAGGTGCAGTTGGGGTGCACCAGCAGCAGCACGTGGCACAGAGAGAACAGGTAGAGCAGCTGGAGGCAGTGCTGCCTGTCGGTGCCCTTCCAGAAGTCCTGCGCGTCGGCGTGCGCCACCCCGGCGCTCAGCGACTCGCATGCGCGCAGCAGCTGCCGGTTGTCGCACACGGAGGTGAGCATCAGGTACAGCACGCGGTTCTCCTGGCTGTAGTACGCCTGGGTGGAGGACGTGGTGGGAACACAAAAAAGGATTATCGCTGCTGTGTCGGGGCAGACATTTTTGTGTGTGTTTGTGCTAGCCCCTGTGTGTGTGTGCGTGTGTACTCAATACCCTGTAGAGATGATTTGATTGCTTGAGCATCCAATAGCGATGATTTGATTTGAGCAATGCACGTATTGAGGATAAACAAAATCACACCCGTGTGAAGTGAGGTGCGCTCTTATCATCGTACATCATGACGTAAAATTGCCCATTCATTGTCAATGGGAATTTAATGTTTGTGTGCACATACACCAAAAGGTGGACATAGGAGGGACTAGTGCCCTCCTATGAGGACAGAAAATTGAGGACGACACATGTGATTACCCTTGAGGATTAGAGGAAATAAGGACTTGAGGATAAAAAGTGAGGACACTGCACACAGGTGTGATGTTTTTAAACACCAAACCTTTTTTCATAAGTTAACATGCTACTTGACACATATATTGATGAGATGATGTAAAATGATAAGAGCGCCCCTCACTTCACACGGGTGTGATTTTTGAGGGGCCCTCCTATATACAGGTTTAATGTTTGTTTTTAGTCCAACATTTGTTTTAAAAAACGCCATTGACAATGAAGGGAAAATGTACATCCTATTGTCCCTCATTACGTCATATTGTCTCTTTATTGTTAATGGCATTTAATGTTTGTGTTGGCACAGTTTGTTTTACATCACCTAATCAACATGAGTTAGACGTTGATATATTAGCGGCGCTAATTTAGCTCCCCTCACTTCACACAGGTGTGATTTATTTTAATATCAATGATGCTTGATATGGTGAGCTTGGAGATCAGCTATTTTCACTGAATTTGAAATAGGGCCGACGTTAATTCATAGTATATCTTTTGAAAGTTTGGGTCCCATGAGTCTCCTTCTAGAAATGTACAGACTGAAAGTCACGAGCTTGAGCAAAACAACAACAACAACAACAAATAGAACCTCAAGAAATGTACCAACGTGGGAGGTTCTCCAATCTCTCCATCCCCGTCTCTCGGACTCTCTCCAGCACTTTGGTAAAACAGAAAAGTCATTTCCAGATCGGGATACCAATATTATCCAATCATACATGATTATACTGATACAGGATTGACACAAAGAAATGACCCCCGTGTCAATTATCTAATGTGATCCTGGGCTCTACACACCCTCCGCCAACCTGGGGAGAGCAACGGACTTGAACTCATGCTTCCTTCATGCATGAGTGTCCAAGTTGCTCCTTTACACCTGACAGGGGGGAGTTACCCTGGTTGGACGTAGCGCGTGGAAGGAACACGTTATTCCAACCAGTTCCATTCCCCTCCATCAGGCACCCCGTCTGGCCAGGGGGAGGCAGTTTAGAGACCAGGATTACTCTACATTTTAAGCTGACAAATGGGTACTCGCTCTTGATTTGAAATTGGCAACTCACGACCCACCTGAAAATGTATCCGTTTAATTAAAGAGCTGAGATGGAGAGACGGGGAGATCCATCCATGTTACTGAACAAACACAAACATAATATAGAAGAACCCCTTTTCACCATCTTTAAGTATAGTACTCAAATAAATGTACTTAGGGGCATGAAACCCTAAGATGATTTTGTAGGGTTTCTTTTTTCTTTTTTAAAGATTTGTTTTAGGCTTTTCTTCCTTTATTGATAGTGGAAGTGAAGATAGACAGGAAAGAGGGAGGGAGAGAAGGGGAGAGACAAGCAGCTAGGTTGTCATGAACAGGACTGGAACATGAGACGCCTGTCAGGCCGGAGCCTATATATGGCATGCGCCTGGACCACAAGGCCTGTAGTTTGTTTTCCACTTCAGGTTAAGAACTACAGCAGGGTAAACACATGGCAGACTGCATATATCAATGACGTAAGCAACACAGCTCATTAATAATGGGTGGTTGGGTGTGCCTATCATGCTTGGACATTGACATGCCCTTGACCAGTGGTGTAAAGTAAATAAGTACATTTACTAAGGAATTATAATGCGCCAGAAGTGTACCTCCCAGCCCTGGCAGAGTAGTTCTGGAGTAGTTCCAACGGATTGTGTGCCCCTGGTTTTTCCCTAGTGGGACTGATTGAGGGTAGCTACTGGGACGTAAGTCGGGACTTGACACTCCCTGCTGGGTCGCCTGAGTGAGGGGTATGATGTTGAGAGACCCGAAACCCCGTTGACCTCAGGATACATCACTGAGGATACGTCCCAGGTGCATCCATGTGATGTTTTTTAGTTATATTATTAAGTATTTCCAATTGTCAATACTTTCTGCTTCTACTCCACTAGGTCTCAGAAGCAAATATTGTACTTTTATACTCCACTATAATTATTATAGTAAGGGGTTCATGTGGTTAATGCAAGCACAATGTACCAAGTTATCATGTCGAGTTAAACTTAAGAAAAAAGGAGGGGGGGATAAAAAAGAAAAAAAAGAAAACACATGAACCAGTGAACATTCTGCAAAAATAGCCAATCTGCAATCTCTGCTGAAAACTCCCACTTGTGTGAAGTGAGGGGCGCCTTTGGGAGCACACACAAAGTCCATAGACTTGGCTGTCACATGATGTCCCGGGGGGCATAATTAAAAACAAACTCATGTGACCTCAAAATGTCCATAGACTTGAAGCCACAATGAAAAAGCTAGGTGTTGGAGGGGCTAGCACCCCTCAAAAAGTAGAATTGAAGATGTTTTGTGAATGATGCATGTTGTGTTAAATACATGAGCTGGACCCACTCACAACTCAAATCGTGAACAGTTACAAAGACTGGAAATGTTTTCTTTTTACCCACATGTCTGGATACACTGGTGTCTCTTCAGGTCACGTAACACACTGAGACTATTGTCATACTGTTGACATTGGTAAGGCTTTTTTCTGCAGGCGTCTACTGTTAACAATTGTAAAGGTTTTTCTCCAGTACACTGATGTGACTTCAAGTTAGATGAACTGTACTGTTTACAGTTGGAAAGGCCTTTCACCAGTGTGGACACGCAGGTGCCTCTTGTGTTCACACAAACACTCAAAGCTAGGCAGAGGAGGGAGGGGCTAGCACCCCTCAAAAACATCCGCATTACTTAATTTACAAGAAGCCTTGACACAATTAGAGAATGTGTACAATAATTCTTATTTTGATCAACACCGGTTGTCTGAGTCTCTCCTAGCCCCTCTCGGAACCCTCGTAAAAGGTTTCTGACATTTGGATGTTTACCTTTAAACATCCAAATGTCAGAAACCTTTTACGAGGGTTCCCAGAGGGGCTAAGTCTCTCATATGGTACCACAATACATCATGGACTTGTGGACAAAATCTTATCCAACGACAATTAAGTCTTGGATCTGAGCGGCTAAATCTAATCAAATGGTGGGTGGTCCGTGGCTCAAATGCCGAATAAATAATAGACCTTGATCCTTGACATGAAAGGCACATGGTAACCCACTGCTTTAGTTAAGTTACCGTGCACCAAACACACACAACTCGCCTGGATCAGACTGCCTCCCTCGGGGATCATGTCATAGTGCTCTGGTCCTCCGAACAGGGGGAACAGGTGCTTGTCGGCCAACGTGTTCAGGAGGGACTCTTTGGGCGGCCCGGGCTGCATGGAGCTCTTCCCGAAGATGCCCAGGACGCAGAGACCCTCGTCCTTGTACAGCGCGTCCTCGATCACCTCCGACTGCAGCAACGAGCCTATGCTCGCAGGGACTGACATGTTTTGGTTTGTCTCTCTCTCCAGTCCAATCGTCTAGCCAGACTGTTGTCGACACGAGAGAGACCGAGGCTGCTGGAGACTCGCACGGTTTTCAAATGCTTCAAATGGTTAGCATTAGCATTGTTAAAATGTATAGTATTACAACATTCAGTCGCGAGCTTTAAATAAATGCTTTAATACGTGTTTTCACTGGACTGTTTTCCGGTCCACATTATTTCTACATTGAGAGATAAATGATGAGTTCTGTAGTTTGGTTTCAGTCATTTTACGCGACGCGCAGCGGACAGTAAACTTCCGGGTCCCTACGACAAAACAGTCCGTGTGGGAACTATGTCCCGCATAACAAACGGCCCATGTAGTTTTTTCTTTCATTATTTTCTCCTCCTTGCAATCTGAGAGCCCATCTGCAAAACAAAGGGAAAACAGCGACGTATTTAGTTGACGTGTCACGTGAGTCATAAACATCAAGTCGAACGACACCCTTATTTATCACTGACAAACTTGATGTAGCCAACTACTTAAACATCTTCTTTACAAACATTGCAACAACGCTGGTTAACAAGTACAGGACATCTATGGAAAATACAGGATCAACCTCTAACTAATTGCAAAAAAAACGAACTCAGCTGATTTTGCATCTTCAATATATCCTGAATAACAGAAAAGAAGTTGCCTGGAATTGTCTGAGGGGAAAGTGTTGAAAATGGCCTGTACAGTCTGGCCACCATTGACATCCTATTATAAGGCAATATTTTCTAAATGTCTTTATGCTTTAAGTAGCATGTGACATATCAAACTAGAGGTTTTTCATGATGCTGAATCCATTCCAAGCATTAGTTTTGCATAAAAACACTCATTGGGCTAAATTTGGCCATAGCAACTTGCCCAAATGTGCTGACCTCATTACATTTTGGCAAGTTGCTATGGCCAAATTTAGCCCAATGAGTGTTTTTATGCAAAACTAATGCTTGGAATGGCTTCAGCATCATGAAAACCCCCTAGTTTGATATGTCACATGCTACTTAAAGCATAAGGAAATTTAGAAAATATTGCCTTATAATAGGATGTCAATGGTGGCCATACTGTACAGGCCATTTTCAACACTTTCCCCTCAGACAATTCCAGGCAACTTTCTTTCTGTTATTCAGGATATATTGAAGATGCAAAATCAGTTGAGTTTGGTTTTTTTGCAATTAGTTAGAGGTCAAATTACATTATTACTGGACTACCTCCCAGTCTGGGAGCTTTGGTGTAGAGCACATCAAAGCCTTCTACAAAAACCTAGGTGTTTGTAAAGATTTTAAGCTGACTTAAAATCTGAGGAGGTACTTAAAAACGGTGTGCCCTTCAACCCCACAAGGCCACTGGCCATGACAATATTCCCTCAAAATTTGTCAGAGACTCGACTATCTCTGATAGCTGCAATCATCACCCACATAATAAACCTCTCCATCAAACAATATCATTCAAGTGCACAAACAGTATACACCGTAAGTAATAAATAAATAGCTACAGAAGCTATATAATCTGTGAAAATTTGCATTTGGCAATTATACAAAGATCACACCCGTGTGAAGTGAGGGTTTGATTGATTGATTGATTGAAATATTTATTAACAGTTTGTAGAATTACAGTACATTTCAAGCACAAACTCAATACAAAGATTGTTAACTGTGAGTGGACAACCCAATTAAGCATTACACTTGTTTACAAGAGGGTCCACCATGTTCAATTCATCAAAACATTTAGAGACGTACAAATAGACACTTCTATATAGTCAAAGAACAGAACAGGAATTCATCATAAAGGGGCTTACAACATCGAGGACGATTTGCGCAGTAACAGACAAAACAAACACAGACAAAACAAACATTAAACTCTGTCCATTGTCAATGACGTTTTTAATGTTTGTCTAAGGAAAAACAAACATTAAACCTGTATATAGCGCCCCTCAACAATAAAAACACATCATTGCATAACGTACACAAATGCATTAAAATACTATAGGCTATAAAATGCATTCACAGCAACAGTGATCATGGGGCATGGGCATTAGGTGGTATAGAGGCTAGAGCTATTTAAACATTTTTTTATTTATATTTATTTATATAAAATGTCCACTGCAGTTGGCACAAACAAAGTTACAACCCTTATTTTTTGAGGGCCCCTCCTATATACAGCTTTTGTCACGTCTCAATATTTGCCATTGACAATGAAAGGGGAAATTAGGTCAAATGTCCGCCAAATATGACATAAATTTAACCAGATGTTCATGAGATGATGTATGAGGATTTATATTTTTGCTAGTGCCATTAGCACTCTATAGGCTATAGTCTATAGCCTCCTGCCTGACGGTAACAGGTCAAATTCGCAGAATCTCAAACCATGCAGATGGAATTATAGTAACTCTCCCATTAATTGTGGTGGTTTGGAAATAGAGAGGAACAGAACATATATGTACTGTATGTAATTTAATAGATATTGGAAAGGTTTAAGGATGTTTTCATGCAGTAGCCTAAGCCAAAGGTTCTGAAAAATGTTCACGTCAAGGTCAAGGACCCTGCCTGTGACAATAACTTGCACCAGGGACCTGATAGTCTCTCAGGACAGACTTTTTCTCAGATTGGGGACCTGAAGATTATTGTTAAGTATAGTTCTACAATTGTATAGGAGTGGAGAGAGTGAAACCAATGATCCCAAATAGTCATTCTTATACACGTCATTAGGGGCTTAACTTCTAGCCTGTGAAATAGTAGTGAAATTTAAGAGTCTCATTTTCTGGGGACCTCCTGGAAACCCCCTCAATGGTAACTGGAAAGCTTGCCCGAAAACACACTCGCCCTCATTTCTTTCACCGACCACACGCCCCTAGCAGTCAGGTATTCTTGTATTTATTTTACCGAGTATTAGGTTAGGAATGCGTTTAGGGTTAAGCATAGTTTTATTAATGCTAGGTAGAAATAACGTAAGGTTTTGGCATATAGTTAAAATGAGGTTACATTTAGGACCAAGGTCAGGTTTAGGCATAGTTTTACCGAGGTTAGGTTTAGGCATAGTTCTACTGGGGTTACGTTTAGGAATACCCGGTGGCGACTGGCAACCGTTCCGAGGTCACCGGATTTGACCCAGGGTGAGTATGTCTTGGGGCGAGCGTTCTTGTATTCCCCTCAACCACCCATGGGTGTCCCCAGATCCCAGTTCGAGAATGCCAACTGCCGATGTCTCCTCATAGTATTAGTGGGCATCATCTTCTTAATCTCAGCTATGGCCTCACCTGGGTTCAGACCCTTGGGGCAGGCCTGAGTGCAGTTCATGATAGTGTGACAGCGGTAGAGTTTGAAGTCATCCTCCAGCTTAGACAATCGCTCGTCTCTGAACTCATCTCGTGAGTCAATTATCCATCGGTAGGCCTGCATAAGAACAGCCGGCCCGAGGTATTTATCGCCATTCCACCAGTAGCTGGGGCAACTCGTGGTGCAGCAGGCGCAGAGAATACATTCGTACAGGCCGTCCAGTTTCTTTCTGTCCCCCACAGTCTGCAGGTATTGCTCCTTCCCTTCATTTGTCTCATCTTTCTTCTTCAGATAGGGCTCAATGTGCTTGTACTGGGCATAGAAGTTATTCATATCGGGCACCAGATCCTTGATCACGTACATGTGTGGCAGGGGTCGAATCTTTACTGGCCTGTTGAGGTCGGTGTCAATCTTGTCAAGGCAGGCCAGTGTGTTGCCCCCGCCGATGTTCATCGCACAAGAACCACAAATGCCTTCTCTGCAGGAGCGGCGGAAGGTCAGTGTGGCGTCCATCTCATTCTTGATCTTGATGAGAGCATCCAGAACCATGGGGCCACACGCGTTGAGGTCGATGTCATAGGTCTGCATACGGGGCTTGACCCCTGGAGTGTCTGGGTCCCAACGGTACACCTGGAATTCTTTTACTCTGGGCTGTGGTGCTGGAGCTGCTGCTGCTGTTTGGACACACCGAATCGCCATTAATCTGATGGGGGAGCGGAGTGCCAAAACACCACAGCGACTCAAGGAGGACAGAGCAGCAACCAACATGTTGGAAAAGGGAGGTTGATTTTGATCGACATTTAAAGCAGGTGCTCTCAGCTTTAATCCAATGGTCGTAGAGCCAGTTTGGACTGTTTAAAGTGTGTGATGTGAAGGAGCTATCGTTGTTTATTTGCTATGTGCTGTCACTGTGTAACCACTGTGCTACAGAGACCAATGCCTGGTCTGATGTCACACACGACAAACTGTTACCTAACAACACTGATTCGCGCAGTCAATCTTTGACGTCAGTCATCTATGACAGGGGTTCTCAACGTTTTTGGCCGGGGACCCCCGGAAATGCTTTGGCAACGTCTCGGGACCCCCGCCCCGCCCCCTCCCGACCCC
Source organism: Electrona antarctica (assembly GCF_951216825.1). NCBI lineage: Eukaryota > Metazoa > Chordata > Actinopteri > Myctophiformes > Myctophidae > Electrona > Electrona antarctica. The sequence continues at coordinate 39,542,629 of NC_136789.1, read as the reverse complement.
CAATATAAATTGACTGCTACAATAACCTTAACCCATTTTGGGCGGGAACCCCTTTTGGTGTTTTAAGCATTGTTATAATTTAGCTATTTAAAAATAGCAGATCTACAAGCTCATAGCGCGCCACCGAGTGGCGCGCTACGAGCTTGTAGGTCTGCTATTTTTGAAAAATCGTGAAAATAAAATTAAAAAACCCCCCTTTTTTTTTCTTTTTTTTTTTATAATTTGGGGACCCCCCTAAAATAATTTGGCGACCCCCCGAGGGGTCGCGACCCACGGGTTGAGAACCCCTGATCTATGACATGTGCCTCCATATTGGGGTTCATCCCAATGCAAACGACATTGACATAGCCAGCCAAAAATAGCCAATAGAAGCTCACAACGTTAGTTAACTGTGGCACCCTTTCCCCCCCATCTCAAAGAGGAATCTTTCAGACGTTAGGATGAGAAGTAACCTAGATGGCGTAGAGATGCTCGATCTAGACATTAATTGTACCAACTTCCATCTGCAATTTTGCTGCAGCATAACAGATCCGTAATAACATTGCTTGGCTACCAAGCAGCTCTGTATAAACAATGCTATTTATCAACCAAGGACTCAGTTGCCTGTCTAGTGCAGCTACAGTAATCATCTTTGGAAGACTGAATGCCAAAATGTGCTCGATCTAATTTCGAAGCAACATTCTCCAAAAAGAAGGAATGAACGAGCGCCATGACCCTTTATCCACCACCAGGGGAAACAAATGACAAAGGAGACATTAGCTTTATACAGAATTAGGCAAACTGTATTTTACTTTGTTATAAAATCCATAAAATATACATAACTTACTATTTGCACAATATAGCAGAGCATTACAACAAACAATGCAATAGATTCATGTTTAACACAAGAGTCATCTGGTAAGACTAGTGAACTAATGGAAGCCTGGCATTAGCCAGACTGATAACTCACACGTTGCTCCACAGTGGAGAAAAACGTGTGAGTGAATCCACGTTATCAGTCTGGCTAATCGCAGGCTAGAATCGTGGGACACTGGTGAAGCTGCACACACCTTTTTACTTTCTTGTGCCAATGGTGGCTAGAGCCAGCAATGAAATGATACACAATGATGATGACATTCACCGGCCAATAAAGGAGCTCCCGAGAGTTCATTCAACTCAGAGAGTGTACAAAATGTACAAATGTAACCGAAAATGTGATTTTCAAAGTGGGCCAGGGCCAAGCGGAAAGAATAAATTCATAATTATTAAAAAGCAATCATTTAAATTCAATTCATAAGATTATTGTGCCAATTCAAACATTTTTAACCTGCCGTCCCCCTTTTGGGCATTCGGAATTTTAAGCCGTTTCGCATTTGGTCCATTTGCTCAAACATTTATACACTTTCAGGGTAAACACTCAAACTCACAATCTGACTGTGATGTGAAGGGAATTAAGAGAGCCATAAACATAATAACCTTACGGGTTGTTAAATAAATTATACCTGCAAAACAACGAAATAGACGCCACTATAGATTTAAAAAAAGAGGACACCCTACACTACGATTGTACTAGCTAACTCATTGCACTTTTTCACCAGTCACTTAAAACAAAAAACTCTGGAAACACATTATAATGGAATGCAAATAATTGGTGAATTAGGCTACTAGTAATTGGAAAACTGCAGTGCCTTTGGGAGAAGGCACTTTAGTCAGCCCTGACTTTAACCTGGACTCAACGGATTTCCATGAAACACCTGGACTCATTTATGTCACGTTGTAAGTGCAGCTGTTGCTATGGTACCATAAAGGTTACAAGGTATTTGAAGAGCATTTATCTTGAAAGAAGTAATCAGGGGTTCTCCAGATAATGAGATCTATAGGGCCCCATCTTGCACTCCGCGTAAGGTGGCGCCCACGATAGGGCCCCTATAGTCTCTTTCTGGCAACCTGAGCTTTAACTGTAATATGAGATATTTTTCTCTGTGCATCACATTCATAGTTAGTCCAAGAGAGGGCGCCATTGCATCTGTATGTAGAGTTTGTTTGCTGACAAATCACACCAATGTATCGCTCACAATGTTCCAGTTATAGAAGCATCATAACATTTTGTCATTAATGCACTTAAAACAAAATAGAATTGGACGTTTTAAAGTACAGAAACAGTACAGAAATGTAAAGAGTGTCTATGTTGCTTTGTACAGTATACAGATATGACTTCTAATAATAATATGGATTTGCAAATAATGTGTGCCATGTGCACAGCATGAGCAAATGCAGTCATATCACCGTGATTGTGATTAGGCCTGTCACAATTATTACATAATCGCAATTATTTATAAATCGCCATAATGGTTACAATCATTTCCATATGTTAAAAATGTCAATGCATTTTCCCAAACTTAAAAAATAGTGGTAATAGCAGATCTACAAGCTCAAAACGTGTCGCAGCTGTGTCGTTTTGATTTGAACGTTCCACATAGGCTACAGTATATTGACATCAATAACATGACGTCCATATCAGTATCAGACCTGCTGTTAACCTTGACCACTTCCAACCTGGTGTCTGTCCCTACCGTACGTTGGCCATGACATCAGTATCAGACCTGCTGTTAACCTTGACCACTTCCAACCTGGTGTCTGTCCCTACCGTACGTTGGCCATGACACTATAGGCATTCTTTATTCTTTCTCTTTCCCCTATGTTTTCAGAAAGATTTACGAAAAGCATGTGCAAAAATAATGTGATCTACAAGCTTGTAGATGGGCTATTGTCCCTTTTTGTCACAAGACGAAGTCCTGTAGGGCTTAATTAGTTAATTAATCTACTGTAGCACCACAAGATCAGTAATCTGGTGATTAAGGCAGTATATCCTAAATCTCTTTCAGTTGCTGTACACATGAAGCCAACAAGAAGCATGTTGGCAGAAATGTGCAATAAGCGCCTTGGAATAGGAAGGCAATAGCCACCACCTTTCTTGATTGTAACAGATAAAAAGCCATTCACTTGGACACACATTTAAATTAATTAGGGTGGTACAGGGGGTAAAAGACAGGTATCAGGTATCAGACGGAACAAATGATCCAATATGGGATGATCAGATAAAAATAAACTTTGGGTTGACCGAAAATAACGCCTGGCCGTTACTTAAAAGTATTAGACCGTCGCAAAGTCTGCCTGCCGAGTGTCCTTGATTAATAATAATGAGAAATGACACGTATAGACTGCATACCGAGAAGAGATATCAATATAATGAGAAAATGTCAACAGTGCAAATGTGTTGACGTTAGAAAAAACCCTAACCAAATTCCTTTTGGAGATGAATGCAATACACTCCTGCAGCAAGCAAGAATTGTGATGCAGTAATGAGTTGGTCAAATACAATCTTTTTCTTGTCTTGACAAAATCAAACATAATGCTATTATTATGATATTTCTGTACAATATCAGATTCAAATTTAGTTTTGGATTGGGGTTGACCGAGTTACCACAACATCTAAGAACACCATTCCATATGGATAAACTAGTATAAAGCTTATTCTTTTCAAGTCAATTGATCAGGTGATTCATACTTAGTTGTGCATCGGTTCCGTGCGATGAAAACAGCCGATCTACAACGCGTCGCAGCGTTATGCCTTTGTGAGCCTGTACATCGGCTATTGTCAGTGTGCAACAATGGCACACAACTTACAAGTATAAATCAAGGGTTACTTTACTAACTGTAGTGTATACGTAGCTGATACTTCAGTATACGTATTGTATACTGAAGAAAACTTTGGAAGTTCTGAATACCAATTATGGCACCTTTTAGTAGTCACATTCCCGCTCTTGAAACCGCCATGAATCTTTTGCCAGTGTTTGCATTAACAGCTCACGATTGAAAATGGTACCATATGTGGTGTTTGCAGAAGAGGAATGTCACCCTACCCCAACAGCTCCAATATTTAAACACAAAGGAAGATTTTTATCTCAGCCAGACTCAACTCAATATGGGGTGTTTGGTGTTTATACTTTGGTTACAAGTTGAAGATGCACTTGAGCCCTGTCCAGTGGAAGCCTTGTACTGTCATATCCTCGATTGATTAACCCGTGTTATTACTTACTATTAACTAAACTAAACTAAACTATGTCCAAAACCTTTACTTTCCAGGAAATGGAGAAAATAACCTGTAATTCAATGGATCCAACCATGCTCTTCAGTTAATACTTTTCATTGGTTATATAAAACTCACAGACTTACTTTTAAAATGTTTCAAAAGTAGCGGAAATAGCTGGTTATACATCAAGCTCACAAACTGACGTGTTGTGAGCTTGCAATCTGGCCTTTTCGCTACTTTTGTGTGATATTCTTGCATGACGAAGTAGGACATTAATTTTACAAAAAATATATAAAAAGTTGAAACATGGAGATACAAGGTCTCTGCCTGACAGCAACGATTTCAGGCCACCTTATAACCGTGTCTTTTTTTATGAAGCTGGCTTTACTATTGGTCTACAGATTATTATGAAGATGAATAGGTGTTATTGATCACCTCAATAGAAGGATAGAAGTCATCAGAACCAAAAGAGTTACTTACATGTATGTAGTATATTCATACAGCGCTGGCTACACTGAATCCTGGGTGAATTTGAAGGCGTACCTTTCATATCAAAGATACCATAGGGTCATAACAGGATGGGGATTGTGGATGAGAATTAAAATGTGAACTTAGCATTAAACCCTAACAATCCTTGGACAGATGACTAGTAGCTTATAGTTGGAGGTGTATGGAAAGCTCGTACATCTGTTTTCGAAATTCTCAAAAAAACGTTCAACATTTTTTTGAAAGAACTTCATACAGCATACATGATCATGATTAACAGGAAAACTGAAAGCAAATGACACCAAACGACTGGCTTACAAAACCTCCAACTTGCTCATTCATTAAAATATTACAGTAGCAGCATGATAAGATTCTCAGGAGATTTTCAGAAACAAATGAGGGAGCCTACTGTCTGTCTCCTAGCGCACGGGACCCCAACTTCAAGTCCGGGGACCCCCAGGGGTCCGAACGGATGCTTATGGGTCTGTAACTTTGAGGTTGTACAAATGGGAACCACATTTTGCAGTGTAGGTTCGGGGTATGTCCAGTAGGAGTTTAGTTCAGAGATTTCCAGCTGTTTTAATTTCAAGGACCCCCCAGTTATGCATCAAGGGCTTTTCACACGTGCCATGGAAATCATTTTCAATGAGCGCCGAGCGGGCATTTAGGGAGTCGCGGGCAATCAGACAGGCGAAGCGACAAGCGGGTGCACTCCTGTGACACTGCCCGCACCTTAGTTAGCCCATAGCACAGTTTGACCTACGTGATGACCACGCAGACGTACCGTGGTCATTTTGTTCTCATGTTTTTGTTCTCATGTTTTTCCTGACCACAAAGTAAAGATTTAGATAGCACGTCATTTAGACAGATTCTATGGTTCATTCATTGTTTACCTGGTACAGTGGTTCAATGTACAGCTTATTATTTTTGATAGCATATTGTTCTTCAGACTGATGCTAGGTTCTTGGTTTACTCATGATGCTAGTTTTTTACTGAGGTACTGCACTGTCTCTCTGCATGTGTTTACCTTGTTTATTGTAAGTCGCTCTGCTAAATGTCTAAATACTAGTAAATTGTGCAAACTGTCACATTTGTTCTACACAACGTGTTAAAAACACATCTATTCCTATGAGGAGCCAGGTGAGACCAACGGAGGCGCTATGTCGCTCCCTGTCTGATGGAGCCCCATTTGATACTAGAGTTACAGACCTGTAAGGGCCCATTTGGATTTTGGACACCTGGTGATGGTCCCCAAACCCTTCGTTGTGAAACTGTATCCTAGAAGATCATTTCTGCTGTCTTTCGGCAATGTCTTCCGTGTGTCTTTAATCAGGGTGATCAATCATCCACTCACATCAACCCAGGTTCGGTCCAAGACAAAAGCACCCATTCAGGACATTCATAGTGTCCCCCCCCCCCCACACACACACACACACGGGAGTCGTAAAGGTGAACATATAGCGCGGTCCATACTCCTTCCGATCCTCCAATCTTTTCTTCGGAAAGGGAGGTGACATAACCATAATTTGGCGTCATTCCGACCTTCAGAAAGGACGGTCCAAGAACTTTTTCCTCTGAAATCCCTGCACCTACACGATGTCCCGACTCCCGAACCCTCCGAACTCTAGCATCGGGAAGCCTTCCCGAACCCCGTGGGAGAGATCTTCCGACGTCAGAAGGAGCATGTCATTTGGCTTTTAGGTCCCCCCCCCCTGCTCCTCCTCCTCCATGTCTCTCACCACCACGTGATCTTGAACTCGTAGATGGGCCTCTTGCAGTAGTAGTGGTTGATCAGGTGCTTGTCACAGACGCCGATGCACTGCTGATCGGCGGTGATGCCGCGCTCCGCCAGGTCGCCCACGATGCAGTGCAGCAGGTCGTACACGTCCGCCACCGCCTCCCACGGCCCGAACGAGACGTCCACCTCGCAGTGGTGCTCGAACAGCTTGCCCTCACCGTCGCCGCTGCGCTCGAAGCGCAGCGAGTTGAAGAGCGGCCGCTCGTACGGCGTGATGGGCATCTCCTCCTTGTACACACAGATCTTCAGCTTGGCGAAGCGCGCCTTCCGCTGCATGGCCCGCAGCTTCGCGATCTCCACGATGCGCTCCAGATTGTCTGAGGAGGAGGGAGAAAAAAGTTTGGGGTTGTTGTTGTTTGTGTGTTTTTTGAGTGGTGTAAACCACTCCAACAACTGGCTTTGTTAGTTTACGTGTCCACGTGTTTGTTCGTACCAAAAAAATTAGCATGGTTGCTATGGTCACTCAGTTCACACGGGTGTGATTTCATTACGTCAGATATTATGTCAGACCACAGCTGATCAGGCTATATAATACCTTACACCACTCAGTTCACACGGGTGTGTTTTTGAGTGGTGTAAACCAATCCTACAACTGGCTTTGTTAGTTTACATGTCTGTTCGTACCAAAAAATGAGCATGGTTGCTATGGTCACCCAGTTCACACGGGTGTGATTTCATTACGTCAGACATTACGTCAGACCACAGCTGATCAGTCTATATAAGACCTTACACCACTCAGTTCACACGGGTGTGATTTTTTAGGTTTAGACTAGATTTAACACTATTTAGTACCCCTCCTGACAAAGCCAGATGTTTTGACAAATAGATGTCGTTTCACGTTCATTTATTGGGCGTGCATTCAGTATGCCAGATGACGCGAAGCGACGTGTTTGGCGACACGCCTGAACACAAACGCATTCCACTGAACAAATACACAGAAGACATGTATTGCAATACGTATATTATCTCCTCACATCGGAACAACAGGATTTACGTTCAAAATCAACTTTGCCTAGTACATTCATTAATCAATAATTAATCAATTATTCCGCCACCACCAGTGATTTTCAGTGTACTTATTTTGTCGACCCACGATGTGTCCAGGATGTAAACAAAAGCTGTCTGGACAATACATTTCATCGGTTCTTCATTTATGGTGCTGTTGAATTTGAATATTGCTCATTTTGACCAAATACGCAATCTGCGCTGGTTGATAGAATATAGAATAAATATATTTTTTCAAAATCTTATAAGGCGGGGGCGAACGGAATGAAGAATAGTTTACTTCTGCTTCATTTCCGGGTTGTATCCGTCTTCTAGCAACCTAGCGTCATTCATACGTCGGCGAAGAACACCCTCTAGCGAGTCTAGCGCAATCGCTGAAAACACAAAGTGTTGGTTTTGGTATGACGTCCAGGGACGTCCATGGCCAGTCAATGTGTTAACACTGAGGCTTCTGCTTTGCAGATTCAGATACAAACGAATGCCAGGCACACACCTTTGTAGTAGGGCAGCAGGTCCAGAAAGGCCTGCCGTACTTTCTCTCCGGTGAGTGGCTGTCGGTCCTCCAGGCTGTCCAGCAAGGGTCCCAGGGCGTAGTACTGTGCTTCCCTGTGCACCGCCCGGATCCGGTCTCTGTGAGGTAGCTCACCTTCTCGCAGGAAGTTTAGGATGTCACTTTGGAAGGGAAACGATATATACTGTTGGCAGACGCAACCCGTGTGACAGTACAAAAGCTTATCATCACGCGACCCAAGTTTAAAAATGGATATACAGCAGCAACAGCATCTGTATCAATAACACACAGACCGATGCGGAATAGAAAGGAGTATTGTACACATGCAGAAATTACTCTTGGCTTCATTGTGGTGCATTTAATTGATACAAGACAATGGATATGCCTCAAACACCACCACAACATAGCATAATGTCCAGCATACATTCACATTCAGACTCACAGATGGGGAAAATAAATGACGAAATTCACTTAAAATTAAGTAAAGTCATAAAGAAGTGATTCTAGATAGGGGGCTGGGTAATAAATCATTATATTAATATAATTATATGAAACTAGATATGGTCTGGGATATCTTAACATCATGATAAGGCCAAGTGTTATTTTTTCCTCTTATGAAAGACTAATCTAAGCATTACAGTGAAGTGATGTCAAGCTGTAAACTTACCTGGCTGTTTTAGCTATACTATTATTTCCCTTTACCCACGTAGTTGTTATATAGACATTGTTACTGATGATTATTCATCAAAAAAAATTATCATTGTGTAAATATTTTGTGAAAGCACGAATAACCATCCACAACGTGGATGGGGTAATTTGTCAAAACTATTGTGACATTAGATTTTGTCAATATCAGCTAGACCTAGTTCGAGATACGCCCAGTGACAATTTAAGGACTTTTAAGACTGTCTGACTACCTCAAAGGAAAATAAAGAGAAGAAAAAAACAAGGAAAGAAAAAAGAGAGAGAACAAAAGACCATTACTGCATAAAAAGTAATCAACAAACTATACTATAAAAACTGGTCAAACAAATAATGTAAAAAAGAGGCAAACATCTTGAAAATAGCTTGTAGATCTGCTATTTTCACAATATTCATCTATGGAACCGAGTAAAAGTAAATGTAATGGATCGAATCCTACGCGGCCCGAAAAGGTTGAGAAGTTAACCACTGGTCGGAAGGTGCTCACCCGAAGTATGCCCCATCCCGGTCAATGAAGAAGCGCCCCTCTGCGTCGCGTGGGATGTGATGTCGTCCGCTGAACATGGCGGCCAGCATGGTGTCCTCGTAGCGCCGCAGTGTGGACAGGCGGGTGGTGAAGTACGTGCCCCCCACGTTGAGGGGGATGACCTCCGGGAACTGGATGGGATCAGACGGAAAGGGAAGCGGCCGTGAAGATGAGACTCACACAGCGAGCGGCGTGCGATAATCCATTTACTCTTGGTGTATTTAGCAGTGATGTAAATAGGTTTTCAATGTACAGTAGTAGTCCTGGGATGCAGGGATGGGCTTTTAGGGGACATTTTATGAGTCCCACTTCAACGACATTATAGGAGTCATATTTTGCCATTTTTACAAATTGCAGCATTTAACTCCCATTTCAGCTTTATATGGTTATATAATGTGGTTATATTCATGTAGAAAACAGAAGAAGAAATTATTATTATAACTAAAGCTAGCAAAATAAACTAGAATAAAAAAACAGTACAGTAGTACAGTAGTGCTATGTAGAGGATGTAGAGGTCGTTGTTTTATTGCATCCCTTAACTATAAACTGCGTTTTGGGATGCAAAATGCACCCTATTTTAATCTCCGATTTAGGAAGTTGGAAATTGTGAGATCCCCCCCCCCCCCCCCCCCCCCCCCATAAATAGCTAAAATTGTGATCTACAAGCTCGCAATGTGACGTGATGTGACGTGTGTGAGCTTGTAGATCAGTAGGGTAATTTGGCCCCACAAACCTTGCGGCCATCTTTTCTAAAAAATATATATAATTTAAATTTATATACAGTATTATCATTGCAAATTCCAGGATCTCTTCTTTCCTGCAATGCATAACCTTAAAGATACATGGAGGGGGGTCTCATTTACGTTGTGAGCTTGTCGATCGGCTATTTTCAGCAAAAGCTTTCCCCACAATAACGAAGAAAAGACACTACTATGGGGCCCTGAGGAACTATACAGGGTATAAAGGGTTAGTTCAGATTTTTGACTTATTTGTTTGTGTCCAGTATCGCTACGCCAGCAGCACAAAAACATAGTTCCATGTGAGAGAGGGGTCAAAGTTGAACAAAAGCGCTATGGTAGAAATAGGTCAACAATACAAATGATGCTATTGTTTTGTATTCATTTATTTTTAATGAGTGGCCCCTAGACCCGCACAAAACCAAATGATTGGAACTACTTAATATTCACCAAAACCAGCCCAGAACTCCCACCACAGGACACAGACAATCAATTAATACCTTTGCAACCACTACTGGTACATATTAATGGCAAAGTATTTCCTACAGCTTTAAGTCCGAAAATCTGAACTAACCCTTTAAGTGGTTAAAGAGACAAGATTATCCGACTGGGTATTATACCGTACTAGCAAGCCCAACACTGTTGACAGGCCATATGGGGATCCATCAGCTCGGCTTGAACATTATGAGACCTGACACTTACAGTAACACGTAGTCATGATCCAGCTAGTAGCTACTGGCTACAGATCACTGCCATATTGTGAGCCAAGACGTGTGGACACTGGACAGACCCCTGGAGAATATGCAGTGCGTGCATGTGTAATATCACTAACCCTAGAACACTAAACCCAACTTTTGTCACACCATCACTAAACCCGGGTATATTTTACCCGATGTAATATATACCATTAAAAAGAAATCACACCTGTGTGAAGTGAGGGGCGCTCTTATCATCGTACATCATCATGGTGTAAAATACCATTCAAATGATTTTTAAATGAAAAATAATGTGATACATTTTAAAACAAACAAATCTAAGAAATCCCATAAATAAAAAAGAATAATTATTAAGAAGTAGAAGTAGTGAAAATAGCCGGTCTACAAGCTCGCACCACAGCGCAAAGCAACGCGTTGTGTGCTTGTAGATCGGCAATTTAAATTTCACTAGTTTGGGTCCCAGGCAAACGTCTAATCTCTCTTTTGGGTCTCTCTCGACCTGAACAGTTTCTGAAACACTAGCTACTGTATGTGTACAGTCACTCAACCACGGCATCTATCAGCAATGACACATGTACAGCGATTATCCTGACTGCAGGCATGTTGTGTGGTGCATTGGTTCTCAAAGTGGAGTCTGTCCGGGGACCCCCAGGGTTCCTTGGGGAGGGTTCAACTTCAGGGGGTCCGCAGCAAAAGTAGTTAATCAAGCATTAATTAAGCATCACAATCATTTTACCATTTTATCCATTTATAAATGTATTTCTAACCTTATTCTCAGTAAAACAAAATAAAGAATACAAGAACCCCGGCACCGATGGTCGGTGTGAGGTCGGCGGAAAGAATCGAGGGTCGAGATGGTTTAGGGGCGACCGTACCTGATACCTTTATATACAGTACGTTGGCAAAATAGACGATCATCAGGTGGGTGGCTCCTTCAGTACCTTTATGATGCTCAGTGACATCAGAAGGTAGCTTTGTTTCGGTGCCCGCATCCCAGGTGTTTTCTACAGGAAGGTGTTCGGATGCAGCGAGCTTGTAGGCTACATCTGCTATTTAGTATTTTTTAAGATGTTTGAATATTATTATTTTATTTTTCATAAATCTTCTCCTCTGGAGGGGTCCCTGCCCTGGAGAAACCTTTTCAGATGGTGGTGGTCCGTGGGGAAACAAATAATACATGTGCATTTGGGGTTATTTTTTGAGAACTACAGGTGTGTAGTCAAGTGCCAGTGCTGGTCCATGATGTGCAACTGTGTCAGAGAAAGTCAAGTAGGACTCAGGAGTCATTCATCCAAGAACAGAACAGAACAGAACGTATCCACGTTGAGGACACACCAAGCCATACCATAATATGAGGCTGCTGCCCTGCATTCTCTATGTGCAATATGCTGGCAGTACAGTAGCAATGACACACGCGCGCGCGCGCGACACACACACACACACACACACACACACACACACACACACACACACAGCAGGGCCCCTACTACTACTACTGTAACGGTTACCTACCTCCTGTGATGCACTGAAGGTCGAGCGGAGCGCCTTGCCCAGGGTCAGACTGGGAGTCGCCGCCGCCGGACTCGGAGCGATGGCCAGCGGCGGCTTTCTGAACTCCTCCTCCGCGGAGGAGTCCGAGGAGCAGCTCGCCATGGCGGCGGCAATGGCATCGGGCTTGTTGTTGTTGTTGTTCTCGCTGCCGCTGTGGTCGCTGGAGAACACCACCATCACTCTGGGCAGCGGCAGCGTCCGCTGTCTCTCTTGGACGAACCTCCTCACCCGCGAAGACGACGACGACGATGATGATGATGTGGCCGCCGCGGGCGAGAGCAGCAGCGGGCCGGCACCGGGGCCAGGGCTAGGGCCGGGGGGGACGTTGTTGAACGAGTGGGACGGCGGTGGTGGCGGTGGGGGGTGGTGGCGGCGGGGGTCGCCGCCGCTGTTGGCCGGTGGTTCGTCGGATCCATTCTGCTGCATGCAAGCAAGCAAGCACACCAGCGACGTGGTTGTAGCGACGGTGTAGATCAGACCGAGCGAGCGAGGCCCCGGCGGGGGTGAAGTGAGTCCGTTAGTCCGATGCAACGATCGCTATGGAAACACACTGCGATCCTCCTCCTCCTCTACGCTGGAGCTGGAACACACACACACACACACACACACACACACACACACACACACACACACACACACACACACACACAGCCTCCCAGCCAGCCAGGCAGCCACGCAGAGAGAACCGAGGAGGGTCTGTCTGGTCTGGGTCAGGAGGGGAGGCACCCACCCGTCAAATAAATCCACTGTACATTCTTCCTCAGTGCAGCCAGGGTTCCGCTGAAGTGCCGTCCGGACCGCGAGCAAGGGTGTTTCATATAGAACAGGAGCTGTTGTTAAATATTAATACAGGACTACAACAACAACCAACCACAAAACAAACATAGGTGGTTGTTGTAGTAGCAGAATGAATGCCGCACACCAGACAGACACAAATCACGTGGTTGACAATAATAAACTAGCCTCTGAACTGAACTGGTGTTACGCCGAAATTGGTGACCTATTATGAGGGCAGCAGCGACAACAGCTCTTCTCTTACTCTCTGGTCAGGTTTTATTAAGTAATGTATATTTACGTTGAAAAACACCCAAGAGGAGAAAGAAACCCCGTGCCAGTAGTGAGTATTGATGAAAGTAGAGTACATATTCTGACAGGTCACCAATTCTGGTATAACAAGAGGGCGGCTCTGTGTGGTGCGTTCAGTATGCTCGTAATGTATAAACTAAAATCGACTAATCTAATATACGGCAGCCTTCCCCGTGTTTCTTGAAATGAAATGAAATGATTACTATATTTACCCAGGGTATCTGGGCTAAGCTCAAGAACTTGTTTCCAGCCAGGCCCTGCTCATAGAACATTTCATCGTAGTGGTTCAATGCCTTGTTCAAGGGCACTTCAGCGGTGGTAATTTTAACGTGTCGGACAGCTGATTCGAACTGGCGACCTTCCGGTATCAAGACCGCTCCGCTATCCGTTCGGCCACCGCTGCCACTAGTCCGATCCAGAAGAACACAGTTTCCCGGCCACTGCTACAGACTACAGAGCTGACTGAGGTTATATCTTCCCTTCTTCTCTGGAGTCCTGCCTCAAAGCGGACCAGACCCAAGGTAAAAATCACACCCGTGTGAACTGAGTGGTGCAACCCCCCCCCCCCCCCCCCCCCTCTCTCTCTCTCTCTCTCTCTCTCATTAGCAGGCACAACAGCGCCACTTTTGCCCCTACTGGTACTCATAGTCACACATGAGTCACACACAAACATAGTCACATATGTTAACACGGACATTGCTGTTCCTTGGAGTGGTTGCACCACTCAAAAACTCTCGTTCCCTCATCGCTAGGGACACATGCATCAGTAAGCAGGAACTGGGGATGGTAATGAAGGGCCGGGAAGTCTGGCATGGCATTGTGAAATCCATGATCTCGACCGCGGTCGAAAAATGATGCTGATAAACTGAAAAGGTAGCCTCCTTTCAGCTGAATACGGTATTGCGTTTTTGTGATTTGATCGTGTTTTCCGGTTGTGTACACGCACTTTTTGTTAATGTCCAAGTTGAATTCTTATGGTCTTTACATTTAATACAAAAATATTGTCAGATGAAGAAACTAAAGGATCTGAACTTGTATGCAAAACAATCACAGTTGAACATTTTTGGAATTCAATGAATTAATCAAATTAATTGAATATAAAGGACCCCAATGGAATAAGCCATAAGCTTTCTTGGGGTTTTAAATCCTCTTAGCAGTTTATTGAACTCTACTTTCCTGTGCTTTTTTCTTTTTTCTGCAAACTGTTAATTAATTAATTATTATGAATGAATTAATGCATTAATACATTCACTCATTCAATGAATTGATTCAATGAATTAATGGATTCATTCATTCATTCAAAACATATATGAGATGAATCAATGTATATAGGATTGGTGACATAGAACAATAGTTTAACAACTATAAGATAAGTGCAAACAGCATTTGCATTTCGAGGAAGGCACGAAGCCATCCGGATTCCAAATGTAAATCTCTAGTTATTTTAACCAATTAAATCATGTCAAAGAATATGACCTTTTCCTGAAAATAGCAAGGCCACATTACACCAATGAATGTTGTTGTTAATGTTACGGTTACCTGATCAATGGTATCAGTGCCTTATAATCAACGCAATTCCAACTTTGTCTCAGTGCATGCGATACTGCCACCTGTCCAAACACTTGTATATGTATATGAATTTCCAACACTGCTCTTTCACAACATGAAACACTGATTGCTGTGTTGTTAAGTGTACTGCAATACAGAGTAGAGCAGTAACAAGTGTTTTGGGCGTAGCGTAGCCTACGTGTTGCCTGGGAACAATAGGTTTGGACAATATATCGATAATATTGATATTGTGATATGCGATTAGATATCATTTGAGATTGTGGATATGTAATATCGCGTTGTGTTGTCTTGATGTATGTACAAGCTGAACTCCCATGGCAATTAACCAGAGACTTCCAGGAAAGTCTGGAGGGCAACCGAAGAAGGTCGGTGACGCTGTAGAGACAGCTGACCCCCAGGAAAGACTGGCGGGGTAACAGGGGCCAGCAACTCCTGTTGCAGCACTCGCAAGAGGGCACCATGCAAGCTATACAGATCGTACACATGAGCGGACCCCCAGAGTCTCCCGAGAGGAGGGAAGGAAGAAAGATAGGACAGATTCAACGATAACGACAGTGACAGAGATGTAGAGAAGGCTCCCTTGACTCAAATACACCAAAGTGTGGCCAAGGACGGACACATGCACACCGCACAGCCACAGACGAAAAGTCTGGTGAGACGTGGACTAGGACCCTATAGGCAGGAAGCAGACCATAGTCCTAGAGACCTCTCAGTGCCTGCAGTCCCCCAAGAACACACAAGGCAGTGAGAGCCTCCTGTTGGCTCTGGCATAAGAGAAAGGACAATGGGCAGGTCCGCGGGGTTGTGCCCTGGACGTGACGGTTGCTGGGGTGTGGTCAGCAGACTCAGCACTGGTTGGCTGCACCTGGCCGGCAGGGCACTGCTCCATGGATACGGTGCCCTGTTGGCCAGGTGTGACTCTCTATGCTAGAAACAACTTAGACTAGAGACGACGTAGATGGACAATATCAGAGACTAACTAGAAACTTGAATTAATTATGTTGTAAATTAATATAATGTCGCATCAAGGAGTCATGTATGTCCATTTAATAAAATCCATGAAGTCTGTGCATGAGATGTTAACTTAATAGCCAATCTAAGCTCATAATAAGGGAGTTTGGGGGATTCTGGAAAAAGAAAATGTATCATAGCAAACTATGATATTATCTTCACAATATTGATATCACAGTTTTGTTTAGTTTTTCAAGAAAACAAAACACAACATTGTAATATTAGATTCCCATACCACCTAGCCCTGATGGGAACGCTATCAGGCATACAAAGAACTATGTATTATGCCTAAGGAAACTCTGCCTATAAACTATACTCGTGCCTTCCATGCATGAAAATAAAGAAAACTTTGCACTAGTATAAACAAACTTCCTCAGTTGGCATATTGTGGCCTAAAAATGTTGATGGTTGTGCTATAGGCTAGCCATCCAAAGTTTAAAATTTGAACATTCAGAATAACAAACAAGCTGCATGCAGGACTATTGTTGTGAATTATTCATCAGCGCAACGCAAGTGCCTTCTCATAGCTACGTGACTAGAGACACGTCGCTGAGACACGTTCTTGTTGTGCGAGGGCTGACATGTGCATCTGCTATTAAACCATAACCTTTCTGACCCTTATGTTTTCCAACACCTATAACACCTGTTTTATCTAGAAGTTAGTTGCCTAACCACTTACCGTATATGATGTTTATCAATCTGTCTGCAAATATACATGATGCTTATCTGCTGTTAGGTGTCGTTGCGCTGTTATGTTTCCTTGGTACTGCAGGGCAACGCTGTACAGGAAGCATCCGTAGGAAACGTCTTACCACAAAGAGGCCCCTCAGCTCACCGGTGTATGACACGGGCAAAGGAGGAACCATCCGTGGGGAAGGTATTATTCTTTCGTTGGGGTATTATGGGGGGCGGTAAACGCTAACGGGTGACGGGCTGTTTAAGTCAGGGGTGCAGGGCAACTTTGACGATGGAGAGGGCCACTATATTTCCACACTAGCTCCAGAGGGCCACATTGCATATTACTGTCGTAGCAAAAATAGCCGATCTACAAGCTCCAAACACGTTGCAATGTGACGCGTTTTGAGCTTGTAGATCAGCTATTTTTGCTATATTTGAATTGAAATCCTGAATATCTTTTTGTTATTTTTTAATTGGAATCCAAAAAAGTTAATTTCAAATGCCTTTAGTTCTGTTAACTTTATGAACTAAATACATTTGACATAAAAAAATCACACCCGTGTGAACTGAGTGGTGTAAGGTCTTATATAGCCTGTCTGACGTAATGAAATCACACCCGGGTGAACATAGCAACCATGCTCATTTTTTCTGCACTAACAAAGCCAGTTGTAGGAGTGGTTTACACCACTCAAAAAAAGACCCTAACCCTAAACCCTTAATACTAGTCATTAAGATATACATAAAAGTAATTAAAGCGGGTCATGTTTAGAATTGCAACAGCTGAAATATATCAGTATTTTGATATTAAGTGATGGTGGGGCCCGGGCCGCCAGTTGCCCATGTATGGTTAAGTGAAAGTAAGCCCGGCCTCGTTGTACACCTTGAAGACCTTCTCGATGGCATTGACGTAGGCGGCCGTCCGCAGGTCCAAGCCCAGGTTGTACTTGCTGGCTGTGCACATGATTTGCCTGGCGGATCTCTCCATAGTGTAGGCCAATCCGGAGTGGACAATGTCCTTCTCAGAAGCACCAGCAACTATGGCCTGGAAATCAGCTGTGGGCACAACAGGAATGGGTCCTCCCTGCTTGCCAAACTTCCTCTCCAAACTCTCCTGTACGGACATGAGGAGGTGGCGGTTGGCCTCACTCTCGTACTTGAAGGTCAGTCGTCCGTAACTGACGTGGTTGAGGTTCTTCAGCCACTCAAAGTAGGACACTGTGACACCACCAGCGTTCAGGTACATGTCGGGGATGACCATAACCTTGTTCTCAAGGAAGATCTCGTCGGCGCCTGGAGTTGTGGGACCGTTGGCACCTTCGGCAACAATCTTGGCCTTGACCCTGGGGGCGTTGTCGCGTCTTAGCTGCTTCTCTCCGGCGGCGGGGATCAGGATGTGGCAGTCAGCCTCCAGGATGCTGCCCTCATAAGGCTCGGCTCCAGGGAAACCCACGATGGTCCCATGTTGAAGTTTGTAGTCCTCCAGCTGTTTGGGATCGATGCCCTCCGGGTTGTAGATGTTGCCGTCTATCTCGCCCACACCGACACACTTGGCCCCAAACCTGTGGAGGTACCTCATGGAATGGTGACCCACGTTACCAAAGCCCTGAATGACGAAGGTCTTGTCCTGGAAGCCAGGGTTCAGACCCACCATGCTCATGTACGAAGCCTCATTGATGAAGTTCTCGATGCCGTGGAACACTCCACGACCCGTGGCAGAAGTACGACCATGGATACCGCCCTGGCTGATGGGCTTCCCTGTCACACACGCATGTGCGTTGATGTCTGTGTGTGCGATGGTGTTGGCGTATGTGTCAGCGATCCAGGACATCTCCCTCTCTCCTGTACTCATGTCAGGAGCCGGGACGTCGATGCCGGGTCCGATGAATCCCTTCTTGGCCAGCTCAATAGTGAACCTCCTTGTGATTTTCTCCAGCTCATTGTCAGAGTAATTCTTAGGGTTGATCTTGACTCCGGCTTTGGCCCCTCCGAACGGCACATCAACAACGGCACATTTGTAGGTCATCAGAGATGCCAGGGCCTTCACCTCATCTAAAGACACATCCGCACTGTAACGGATACCGCCCTTGCAGGGCGTCCTGTGCTGACTGTGCTGGGCACGGTACGCCTCGATCACCTCCCACTCGCCGTTGTCCCTCTTGATGGGGAACGAGACACTCAGTACGTGGTTGCACGGCTTGATGATGCTCAGGATGCCACGAACGCGGTTCCTCTTCTGCTGGGTGCTCTCGCGGGTGCGCAGGTCCTCCATCAGCTGGTCCTCCACGATGGCGGCGCCGCGGTCGAAGAAGCCCTCCACCATCCGGAAGAAGTTGGGGTCGTCGTCGTGCTGGTCTGCAACGGAGCCGTAGCGCCGCACCCGCGGCAGAGATGCACACGCCGGGAGAGTGCGGTCCACGTGGCCGGAGGCCAGCGCCGCGCTCCCCGCGGAGCGGGTGAGCAGCTCCCTGAAATAGCGGTAGTACATCATGGTTTAAACCAGTTTATTATTTTCCTCTTCTTAGTGATATGCTTAAATTCAGCGGGACCCCTCGTCTGATCTGAGGTCGTATTAGTCGGTTTGGGTCGTGGCTCTGTTGATAGCAACTAAATAAATGGCCAAACAAAGGGGTGACTCATCCTCATCCTCTGGCTGAGTGGAGCGACTAATGCCAGATTTAACTGGCGTTCTAAACGCTTTCAAAAGTGTAAACCGGAAAGAGCAGATCTATATATTTAAGTTGATCCAGCCAATATGCCCATGTGGATATTTCTGATGTCATCAGTAAATGGCCATATATGAAGAAAAAAAACACATGGCATACATGCTCTCTGTACACAACCACACAAAACACATAATGTGAATGCAGGGAGTCATCTGGTAGGGAAGCCATACTCATCTGCATTTGCACTTAGACCGAGGAAGAGTCTGACATTGTTGGTAAATGGTGCATTTGCCATTTATATATGGTAAATGGTGCATTTATATAGCGCCTTTATCCAAGGCGCTTTACATAGATTGTGCATTACATTCACCCATTCACACACACATTCATACACCGATTGCGGCGGAAGCCATGCAAGGTACCAACCAGCACATCGGGAGCAATTTGGGGTTCAGTGTCTTGCCCAAGGACACTTCGACATGTAGACAGGAGGAGCCGGGATTCGAACCGCCGACCCATGGATCATTGGACGACCTGCTCTACCTCTTGAGCCACATATAATTGTGTGTTGTGCTGCTGCATAGCATAAACTCACCACCCATTACCGTACTGTGCAGTAACTGTGAGGTAGTGATCTGTTGCATCACTGCTCCATATCCATCAGCGGTCACTGCAACATGGTCAAGTTTCATCTTCACATTATTCATCTCTGCATTATACCAAGCTGGTGTCTGTCAGAAGATTTCTGGAGGGGGGTGGGGAGAGTATTTGGGGTTCAGGGTGTAATGGATATTTTAGAATGCCAAATAGATTGGCAAATATATGTATTATTGTGTATTTCTCTGCCTTCCATTCAGTATCTTTGCTCACCAATGTGCTCAACTAAACTGCAGCTGTCAATCTAACAGCTGACTTGACTCCTCCACGCTGTCAGCAAAGGTATACTTATTTGTGTGTCGCCCTTCTGTTTAGTGCAGATCCTTATATGGACATTCAGTATAGCATCTCTGTTAAGGCAAGACTATAAGAACTGTCTGAGAATGGGGTTGAGGAGGCTCGCGCCCAGAGGGGCTGCTGGAATAGGCAAGGAGGCCTGTTCCTCACTCTCTGTATGTTGTTACTCTGCTGAACAGACAGATAGTTAAAACGGGTGCTATGACAACGGGTATTATTAGGTTCCCAAGTTGCATCGTTCTCAAGACCGGTGGCCGACGGGCACGTACAGGTCTAGTTATATAAATTGTGGATCATGGTAAATTCAGGGGTTGAAAGTTGGGGTATCATTAAAAACCTATATATAAGGCAAAAACTCCAAATTATAATTATGCTTTAAGTAGCATGTGATATGTCAAACTAGGGGGTTTTCATGGTTCTGAATCCATAGCAAGCATTAGGTTTGCACGAAAAGCACTCATTGGGCTAAATTCGGCCATAGCCATTTGCCCAAATGTGATGACCTCATCACATTTGTGACGACGGCTATGGCCGTTTTCTTGCTGGGCTGTGACATCATTGTGGGTCATGTGGGTCAATCAATAGGAATAGGAAGACAGAGGGACGTTGTGTGACGGGCCGGTTCAGGGGGGACATGGATGGGCAGAGCCCACGCAAACGTCCTGACCACCCAATAAAAATATTAGATAGATTGATAGATAAACTGATATAATGATAGCATAGTTTTCTACGCACTTCAGGTGTTTATGGGGATTTGACCCCCCAAATATTTCCTTTTTCATGGAGCTTTTACAGACTATATAGGAGTCTGTGATCCACCCTTAGCACCGACGTAGGTCCCAGGACCAAAACTATTTTAATCTCACTTTATAGCACATTATAACGAGCATGAAATAAAATAAATGTTATTTTAGCGAGTCTGTTTCTACCTTTTTTTTCTAGGTGAAAATAACACAATGTGTATTATGGAAAAGCTACCGTGTTATTATCATATTGATTTACTTATTGACAAGTTTAATATATAGGAATGGTTTTGCCCACTCATTTGATAATCATGGACAATTACTATCTCCTGATGTTCTGAATTAATGTTCTGTTTATTATAGAGGTGGAGAGACGGGGAGACCCCTGTTACTGAACATTATATAGCAATGACTACTATCAACTATATGACTAATATCACTTACTCTACCTTTTAATAATCTGTAAAAAGCTGAAACATTATAATGTCCCCCTCGTGTGTCCCAACGCACATACTCTGCTTGCCACCTTAAAATAGTCATTTTATTACAAAGAGTTTACAAAAACCCAACAAAAAAATGATACAAAACAAACTATACTCAAACTTCAACGAAAAGGTTTATAACAATAACAATGACTATTGACATAACAATAACACTGTCTGTTAGTTATGTAACATAAGAGGATTAGGCCAGGCCCAATTTCTTATTGTTCAATTGTTGACTTAGGCAAATTGTTTGGCCAAATCATTTTATTTCTATACTGTTCTATTTCTATTTTGGGCCCAAGTCCGATATCCTGTTAGTCTGACCTACGTGGCCAGTTAAGACTTAGGCAATGACATGTTGTTACCCCATAAGTCACACTCTTATAGGCAATGACATGTTGTTACCCCATAAGTCACACTCTTATAGGCAATGACATGTTGTTACCCCATAAGTCACACTCTTATAGGCAATGACATGTTGTTACCCCATAAGTCACACTCTTATAGGCAATGACATGTTGTTACCCCATAAGTCACACTCGTATAGGCCATTTTACTAATAGGGTCAGGAACAGCATGATGCTTTTCAATTAGGACTTAGGCCCTTTTACCAGGAAGAGCTGACTTAATTGGGCAAAAATAAAATCTTCCTAACAAAAATGACTTAGGCCATTATTTTAAGAAGGTGACGTTATGGAACATCCATGCATTAAGGAGGTGCTTAATGCATGGATGGAGGGCTGCTTCCTCCTGCCCAGTCACCCAGTGTTGCTCCAATAAACAGCAGTAAAACACACACATTTCCCCCCCCAGAAAATGTAACTTTAAAAAGAACTCTAGCCACAGTGAAGATTGATAAAAATGCTGTATTTGCGTTGCCATGTGAGCGAAATAAATTGAGGTTTCGCAGCATGCACAGTGGGTGTACAGCATAGCCTACACCATTTATTTAATATTCCTCACTTTCAATCCATAGCCTGTCGTCCTAATCCTATACACTTAGGATGTTCTGTTACAATCGAATTGCATTCCGTATGAATATAGGTTTAATGTGTATGTGATCATAGCCTAAACCTTCTTTTCCTTTCTTTCTTTTTTATCAGCAGAGATTAAACCCACATTTTACAGTGGTAAAGGTAAAAAAGTGAACCCAGCTTTACATTTACATTAACGAGATACAGTACTTTAGGGTGTATCAGCCAAGGCACATCATGCTGATATAGACACTGGTGAGGGACACGTTAAAAAAAGCCAAATGTAATATCGCTGACGGGAGACTAAAGAACTGGTTCTCAATGTCAGGTCTGGGGACCACCAGCGGTCCACATGGACCCCTATTAATCTGTCACTCTGAGTTAATCACTGAGTATCATAGATATTAAAAAAGTTAATGTTCAATGTGGATCCGTGGTCTAATGCAGATCAAACTGGGGGTCCTTTCCTTGAAATAAAAAAAGTTGAGTCACATGACTAAAGGAGCTTTTCATCTACAGTGCAAAGAGGACGTGCAGGTCTTCAACAAGCAGTCAGAATAACATAAAGTGATTTAGCAGTACGCACACCAGGCCTTAGGTAGCGTTCACACTATGACCCTTTAAAAAAAAGAGACCTCCCTGTAACTGGGAGCGAACTGACTAAAACGAACTGAAACTGCTCAAAGAGGGTTCCCCTACCCACCTGGAACTGTATGACCCGTAACACAATGAAAGTTGATAATAATGAATGTAACAAATGACTTGTAACAATTACAAAATGTACTGTGATGCCCTATGTGACCCGAAAATTCTGAATAAAAACAAAGTTTAAAAAAAAAAAAAAAAAAAGAGACCTGCTGTAACCATGACAACAATCTGATTTGTTTGTGTTCATGGAAACCAATGATAACTTCTTGCACACGCGCACACACACACACACACACACACACACACACACACACACACACACACACACACACACACACACACACACACACACACACACACACACACACACGTAGGAGATGGAAACACTTCATTGAACTCAATAGTTTAATCTTTATTGAGGTTCTTTTTTTCACAAGATATTAAACAGATATTAATAATAATCAAACATAACATAACATAACATGATTAAAGTATGGATGTACGTAAGTGTTTAACGCTGCTGCCAAATGTCAAATTTAACAGTGAACGTTACAGCTGTTAAACGCACAATGGTTGAATGGTTTGATGAAACCTCATCCATGGCCCAGGCGGTGGCGTAACCGTCTGGGCACCCGACTGGTAATCCAGTCGCAGTGTGCCGCAAGTTCGACTCCCGAGCCCGACACGGCCTTTACTGCATGTCTTCCCCCATCTCTCTCCCGTTTCCTGTCAGCCTACTGTCTGTCCCTTCAAAAAACCAATAAAAGGCGTAAGCCGCAAAAAAATATCTTAAAAAAAAAAGAAAAAACCTCATCCATAATGGGTTGAATGGTTTGATGGATAGGCTCATCCATTATGAACCAATACCAACTTTCACTTCAACATCAATACAAGAACAATACATATATTAAGTTACATAGTACAGAACACAAGAGAGATAAGGAATGACATGGAAATAAGAAAAAGGTTATATGCACTAAGAGATTATAAATAATGTAAAGAAAACCTATCTATATTGCTATATACACTAAGGGTTAAGGTGGCCTTACACTAGCCGATAATCGGGCATTTTTGACGCTCGGGGGGTGCCCGACTCAATCGGGCACCCCCCGCGCGCGATCGGGATCGGCCCGATCAACATCAAGAATGTTTGATATTCGCTCGGCCCCGCTCCGATTATCCTGTAGTGTGTGGTGCTGTCAGATTTCAAATGCCCGATTATCGGCTAGTGTAAGGCCACCTTAACTGCTCATAACAAGCTTGTTTCAAATAATATGAACAAAAACAGAAAAGATCACACCACTGATGCAACTTTTAATAAAACGTCAGGCAAAATTACAACTGTAATTAACGATAAAATGATAATGATCCTCAGAAGTGGTGCTAAAAAAAAGCATATACAAGATAGACATGTTAAGTAAAAATCTATATTCATCATATTTTACCCCATATGCTACGAATATAACGTCTAAACGACAAAGAATGTGTCGTGGATGACCTCTGCCGGTGGTGTTGACCGTACCTCTGAAAAGAAAGAAAGAAAGAAAGAAAGAAAGGTTGCACTTCATAAAATGTCCCGTACTCTGATTGGTTGGGAGGACGCACGAGACTATACCATCCACGTCCTTGTTCATGTTCTGTGGCAACGCAGACAGTATGGATGCTTTCAAAATTCAAACAAATTGGCCTTTAGAGATCCACCTCGTACACAGGTGGTCTCCTGCCTCTTCCTGCCCCTTCAGCACCTCCTCGTACACCCACATCATCATACTGGTGGTATTCTGTCTCTTCAGCACCTCCTCGTACACCCACATCATCATACAGGAGTTGTGTCTCCTCACTGGGTGCAGCTTCAGCACCTCCTCGTACACCCACATCATCATACTGGTGGTATTCTGTCTCTTCAGCACCTCCTCGTACACCCACATCATCATACTGGTGGTATTCTGTCTCTTCAGCACCTCCTCGTACACCCACATCATCATACAGGAGTTGTGTCTCCTCACTGGGTGCAGCTTCAGCACCTCCTCGTACACCCACATCATCATACAGGTATTGTGTCTCCTCACTGGGTGCAGCTTCAGCACCTCCTCGTACACCCACATCATACAGGTATTGTGTCTCCTCACTGGGTGCAGCTTCAGCACCTCCTCGTACACCCACATCATCATACAGGTGGTATTCTGGCTCCTCACTGGGTGCAGCTTCAGCACCTCCTCGTACACCCACATCATCATACTGATGGTAATCTGTCTCCTCACAGGGTGCAGCTTCAGCACCTCCTTGTACACCCACATCATCATACTGGTGGTAATCTGTCTCCTCAATGGGTGCAGCTTCAGCACCTCCTCGTACACCCACATCATCATACTGGTGGTAATCTGTCTCCTCACTGGGTGCAGCTTCAGCACCTCCTCGTACACCCACATCATCATACTGGTGGTATTCTGTCTCCTCACTGGGTGCAGCTTCAGCACCTCCTCGTACACCCACATCATCATACTGGTGGTGTGTCTCCTCACTGGGTGCAGCTTCAGCATCTCCTCGTACACCCACATCATCATACAGGTATTGTGTCTCTTCACTGGGTGCAGCTTCAGCACCTCCTTGTTGATCTGGCTCTTCATACTGGTGGTAATCTGGCTCCTCACTCAGTCCGGCTTCAACATCGGAACGAGCAAATTCGTTATAATAAACGATCTCAACGCTCTCCCGTCTTACATTATAATAAACAACGCCAATGTCCTGCGCTCCCGCACGACGCCTTCTGATGACCTGGAGAAACACAGCAGTGCCCGGCTTTAATTAACCGGCTCTCTTAAATGAAAAATGTCTGACTAAACTGCTGCATCTACATTGCAGTCTTATGTTGAATAAAGAAGTATAATTACCTTCCAGAGACGATAGAGGACAGCAATTATCAGGATCAAGAGCAGCACCATGACTGTACATTTGAGAACGTTAGATGTCAGATGAGAAGCTGTGAGGGAAATATGTTAAATATGTTAGAACATCAAGCATCATGCAAAAGAACAGCTTAAAGATTGCTTGATTGAGTTTTAAATTGTGATTTGAAAAGACCACATTTCATGTTACCTGTGACAGTGATAGAGAGGACCTCGCTCTTAGAGGAGAAGTTGTGAGAGAAAACGTGGATGTGATAAACACAGATGTAACTTCCCTGGTGGGTGTGGTTTGCTGCAGGAAACAGGAATGTGGCAGAGTGATTGACAGCTGTCTGGGTATGGTTCTGAGTTTCGCTGCATCCAGAGATGTTGTGTGTTGCATTCAGTGGTGTTGTGTGTTGTGTTGTATCCAGAGATGTTGTGTGTTGTGTTGTATCCAGAGATGCTGTGTGTTGTGTTGTATCCAGAGATGTTGTGTGTTGTGTTGTATCCAGAGATGCTGTGTGTTGTGTTGTAAATAGTGGTGTTGTGTGTCGTGTTGTATCCAGAGATGCTGTGTGTTGTGTTGTATCCAGTGACGTTGTGTGTTGTGTTGTATTCAGAGATGTCTGTTGTGTTGAATACAGTGGTGTTGTCTGTTGTGTTCTATCCAGTGGTGTTGTGTGTTGTGTTGTATCCAGTGGTGTTGTGTGTTGTGTTGTATCCAGTGGCGTTGTGTGCTGTGTTGTATCCAGCGATGTTGTGTTGGATGCAGTGACGTTGTGTGTTGTGTTGGATACAGAATGGTTGTCAGCTGGATGGGTGTAGTTGTGTGTGGTGTTGGATCCAGTGAAGGTGATGTGGAAGAAGCCTCCTGGGTACTGTGGCAGGATGGAGCATCTGGTGCTGAAGCTGGAACCCTCCATCACCTGCAGCCCCTGCTGATGGCTTTCAGAAATGGAGTGTACTAAGGTACGCACTGATGTTGTGTGTTGTGTTGTATCCAGTGATGTGTGTTGTGTGTATCCAGTGTTGTGTGTTGTGTTGTATCCAGTGGTGTTGTGTGTTGTGTTGTATCCAGTGATGTGTGTTGTGTTGTATCCAGTGGTGTTGTGTGTTGTGTTGTATCCAGAGATGTTGTGTGTTGTGTTGTATCCAGTGATGTTGTGTGTTGTGTTGTATCCAGTGATGGTGTGTTGGATGCAATGATGTTATGTGTTGTGTTGGATGCAGTGCTGTGTGTTGTGTTGGATGCAATGATGTTATGTGTTGTGTTGGATGCAGTGCTGTGTGTTGTGTTGGATGCAATGATGTTATGTGTTGTGTTGGATGCAGTGCTGTGTGTTGTGTTGGATGCAGAGTGATTGACAGCTGGCTGGATGGAGCAGCTGGTGTTGAAGCTGGAAGCCTCCATCAGCTGCAGCTCCTGCTGCTGGCTTTCAGAAATGGAGCGTACAAAGGTGATGATTGGCTTAAACAGCAGATCTGGAACAAGACAGAGGTGATTGGCTGAAATTGGTAATACTGTAGATAGTAGATAGTATATTGTAGTTAGTAGATAGTATATTGTACTGACAGATAGATGAGATAATGTAAATGTGTCATTGTTGAAGTCATTGTTTTACCTGAACAGATAATCTCCAGTCTGGCAGTTGAATTGCCAGACCTCTTTGTTCCACACTCCCTCAGTGAAGACTCAGAACCAACACATGAAGCTGAAATCCACCATACAGGTTCATGTGTAGAAGCAGAAGTCCTTTCTCTTGATACAGCAGAGCCACACTCCAGCTGTCGACACGCTACAGATGATGACTTCAGGTTCCAGTCAGACCGACCATCCACTGGTCTCCACTCTCCCTGGTGTTTCATCTCCAGTATCCCAATACACTTACTGGTTCCCCTCACCAACCTGACATCGCGTGACTCTGTAACAGAGACCAGAGAGTAAACAGTAAAGATTCATATTAATTTATTCATGAAATAATAATCCAAAGTTCCAAACCAAAAGTTTAGCTTGTCTTTTACCTGAGCAGGTGAGTCCAACAGACTTGTAAGGTGAGCTTGTGTTTCTAGTTGAGTCTGAAGTTCCACAGTCCAGGAGAACAGACTCGTGGCCTTTACACTGGAACTCTTTGGTCCACATTGAAACATTGGCTTCTCCATAGAGCGCCCCCTGGAGGACTGAAGGAGCCTCACACCCAAGCTCCCTACAGACCACCTCTGCATCCTGCTGGTCAAAGTCACCTTCACACACTGAGACCCAAGACTCATTAGACTTCACCTCCACTCTGCCTGAACACACACTAGGACCATTCAACAACCTCACAGACTCTGGAGAGAGAGAGAGAGAGAGAGAGAGAGAGAGAATACAATTATGTTAGTGATCTACAAGAGAATGTATGAATGCATTGTGGATGCAAATTGAATCTAATCACATCAGAGGAAAGTCAACATTGTTTTACTGAAAACCTAAACAGATAACAGTGTTGTACCCATTCTAAAATAAAGTAATTAATATGGAAATATCAATAAATCAAAACACAAATAACTAATCATCATCATCATCATCACGAGATCTTCCCCAGTAGCTCATGACACTAAAGGCATTTTCTAGTCACTACACACATAGGCATGCACACACGCATAAACACACATGCACACACAAGCACATGCACACAACTTACGCATGCACGCACGCACGCACGCATGCACGCATATACACGCACGCATATACACGCACGCACACAGATTAAATTAAAGACTGTAAGGACTGCTGTCATTGTGTTACCTGAACAGTTCACAGTGGGTTTGCCTGTAATCAAACCTTTCCGTGTGACATGATTCTCCATTATGTCGCTCAGTGAAGACTCAGACCCAACACAGTAAGGTGTAATCCTCCATACAGGTTGTTGTGTGAAACCAGAAGTCCTTTCTGTTGACACGGCAGAGCCGCAGTCCAACTGTCTGCACACTACAGAGGAGGACTTCAGGTTCCAGTGAAACCCACCGTCCACTGATCTCCACTCTCCCTGGTGTTTAATTTCCAGTATACCAGAACAGGTACTGGTTCCTCCCACCAACCTGACATCTTCAACCACTGTAAAGAGACAAGTGAGTAAACATTTAAACAGTATTACTTTATAATAAACATGAAAGATCACACTTGTGTGAAGTGAGGGGCGCTCTTATCATCATACATCATCACATTCCGGCCAATCACAATTGGCGTCCTCACTTTTCTGTCCTCACTTTTAGCCTCAATTATGTGGCACACACAGACACAGAACTATACTAGCCTATACTACAACGTACTTTCCTATAGCTAGCGCCCCTCAAAAATGATTGCAGGGTGTAGCTTGTCTTTACCTGAGCAGGTGAGTCCAATGGTCTTGTCAGGCAAACAGGTGTTTCTGGTTGAGTTTGAGGCTCTACAGTCCAGGAGAGCAGACTCAGTGCCTTCACACTGGAACTCTTTGGCCCATATGGGACTTCTCCATAGAGCGCCCCCTTGAGGGCCAAAAAAGCTCCGCAACCAAGCTCCCCACAGACCACCTCTGCATCCTGCTGGTCAAAGTCACCTTCACACACTGAGGCCCACGACTCTTTAGACTTCACCTCCACTCTGCCTGAACACAAACTAGGACCATTCACCAACCTCACAGACTCTGGAGAGAGAGGGGGGGGGCAGTATTTAGAAGAAAGTTGTATTATATCTTGAGCGCGGAATTATTATACTTTCAATAATTGTGGGCTCACGACTAGAGCCCACAATTATTATTATTATTATTATTTAAATATAAATAAATCGTGTGAAGTGAGGGGCGCTTCACATCCTTAAACAAACATTGAACTCTAACAAACAGTCTATTTGGCTGCCACATGACATCATGAGTGGTGCTGTTTTATTTTTGTGTTTATGTCAACTCATTGCCTGCATAGAACGAGTTAGACAAGATTTTAAGTTTAGTTTCATATTGCATTCAACTTAGTCTCT
This sequence comes from Electrona antarctica, assembly GCF_951216825.1. NCBI lineage: Eukaryota > Metazoa > Chordata > Actinopteri > Myctophiformes > Myctophidae > Electrona > Electrona antarctica. Next base: position 39,512,835 of record NC_136789.1, on the reverse strand, counting down.
GTGCTGTACGTGACTCTAAACACATCCCTTGTCAGGTATTAATTAATTATTCCCTAACTGGCAGCATTTTTCAGTGAAACCCTTCTTTTGAAGGTTCTGGAACTAACGTATACAAGTACAAGCAGTGAAATGTTTCCTTTTAGGCACTACACAGTTCCCTCAGTCCTCTACACTTGTTTCTGCATTTGTGTGATTCTTTAACTTGTTGACTACAGTTCATGCTAGCTCCGTTTGGAACCTCTATATCTATATGCTACACTTTAGCTCCGAGATGAGGTTCCGTCAAAAGCTATCCCTGCGCTGGTTGAAATGGAGTCTAGCTGTGTAGAGCCCGTCGACAAGTAGTGGATTAAACCCCTTCCGCAGTATTTATTTCAAAAAGTAAAGGTATCAGAACCAAGATACAGTTGATAAACTTAACATAGGCACCTAACATTTTAACTGAGGCATCAACCAACCAAAGCGGTTGTTTGTCAACCCCTGTCGGCGCATGCCGACAGGGGTTGACTGGACTACATTTTTATTTAAGCCTGATTTAAGCGGTTGTTTGATGCCTCAGTTAAAATGTTAGGTGCCTATGTTAAGTTTAGCAACTGTAAATTGGTTCTGATACCTTTACTTTTTTAAATAAATCCTGCGAAAGGGGTTTATTCCACTACTGGGCTCAACCCATTTCTACCAGCGCAGGGATAGCTTTTGTTGGAACCTCATCTCGGAGCTAAAGCGTAGCAGCGTAGATATAGAGGTTCCAAGCGGAGCTAAGTTCATGCTTGCTTTGCGTATTCCGATCACACATGTAAATTGCTCTGTATGATGTAACTGTTGATGATAACACAACTTTTACATTGTTGATGCATATACTGTTTATTCCTTTTACCTGAACAGTTGAGCTTCAGTGTAATAGTGGAATTATACGACTTTACTGGTCCACACTCCATCAGTGAAGACTCAGAGCCAACACAGGAAGATGGAATAACCCATCCTGGTTGACGTGTAGAACTAGAAGCAAATTCTGTTGAAAGAGCAGATCCACAATCCAACTGTCTACACACTACAGATGATGACATCCTGTTCCAGTCAAACCAAGCCAACACTGGTCTCCACTCTCCCTGGTGTTTCATCTCCAGTATACCAGTACAGTTACTGGTTCCTCCCACCAACCTGACATCTTCGGACTCTGTACAGAGAGCAATAAGCAGTAAAAACGGATTACATTCATTACAATACCTTGGATAATACAATATAAAAATCATTTTCAATTTTGTTCACCTGTTGAGTTGTGAGTTGGTTTTAGTTGGAGAGCTGAAGAGAAAAATAATGAATAAATTAGTTTCACTCTAATGTTACTCTGGAAATGAAGTCTGTCTGTCTAATGCATTCATACTGTGTTATCAACCATCCTGTGAATAGGACACACACGGACGGAGTGCAAAACATACTCTCTCCCCATGCCTTCGGCCTGGTGGAGACAATAAAGAGAGTGTTACAGCAGGTGGTACAGACCCTCAGGTTGTCTAGAGGGGTGGTAGATGTGGATGCCCCATGGATAGTTCAGCTTGCTGATGATTGTGGTCTTGCTGATACCATGAGTATCCTGACTCACAACTACAGACACACAGAACCCCAAATAAAAAGAGTCAGGCTGTTATAAAATGCATGAATAAAGTACTACAAATACTGCTTTAACATACATTAGAGTATAACAAAGTGAACAATGTTTTATGTGTGTGTGTGTGTGTGTATGTGTGAGTGCATGCGTGCGTGCGTGCGTGCGTGCGTGTGTGCGTGAGTGAGTGAGTGAGTGAGCATGGGTCGGTATGCATGTGTTCTGTGTGTGTTTGCACGTGCGCGCGTGTGTGTGTACGTGTGTGTGTGTGAGTGTGTGTGTGTGTGTGTGTGTGTGTGTGTGCGTGCGTGCGTGCGTGCGTGCGTGCGTATACATGTGTTCTGCACCTGTCTGTCTGTTGGTTCCATCCAGGTTGGCAAACTCAATGTATTCCCTATCGTTGGTCCAGTAGATGTGATCATTGATGTAGTCTAACGTCAGGCCGTAGGGCTTGGAGATCTTATCCTTCACGATGACTGTCCTGGTGGTGCCGTCCATCCCCATCCTCCCTATGTGGGGGTTGTTGTCACTTATGTCTGACCAGTACAAGTATCTGTCAGGGAGACACTGTGTCAGGGTCAGGTGTGTGTGTGTGTGTGTGTGTGTGTGTGTGTGTTTAAATGTATCTGTATTTATTTAACATATATTTTTTGAAAGTATACTATTAAATATGTCAGTATATGTCTGCATATTTATTGTCATAATCTGTCCTGTGCAATTTTTTATTACGAAGCCTTAAAGGCAATCTGAAATTAAATTTGATTCATATGTTTTAATGTTCAAAAACACAATTAAATATTGAATAGCAATTATTTGTGTGACAATAAATTAATCAACAAGTGTAAACGTGACAGCCCTATTCACAGGATGGTTGATAAATTCAGTGTGTGGTTCATGATGTCACCACAGTGTTCTTACCCGTAGCGTACATCCACAGCTATGGAGTATGGCAGGTCCAGGTCAGTGTTGAGCAGGACTGTTGGGTACGACCCGTTTAGTTTGGACACACCTATGGTGTCATGCACCCAGTCAGTCCAGTATAGGTTTCCTCCTATCCAATCAACAGCCAGAGCCAGTGGTGTGATGGCCGACGTGTCGTGAATGACCTGTCAATGAACCATACATGCACTCTGAATATACTCACCATGCCTTCATTCTTACATTATGGTAGTTAGAGTTTGGGCTGCATGGGGTACGTGTGTGTGTGTGCGTGCGTGCGTGCGTGCGTGCGTGCGTGCGTGCGTGCGTGCGTGCGTGCGTGCGTGCGTGCGTGCTGAACTCAGTGGTTCTCAATATCAAGAGTAATATATTACATATTATATTAAACCCCGACCTCCTGCAAAAAAAAAAAACAACAACAAAACAATCTGTTTAGCCAGCTCCTTTCAAATCAAACTGAGTCAAACTGAATAATATAAAACAAAAATAGTCTCTCATCTTTTTCTGCTGCATATTCCACATTGTGTACAGTAGATATCTGTATAAAATACACAGCAGTTAAATCTCTCTTGACCTTTTAAACTAAATGTTTTCAAAAGGCAGCCAACAAAACTGTTTACTCTGAGAAATATGTAATGTGCTATTTTTTACATATTACATGTTATTGGTTAAGTAATACCTTACAGTACTCGTTACTGGGTTAAATAATAATATTACAGTAATATACAACAAGTAACTCGTTACTGCCCAACTGGCTATTAAAAGTACTCTGAGTACTAGTATAAATACAACAAGTATCCTTCATTCATCCTCATAGTTGTCGTTGTCACACTGACCTGGACGTCACTGCCGTTGATGTTCATGACACTGATCATGGTGCGAAAGGAGGAGGTCTGTTGTGTCACCTCTATCCAGTAGATCTGCTGCTGCTGATAGTCATAGTCCAGAGACACTGCACGCTTCAAGTCCTGTCACACCACAGCAGTTGTGGAATACATTCCAGCATGTCAAAAGCAGTGTGTGTAGAATATTGTATAGGATTACATAGGATGTGTTGTTAATTATGTCCAATGGTTTTCACCTGTTTTGGTGAAAACCTATGAGCTTTGAGCTGGAGCCGTTCAAGCTGATCCTCATCAGGTTGTCATCGTTGGCTAAGATGAGGAAGGGCTCCACCTCTGGATAAAGTGAGACATTACACTTGAGTTGGTTTACTTTTAGAAATACACAAACCCTAAAGCAAGTTAGTTAGTTAGTTTAATTTATTGTCCACGTGTGGAAATTTGTCTTCGGTCTCAACAGTAAAAAACAAACAGCGACAACAACAGCAACAACACTTACACAATTATTTTTCATGGCAAAAAATGCAGGACAACAGTGGCAAATACATTAAAAACAACAAATCTAGCGATACATGGTATCATTTAGTGCCTTAATGGCATTAGGGATGAAGGAATTTTAAAAAATGCTACGGTTAGCTTTTGGTAGCGTCTACCAGAGGGAAGTAGTTCGAACTCCCTGCAGAGTGGATGAAAGGGGTCGTTTGCTATCTTGACAGCTTTTCCCCCCAAAGTACTTCCTTGTAGATACAACTTAGTTTTTTCTGTCTCTTCCCAATTATTTTTGAGGCTAGGTTCACTATTCGCTGCAGCTTGCTTCTTCCTTTTATATTAAGATTGCCATACCACATTGTCATGTTAAAAGTCAAGATTCCCTCTGTCAGGTTCTTATAGACTGTGTCCATGATATGCTTGCTCACTTTAAAAGGAGTTGAGCAAGTTGGTCACAAGTTTTAAAAATCTGGTCAGTATTTTCACTGAAATTGAGTTTATCTCTGCTTCCCCTAGGGGGAAGCAGAGATAAATTATGTCATAAGTGACACAGGTATTTAAGGCCTTTTTGAACAGGCAGGCAGGAGATTGCCAATCTGTGGGTCCTCACAACACCTTACCGGTTACTGTGTTGTGAGAGGTTTGTTTGAATGCCAACTTGACAATTGGTAAGCCTGTTTGGTGTTTTATTGTTTTTACAATGTGTTTTACTTTTGCTGTTGTAAAAGAAAAAGGAACAGTGGTTGAACAGGACTGAGGACCACGCCCCTTTGAAGACGAGCCCTGCCTTCTGGAAGTTTTCCTGCGGCCACTGTAGTCATGTCTCAGGTAGAGGAACTGGCACAGTTGAGGGCCGAGCTACAAGTGGAAAATCAGAGACTTAAACCACCCAGTAGAGGTAATGTGGCGGGCAGTGATGGTAATAGAAAACAAAGGGAAGTGGTCTACCTTCCTTGCGAGCGACAGTGCCCCAACTTTTCTGGTGGACCTGGTTCTTTGTCTTTTGAGGACTGGTTGGAGGAGGTAGACAGAGGTACAAGGGGATGCCAAATGTCTGATATGGACAAAGCTTTATTTATGTATGATCATTTGGAAGGGGAGGCTCGATTAGAGATAAAATACAGGTTAAGTAAAGTGTGGGAAGATCCCACTGTAATTAAGAACGTGTTGACAGAATTGTATTTGTGTCCCCATTCCTATATCAAGCTACTACAGCAATTATTTGACCGCAGACAGAACGAGAACGAGTCCTTGCAAGCATTTTCATTGGGACTGCTATCAATAATGGATAAAATACAAAAGTGTAACCCTACTGTTATGTCTAACCCTGACAATGTGCTAAGGGACCAGTTTTGTGAAGGTGTGCAAAACCATTTACTTCGCAGAGAGCTTAAGAGACTGGTGCGCCAGGATCCTCAGATGACACTCTTTGGACTGCGGAGGGAGGCCATGCACTGGGTTGAGGAGGGGCAGCCTCAAACGAACGGGTACAACTGCTCAACACCCCAGTGTCATGAAATGCAGGTCGGAACAGTTAGCGAGGTGGTTGTCTTTAAGCCATCAGAGATTTCAGAACTCAAGGATGCTGTAATGAAACAACAGAGACAGTTGGACATGATTGTCAAATCCCTAGAGATGCAAAGTGGGTTTGTGTGTGAGGCACGGCGGCACGAGCAGCCCATTTGTTTGCAGTGTAACCAATTGGGACCTATTGCTTATCGTGACATGAATGACCAAGGTAGCCAGGCTACCCTAGAGTCTGATGCTATGCCAACAGTTATGAGTCAAGACTTGGAGCACCAGCTCTTGTTGACCCAGGTTGAGACGTTGTCCCTGCAGGTGGAGTGGCTAGAGAAAAGCAGAAACGACCTGAAGACGAGAGGGGACCGTCTGGAGCATGAGGTGTCAGAGTTGCGCCACCACAATGAGGGGCTCACCAGTCTGGCCCAGACCCTCAAAGAGGAGAAAGATGTCCACAGGCACTTGTCAGCACAGGGGAGTCAGCTGGAGGTGCTAATAGAGGCGTACAAGCAGAAGGTGGAAGACGTGGGAGAGCTACGCAGGCAAGTAGATATCCTGGAAGAGAACAACACAGTCAACATTCAGCGCACATATGCATTGGAGGAGGAGCTACGCAGAGCAAACGTGGTGCACAGCCAGCTGGATGTCTGCAAGAGACAGGTGCACGATCTCCAAACCAAGCATGCTACAGAGGCCCGGAAAGCTAAGAAGTGGCAGTCGAAGTATGAGGACCTCCACAAGCAGCATCACGCTCTGTTTAAGGAGAAACAACGTTTGATCTCTGAGAGAGAGACACTCCTGGTGACCAATGACGATCTGAGGTCTGGACAAGGCCTACAGCAGGTTTCCGAACTGCAAGCCCAATTGAAGCAGCTTCAGGAGGCTCTGCAGGAGCAGGACAGCAAGACAGATGATGCCATCTCATTCTTGGTGAAGAAAACTTTAGAGGGGCATTTGGAGAAGCGGCACAAGGTTCACTCCATCTTCCAGAAGAAGAGAGAGGTCTTCAATGATCTTGGAGTTCAAGCAGACAGCCCCCGAATCCTTATTATCTCCCCTGGTCAGTGGAGCCCAGGGTGGCACCAGTTACAAAGTAAGGGTAAAGCAGCCTTGAAATCCATTAGGTATGACTAAATTGGCTTAACCGTTGTGTTTTGTAGTGAATCGTCGGGATGACGATTCACTTGTGGGGGGGGGGGTGGAATGTAGCCCCTAGGGGGAAGCAGAGATAAATTATGTCATAAGTGACACAGGTATTTAAGGCCTTTTTGAACAGGCAGGCAGGAGATTGCCAATCTGTGGGTCCTCACAACACCTTACCGGTTACTGTGTTGTGAGAGGTTTGTTTGAATGCCAACTTGTGTGTCTGTTTGGTGTTTTATTGTTTTTACAATGTGTTTTACTTTTGCTGTTATACAAGGAAAATGGAAAATGTTTGTTATATCATCAGGTGTACCGTTCATGTGTTTGAGAGATGCAATTAAGGGGTGTTGTCTCTTCGGTGAATTGTGCATGTAAACTGGATATGGAATGTGAGTATAATTCTATGTACATCATGGAAATGTGAAGGAAAAGAGCTTTATACATTTCTGCATGTGATGTGAATTCTGTGTAACATTCCACATGTTTATGTACTGACATTCAGTGTACAGATGCAGTTGAGAAAGTGTGGCAGTTGTGAACCAAGTCACTGCATGCAACCTTACAGAGTCACATGGTAATGTAGTTTGTTTCATCTTTACTTTTATTAATACTGTGTTTGGATATTTGTTATGAGTTAACTGTGTTTTGCATTCGTTTGTAGGATCATGTGGAGTGAGCGGCCTAGGGTTGACCGCTGTTCCTTTTTCTTGATAGTGTTTGTTTAGTTTGAGTATATAGCACAAATCAGCTGGCCGGCTACCGCAAGAGCATGTTTTGGGCTCCTGGATTTAGACCTCTAGGGAGTGCGGAGCTGGTGAGCTGGTTTGACCACAGTTATATTTCTTTGTTTGTTTGTCAAACCATCTTCCCCATCGTAGCTAAATGAGTATCCCAGCTGTGCTTGGACTCCCTTTGTGTCGGGCTGCCATAGAGGTGAGGGGCCTTGTACACTATTTGGACTGCTGTGTGAAAAATGGGCATTTGGCCTTTCTGTGTGTAGTGCTCTATAGTTGCAGTGTTGGCCTCGAGGTCAAGTGTAAGGTGCTGTGTGATTTCACCAATTTGATTCCCCTCTCTTAAGCCTGCAGCCGACAAAGCGGAGCACAAGCAAGTGGGTTCTTTTGGGCAGCATTTGGGAATATGATACATGTTGTATGTCATTGCTCACTTCCGATTTTAAATGAATTTGGAATAAAACCGTGTTTTATTGAAATTCCTTATTTGTACTAAAAGCTAATAAAGATTGTATATTTTTCTATGATACCTTGGAGTCCTGCATGTTGATTATTATGGCGGGGTAACATATGTGCCTAAGTATTTAAAATGGTCTACTACCTCCACTATCTGTCAATATATGTGCCTAAGTATTTAAAATGGTCTACTGCCTCCACTATCTGTCAATATATGTGCCTAAGTATTTAAATGGTCTACTACCTCCACTATCTGTCAATATATGTGCCTAAGTATTTAAAATGGTCTACTACCTCCACTATCTGTCAATATATGTGCCTAAGTATTTAAAATGGTCTACTACTGTACCTCCACTATCTGTCAATATATGTGCCTAAGTATTTAAAATGGTCTACTACCTCCACTATCTGTCAATATATGTGCCTAAGTATTTAAAATGGTCTACTACCTCCACTATCTGTCAATATATGTGCCTAAGTATTTAAAATGGTCTACTACTGTACCTCCACTATCTGTCAATATATGTGCCTACGTATTTAAATGGTCTACTACCTCCACTATCTGTCAATATATGTGCTTAAGTATTTAAAATGGTCTACTATCTCCACTATCTGTCAATATATGTGCTTAAGTATTTAAAATGGTCTACTACCTCCACTATCTGTCAATATATGTGCCTACGTATTTAAATGGTCTACCTCCACTATCTGTCAATATATGTGCTTAAGTATTTAAAATTGTCTACTACCTCCACTATCTGTCAATATATGTGCTTAAGTATTTAAAATGGTCTACTACCTCCACTATCTGTCAATATATGTGCCTAAGTATTTAAAATGGTCTACTGCCTCCACTATCTGTCCACTAATAGTAATGGACTGCACATGCAGGTTCCTTTTCATGAATGACAATGACATTTTGTTTTTGTCACATTGATCCCTAAGGAGCGTTTAACGCACCAGTTCTGAAGAGATGACAAGACAGACAGCAGCTCATAGTCATAGCTCATAGCTTTTTCAAAAATAGCAGCTCAAAGCTCATAGCACGGCACAGAGTGTGCGCTATGAGCTTGTAGATCTGCTATTTTTCAATATCTAAAGTATAACATAATGCCTAAAACACCAAAAGGGATTCCCGTCCTGAATGGGTTAAAGTACCAAAAGTAGAAATTACTCATTGTGCAGAATGTCTCATTTCAAGTTTTCAAATGTACACAAAATATTATGAAAATAGCAGATCTACAAGCTCACAATGTGTCGCATCGCTACGCATTGTGAGCTTGAAGATCAACTATTTTCAAACGGCCAAAATGTATATATAAAATGTATGTTGTCGGTCTGTCAGTCTGTCGGTCGGTCAGTCGGTCTGTCGTTAGTTTGGTCAGTCGGTCGGTCGGCCGGGCCGGTTTTTCTGTCGTTCGTTTGGTCAGTCAGTCGGTCGGTCGTTTGGTCGGTCAGTCGGTCGGTAAGACTTACCTGTTGTGTTGTCTGCTGGTTTAGTCTGGAGAGCTGGGGAGAAACATAAAACACTAAATGAACTTCAGTGTAACAGCTGCTTCAGTGTAGTCCTTTCTCCTTATTGGACATTCAGAGGATGGGAATGAGGGTTACACACCGGCATTCAAAAGCCCGAAATTCTGACTCATCGCCATCCCGATTCGACGATGGTGCGTTCACACGATGGTGCGTTCACACGGGCAGATGAAACGATGCAAAGACGCGTTGTGAGTTGATTTGGAGCAGCTGAGCTACATGTACTGTATGTTGCTGGATCCATTGACAATGAATGGATATGCATGGTTTAATCTGCCCTGTGTGAACGCAGCATATCCCTGACCGCCCGTGGAAGCCACGTAGTCTGAATGGCGGTGCGTCAGAATGCCACTCTGTCACCGGCGGGAATGAGGAACTATGGAATCTCACATTGCTGACAAGCAATAGTTTGTTGTAATTTAGTCACACACACCTTCACCACTAACAAACTACTATTATCCTTCCAACTCAACTGGCTGTGGAACACTCCTAACAATTTGCACAATAACAAGAAAATGACATTTGGGCTGCAGAGCTCCCTGTGAGAGCTAACAGTGACTACAGAGCTAACATGTATTTGATGTCATCCTAGATTGAACACTCACTGATGAAGACAATGAGAAAGAGGAAGATTCCACAAGAGGGAATCACTGGCAGACATGTCATCCTAATAAATGTATGACCTCTGACCCCAGTCCATAGCAGAGGTCACCCTGTCTGTCTCACCCAGTGGTGGAAAAAGTACTCAATGTTTTATTGAAATATAGAAATAAGTAAAAGTCCGGAATTCAAAATGTACTTGAGTAAAAGTACAAAAGTATTGGCTTCAAAATGTACTTAAAGTACCAAAAGTAAAAGTACTCATTGTGAAGAACGTCTCATTTCAACTTTTCAAAACAATCTTTTGAAAATAGCAGATCTACAAGCTCACAATGTGTCGCATTGTGACACATTGTGAACTTGTAGATCTGCTATTTTCAAAAGGAAGAAATGGTTACCGTATGTCTTGTAAGAATAATCTAAATCTACAAAGAAACTATTAGCTAGTTTAGTTTTCAAATAAATGTAGTCGAGTAAAAGTACAATATTTGCTTCAGAGTTATAAGTGCAGTACTTAACACTTACATCTTGTAATCATCTTGTTTGTTTGTTTGTGTGTGTGTGTGTGTGTGTGTGTGTGTGTGTGTGTGTGTGTGTGTGTGTGTGTGTGTGTGTGTGTGTGTGTGTGTGTGCGTGCGTGCGTGCGTGCGTGCACCATCCAATTGGATCCAACAGCCAAAGACTTTAAACAAAATCATTCAAGTCAAGTGTCAATTAGGAATCTTATAGGAAGCCTATTGGAAATATAAGTGTGTTTGCTTATAAAACAAATCATCCCCATTAAAACAAATGTAGCATTTTTTTCAAATGTAGAACAAATACAACCGTGCTCATGGTAGGCATAGATACATGTATTTATTAACCAAGTGAAATAAATATTCATCCAGTCTCCAAACTCATTACATTTTTGTACGATTTGACACAATTAAAACAATTCATCACATTTAAATAAATAAATACAAAAAATAAATAATCACAGGACAATAGATGGTTTGTCAAATTGGACTGATTGATAGTCTCTATAGGTCTTAGTCTAGCTCTATGCTATTTGGTTGTAATGACACAGATGTTTTTGTTACATTGGCCAATATAAACAGCCTTGCGTACAATATCACTGGGTTTTACAGAGATTTGTGTAGCAGTGCAGTCTTAAGATGCGATACTGATGCATCAGAAGCGAACTGTGTGGCCACTGTGTCGAAAAGCTGAATCTGAACAAAAGGATTGTCGGTGTGATCTTGTGTGATGTTAACAATCGATTTGATCACTCCAATGCGACCATTCTTTAGCTCCACTGTGTAGCTGTTGTGTTTGTGCCCTTTTCCATAATCTTCTGTTTTGTACACCTTTCCTGTCACAATAGCTCTCTCATAGATCTCAGCTGTGTCATTGTCATCTTCAGATGCATTACAAAGAGGGTACAGAACAGTGACGGTGGCAATAAGTTGTTAGAAGGCAAAATAACACTTAGAAGTGATAAATGGTCTTCAACAGCACATGCTGTTAAATTGTGCCTAAGGGAATGTGACAAGATCAGTACTATGCACTGTGCTACGGTTATATCAGACCCGGGGTAAAGAGGTGACGCAAAACATTCAAATTCAGAGATATTAGGAAAGCCATTTTGCTCACCGTCTACCTCCATCTCAATGTTATTTTGGGTGCCAGTGTCCACCTCACTTACAAACTGATCATGACCAGATGTCATTCCCCCAATGTCAATGTCTTCATCTGAGATCTGAAATTCCCTTGATGTCCCTTCAGAGGTCGCCATCTTCAATAGTCTTGGGAATCAGGATCCCCAAATCTATGGACAAATGGAAACATGTACATAATGTTTATTTAGGCCATTGAAATATATATTAATTTGTATATCCTGTGTGACCAGCTATTCTCTCAATCCCTCCTGACTTTATTCCCCAGATGATTGGCTTAAATGTGTAACTTCCCCAGTCCCCAGATGATGTGTAACTTTCTTCCCCCCCCCCCCCCTCACTCAAGAGTAAACAAACCAAGATACAATATGTCTATACAGGCTATCTGCACATTTCTTAAGTTACAATTGTGCCAAATCTGGCACATACCGGTTAATGGCCAAATAGGCATGGTCGAAAAGGAAGGCTGTCAATGCCTAGTGGGTCAGTTTTGGCACAAGGTGGGACTGGAAGCACTTTGGCGCCATTAAGTGTTTTGGAGAATAAATTACATGCATTAGAAAAACCATGAAGGGGAGACACCAGCACATGGATCAATAGTCTGCAAGTTATCACAAGTGTGTGATTCTTTGCTCAATTCTGAAGTAAGTTGTGCAAAAATAACACACACCAGCTAACTAGTTGACTCAACTAGATATTTTGTAGTAGATTACATTTGACCTCACTAATTGGCAGAGATATTTGGCAATATTTGCCAAATTTGACCCATTAGGCAACCAAGACACAGTATAACATAACACAGTATTAGACTATATGTACAAAGGGTGTGCAGAGTAATTGTAAAAACAAAAACACAAAAAAGAGAGAGAAAAGTGTGTTGAACAAATCATGGCTTGCTAAATTCAATTTAGAGAGATTTAGAGAACAACAAGATTGTTTTGGGAGAGTCTCGTCCTGAAAAGTTTAATTGGGAATCCTTGGTATGGAATAAGACCACAATGTAAACAAGTCCCAGGACTTTGTGTTATCCTTTTAGCCTAAATGTCTGACTGTACCTCATGTCGTTTACATTTCAGACCAATAAAGTATTCAATCAATCATAGTATAATACATAATCAACATACCCCTGTGTTGTACACAGCAGAGAGTCCCTTGATGTCCCTTCGGAAACGTCTTCATTGTCAGGAAACAGCCGTTTACACCGCAGACCAGTCCATAGTAGGGGTTCTTGGGAATCTGGATCCAAAAATCTATGGACAACGGAAATGTGTATACAATAGAAAATAATGTGTGCATCTGTCTTGGCTAGTATAAAGACTGTCAAACTAATCTATGGTCTTGATTCGCTCTCGCACTCGTGTTCAATAATGGCTGAGAGGTGTACAGTAGGTAGACCCGACGCAATAGCGGAGGGTCTACCTACAGTACAGTCTTTGCACAGTGTTCTGTGATTGTAGATCTGACATTTCACTAGTTTGGGTCCCGGGCAAAACACAGGCTAAAAGGTTTGGGAACCACTGTACTAGTATGAGGTTTACACCAGACAGAGACGATATTATAATCATTAAAGTATTCACATCTATAAACAAACTACAAGTGTGCCACCAACAATAAGTGCCACCATCAGAAATGGAAGCATACAGTATTTAATATGTAGAGTAAACAAAAATGTGCCATTGGTACCGAGGCCTATCGGCTGTTTTCTCTGTCATCTCAAACCCCTAAACGTTACTTCTAAATGTCTAACCCTGAACCTAATCCCAGATCTTTAGTAATAGCAATACAAAAACAGGGGGAGGTGGAATTTTGAGTGCGGATTAGCTGTCTTAAATTTGCTATAAACACAACATAAGATGTCTGTGGAATTTTAAACAAGTCATATTGTAGAGCTATTGAAATAGTTGGTATAAATATTGAGATATGTCGATATCGCACATCCCCAGAATTTGCAAGTAAAGTAAAACAAAGTAAGTGGACATGACCTTTGGGCAAGTAGAACTTGACCTGTAATTGTCTGACGGACACACGACACACACCCTGTGACCACCAACCTGGTAGGTGTGAGGCCAGGGTGTGCCCATAGTGCCGATGCCACCCTGGGACAGCTGCACCCTGCCGGGGTCTTCCTGACAAGATTGGTAGAATGCCATGAGTGTGGGCGAGATGCAGGGTCGCTGCGTCTGGTGGCAAAAGGAAGAGGAAACCAAAATCAGGAGTCATCAATATGTCCGTACACAGATATCCATGGCAAAGACTTGGTCGTGTCCATGGCAAATGTTTCATTTTACATACCATGATAATGTTTTTTATTTTGATCATATTTCCCAATTTAGTCAGGAACACTCACGTCAAAGTAGATTTAACCATTTTTTTAAACAAATGGAATACAGTCAAGAGACTTGGCGTAAAAGGGCTCCGCGTTAGACATTCCCTGAATTTTGTACACGCATGCTTGCTATAGAAAAATCAGGAACTTCAAGCAAAATCTCCATACAATACAATAGTACAATAGCAAGCCAATACATTGCTAAAAATAATCAGTGACCTGCATATTGAAAGGAAGTAGCTCATAATTTAAAGGAAACTTGGGCTGTCAAGGGTTGGAATTGCAACTCTAGATTCCATATATATATAAAGCTGTTTACGGCTAGTCAAGGACCCTCAAATGAAGATGTATTTGTCCACCTTGGTGCTCATATAGTATAATACATAATCAACATACCTCTGTGATGCTGATGGACACAGCTCTGAGTCCCTTTGATGTCTCTTCGGAAAGGTATTCAGTGTCAGGAAACTGCTGTTTACGCCACCGACTTGTCCTCGGTAGGAGTTCATGGGAACCTCATGGATCCAAAAATCTATGGACAAAGGAAAATGTGTATATAATACTTAATACACGGAATGTATTGACAGAAAGTAGCTCATAACATGTCTACAGTGGATTTTTTTTCCCAACAATGTATTTATTGATTTTCCTTTTTCCACACAAATGACAATACAAATATACAAAAAACAATGAACATTACAAGACATTTACTCATATAAAGAAAGCAAAACAACAATAACAAAAAAAAAGAAAAACAGCACTACTCCTCTTCAGCTTCATCCAAATTACTCAAATAAAACAAAACAATGACAAAAAAAAGAAACGACAACAGCACTACTCCTCTTCAGCTTCATCCATTCAATGTGACAAATTATTGTTCTTAATATATCTTATAAAACGGCCCCACACATCCTGAAACATTTCTTGTTTGTCCTTAAGAATGTATGTAATCTTTTCCAAAGGTAAACATAAAAACAATTCCCTGAACCACTGGGTAATACTTGGTTTGTCTGGCCTCTTCCAGGTCAATGCTATCACTCTCTTAGCTTGTAAAAGACAAATATAAACGAATACGAGACTGCTCGCCCCTTTACCAACTCGCCCCGGCCGTACAGCCGGCGGAACAGCCGAACAGCGCGGCCTGGTATTCCTTCTTCTTCTTTTTGTTTTACGGCAGTTGGCAACCAGGTTTTGGTGCATTACCGCCGACTAGTGATCCAGCTCTTGGATCACTCTAATGATCTTAACTATGACTCCTCTTCCTCTAAAAAATAAATAAGTAAATAAAGTACTCATCGATCGGCTCTGTTAGTCCTCCTGTCCTCCTACTGGCTATGTGTTTGGAATTGTGATTAACATAAAGGGAAGAGACAGGCATTGACGCGGACTGCTACGCATTATTTCGCTGTGAACAACATCTGCCGTTGTGGGTCCGTCAGACTCCGTCTCTACGGCGACGGTTGACGCGGTCTGGAGTTGACATGGTCTGAACTCTGAAGACAAAATGTAACACCTGTCGGGAGTAGCCGGCATGATTCCCTCCCTCAACAGAATGTCCAGGTCCTCTCCCCTGACGTCATCCACCTTCAGAAATCTTCTTGCTGCTTCCAGGATCATCTTTATTCTTTCCGATTTTCCTTTGATCTCCACTGCACAGTTTATAACCATCGCGATAAATGCTAATAAGAATTTTCTGTCCATACAGATACCCTCAGGCTCTGCTGAATTTTTCCTTTCCTGCTGTCGCTCTTCCAATCCTGTCTCCCTCCTTTCTTCACTCTCCTCCACTCT
Organism: Electrona antarctica; assembly: GCF_951216825.1. Taxonomy (NCBI): domain Eukaryota; kingdom Metazoa; phylum Chordata; class Actinopteri; order Myctophiformes; family Myctophidae; genus Electrona; species Electrona antarctica. The sequence continues at coordinate 39,497,200 of NC_136789.1, read as the reverse complement.
CTTCACTGCTTCGGCATAGGACATTTCCCTCTTTCCCGTTCTGATCTTGCTCACTTTAATTTCCTTTGCCTTCCTTGGACACTGACCTGCGGCTGCCCCCGTGAAATGTTCTCCCTTGCAGTGCAGGCACTTTACCGGTTCGTCAGTACAACCCTTGCAGTTTTCCTCGCTACACCTCGCACATCTTTTATTTCCCCTGCAAACTGCAGCGACGTGTCCATACTGTTGGCAACAGAAGCACCTGAGTGGTGCTCTCTCAAATAACCGAACCCTGAAACTCATGTAGTTGCAATATACTCGCTCTGGTATCATGTCCCCTTCAAAAGTCAGGCACACCGACTTGGTTTCCTCTCTTTCCCCCTCTCTGAACCGTGTGAGCCGTTTTGCATCACAAACTCCGTCAACATCAATAAATGCATCTGATTTTACAGACAGTGGGACTCCACTGATCACTCCCTTTATCCTCCTTCCAGAACCTCTCAATCGCATTGTGGTCACTGGGCATTTACGAAATGACTCAATTCTCAGAACTTTATTCACCTGACCACCGTCCATGCATTGTATGATCACAAATCCCGTTCTGCTGATCCTTACTGACTTCACTTTTCCTACCTTCTCCTCAACAAACTTTCCCACCACCTGTGGCTCACTAAAGATGCCATCAATTTGACTCACTGCTCTCATCCCGACATCAAAACACCCGTCTTGCCCATGGTCACTCTCTGAATTAGTCAGACTCCTTTTCCTTTTATTGTCAGCTCCACGCAAATCCTCATCTGTTGTCATCTCTTGTGTTTGCACCTCGCCTATTTCCTCTTCATCTTCTGAGCGATCCGACCACGGATCAGTCGATATCTTCCTCCTCTCAGCACGCCGACGCTGACTATCCCCATGTCCTTCTGAGTCCGACTGGTCATGTCTACCAACCAGTGCCCCACCGAGAGAGCTCCTCCTGGTATTCCCATAGGGTATTCCCAGAGCCATATAATAGAAGAGTTGCGTTTTTGAGGGGGCACGGAACAGCCCGGTCACGTGATCCCGGAAGCGCTCGGGCGCACAGCTGCGCTCTCATGGAGAGCCTGATTAGGGACAGCCTGGGGACAGCCTGGAGTTGAAGTACATTGTTTTGAACGAGAGCGCTGCGGATATCGGCAATTTTAGGTATGTATGCAAAATGACAACCGTTTTAAAGTATTACTCAGTGACAACTAAAGTCTATGTAATGTTTATGTTGTACTATTACTAAAAAGCGATCTAAAATAAATGTATTTAAGATCATTAAAAGCCGGGCCGGGGCTGTTGCCTTTCACTCTTCCAGTCGCTGAAGTGTAGCCTAATGGCCATTAGCCACTAGTGTTGTTGTTCACCAACAATGAACGTGGTGGCAATAAATGTTTGATTTTCTTTTACACACCATTATAATGTTCTTATTTTGATCATAACACCCACTTTAATACTGAAGAATATGTACGACATTTATTTACTATGACACTATATATGGCACATTAGGAGTCCACAAGTAGTCTAGTAGTGCTTCTCAAATGTTTTATTTGCAAAGACATGGGTCCATTTGGTTCCATTCGAACACTACACATTTGTTATGGTCAGGGCTATCTATTCATGTGTTTCTGGTAATATTTTTGTCCACTAATTTAGTCATTTTGTATGTCCGTGGCAAAAATGGAATTTTGACAAATGTCCACCACAATTAAGCCAATGTGGAATGTATGGTATGTGTTATCACAGGCAAAAACGTTGATCAAAGTAATAATTCTTCCACATTCTCTTTTTATAGGGATTGCTTGCAGGGACGAATAGTTTTCATAATCCTCATGGGGGCCCGTGCCGTGTTCAAGGTAACATTCATACTTGCATTGAAGAGGAGACCACAACTCCAGATTTAACAATGCAATCAATTTACAATTTAGGAATTTAGCAGACACCCATAGTGATTTACATTAAGCAAGAACAAAAAGCATGGCAATACATCATATACAAAGTAGTTATCAGAGAGAGAGAGAGAGAGAGATCCCTCTGACAAGGTAGCGTTCGTTGTTCAGTCTGGCATATGTTGAAATTGAAACTAAGCAGCTAACTAATTCAAACATAACCAATGTGATGCATCCCTTAAAAACATGGGTTGTAGTTATAGGGTTAAGTTTCTTCTTTGTTCGTTTTCCTTGGCCTGTCTCTCTAATTCATTTGTATGTCTTTCTCTGTCTCAGATCGAGGAAGTGTTCTGGAGAATCACCCTTAAAGCGCTGCAGTACACATTCCTGGGGAAGTTGAACCAATACACCCAAGAAGGGAGCTGTAGGGAAGAAACTTGACGAGACACTTCTTGGGGTCTTAAATAAGGTAAGTACTTGAAGTATTGTAGGAAGGTATCAGCAAGAATGAAAGGGAAGGTGTGCAGGACGATGGTGAGACAGCTATGTTGTATGGTTCATTGGTTTAGACCAGTGTTTATTTCGTTGACTAAAACTAAGATGGAAAATGTTCGTCGACTACCTTTTTCCACTGACGGAACTAAATGAAAACTAAGCTATGATGACTAAAACTAAGAGTAAATATATTGACAATTTTGTCAACAAATAAAAACTAGACAAATGTTAGGAATGGACTAGTGGACAAGAGACCCAGTTTAAGTCATTTTACGCTTGGTTGTATGGGGTGCATCAAAATTCAATGCAAAAAATTTAACAACAAATTATCAATCTGTTCTTTTGGAATTTTGTTCCAATGGCTATAGAAATGATCTTTGCAAAGTTTGGGGAAAATTCATTCAGATTTACAGGTCCAACGCAGCATGTGAAATGTAGGTAAAATGCCAAAAAGTGCCATTTTCGGTGCTTTTATAACTCCCATTTTCTATTAACATGACATGTCAATTTATCAAAAATACAACAAATAGTTTTTGAGAAGATGTTATTGGAAAGAGCAAAATGTGTTTATTTAACAATAACCATTACATTGTCTTGTGATCCAAGATGGCATCCGAAAGTGCACGTCGCTCATCAGCTGGCACCTTGGTGCTGAAGAGTGCCAGGGGCAGCATGTCAGGAGTCAGGTACCAGAGGTGCCTCTGCAGTGCTTTCATGGCTGATGTTGCAATGCCCTCATCAACAGACTTGTAAGTGTGCAGGTTGTGATAGAGTGTGAGGTCATTCCATGCAGCATCTACGGCCGTGTCACAGGTCCGCCACCATGTTGCGTAGATGTGCGTAATGAAGTTGGCAAACGTCCAAATCTTCTGCACCTGCTGCCGTGTGGTGGTGGTGCCCTGGGGAAGCAAGCTGATATGCCGCTCCAGCATAGCCAACTTGAGAGTGTAGAGTAACTTGGCCATCCAGCATGCCTTGTGCAGCGCTCCCGGTCTTTGGAAGTTTACTGGAGTCTGTGCTGCATCATCTGCACCCAGATAGACAAGACACAGCTGCACAAACTCGTGGTAGTCACCTCGCTTGTAGTCTATCATTGCCGCAGCACATGCAGTGAGTTCAGCACGTAACCTGCCCAGGAACGGTTGTTCGGCGTTGGCAGTAATGCAGCGGTACAATGGGTCACTGTATTTGTGCGGCAATCCTGCAGATGCCTAAACAAGGTAACCTCTGGTGAGCGTGAGGACTCCACCTTGAGGCCAGTGAAAATGTGGCTGAGGATCACCTCACCAATGTTATGCTGGCACCGGGCCAGAGCAGTGGTCTACCAAGTGAGAGCTGGATGGCAATGCAGGCTGCTGTGAGATGGCCTGTGTTTGATGCAGTGTTGTCAAATGCCATGTTGACAATCTGGTCGGCACAGCACCACTCCTGCAGTAGCTTACATGTCAGCCTGGCAATGATCTCTACACACGCCTCGTCTTTACCCTTTGTATATGCTGGCACGCCAAGCAATTTCAGCTGCTCTGCATCTCCAACCACCACTGTCAAACGCTCCTCCAACTGGCGCACATTGCTTAGCGTCGGTGTCAACTTGCCGTCCCAGTGCAGCGTGCACATAGGAGGTGGTGTCCACTGCTTGTGGTGTTCTTTATTGACAGCCTCCAGCACTTTGCGCTGTGATCGATCTACTGTTGTGTATGATGCTGAAATCATTTCACAATTACTGCCTGACTCTGTGATCAGGGCGCACATGAAGGCAGCCTGCTGCTGCATTGGTGTGATCTTCAACCGTGTAGCCAGTGACATAAGACTCGGCTGTAGATGCTGCATGGAATGACCTCACACTCTACCACAACCTGCACACTTGCTTACAAGTCTGTTGACGAGGGAATTGCAATATCAGCCATGAAAGCACTGGAGAGGCACCTCTGGTACCTGACTGCTGAGATGCTGCCCCTGGCACTCTTCAACACCAACGTACCAGCTGAAGAGTGACGTGTACTTGCGGATGCCATCTTGGATAACAAGCCGGATGATCTTCCAATGCTAACAGCAGCGCTTTGGCACTGGTGCAAGCCAAAGTTTCCAGTCCTCTCGCCGACCACCAGGCTGTCCGACATTGCCAACCCAGACTGCTGGTTCGGTATACACCGGCTGCAGATCGATCCAGCATTTATCTCACTCGATGTAGAGGATTGGGCTACCAGAGGATTAGGCTATCATTCCAGGCAGGTGTGGTGACTGGTGAATGTGTGTGCTATCAACGTTGTCAATGCAGTTGTCACTGCGCCGAGCATGGGGTCAAACTCTCACAACAGTTTGTGGCAGCAGTGAAGAGTGAGCAAGATCTGCAGAGGTCCTGCAAGCAGTTGAGCATTATCGCTGTGAGCAGCCCAATCTTCGCTGCTGCAAGCGCCAGTTGAACATGAACACAGTGAAGGACTAAGGGCCGATTCATACTCCTATTTTACTGCTGTTTCGGCGCTGTAGTGCCGAAATGATTTCGGCTCGTCAGAAATTTTCAGTAGCACCGAAGAGCCGACTTTAGGACGGTACCCGCCCCCCCGAACCTCAAATGACGTCACATTGTAGGCTCTACAGCGCTGAACCGACTTTTATTCGGCTCTAAAATAGGAGTATGAATCGGCCCTTAGACTCCATTTTCAAACATTTTTCAGTGATGATTTAAATGAAAATGTAATGTTTATTCTTAAGTAAACACATTTAGCTCTTTCCAAAAACATCTTCTCAAAAACTATTTGTTGTAAACTTGATGAATTGACGTGTTATGTTAATAGAAAATGGGAGTTATAAAAGGACCGAAAATTGCACTTTTACCCAAATTTGACATGCTGCGTTGGACCTGTAAATCACCATATATTGAAAAAATATTTTGCACATGTTCTTAAAACATGAAGTGGCACATTGTATCAAAGGAACAGATCAGGAGGTTAAACTTGCAAATTTTGATTAAGCAAAAGATTTCAGCAAGTGTAAAATCAGCCATTACGATTTACGATGGCATCAAGGCCCGCCAAAATACATTTTAGTCAACTAAATCAATTTATGATTTAGTCGACTAAAACTAGACTAACACTAAAACATTCCAGGTGACTAAAATGTGATTAAAACTATTCACTGAGGAGAAGGCAGGAAACCGAGTTGGAGGTAGCAGAGACTAAAATGTTGAGGTTCTCTCTTGGAGTAACAAAGATGGATAGGATTGGGAACTACTAGTGCATCAGCGGGACAGTGCATGTTAGATGTTTTGGAGATAAAGCCAGGGAGGCCAGACTGAGATGGTTTACTTTGGACATGTACAGAGGAGGGACAGTGAGTATATCAGTAGAAGGATGCTGAGGAACTGCCAGGCAGGAGGCCTAGAGGAAGACCAAATAGAATTTATGGATGTAGTGAATCTGATGTCTACTCTGTACTGTACAATCTCATTTCATGTGTTTGTAGGACCACAGCATTGAGTCCCGTAGAGAAGAGGCCTCATTGTCTTCCTTGGGAAAAGACGGAGCAGTTGATCGACTACAAGGTAAAGAAAATGTACCTCTATTCTTGCTAAAAGGCCTAGCCCAGAGGTCCTCAACTAGAAATGCTGAAGGTCCACTAATCATTCTTGAAAAAGACTAAGGTCCGGTCCCATGCGCTGCGGACTACGCAGCGGCCAGCGGAGAGTGGGGATCTATGCCTGTTTAGTACAGTCAAACCAAGGCAAGCTTATACAAATCGGATCCCCTCCCAACCAACCAATACTGTATGAAATTAAATGTTTCACAAATATTCCCCTCAAAAAAATTCACAGCAAATGAGAGGTATTGTGTTGAGGCACAAAGAACACTTTTATTTTGTCAAGTTGTGCCTGCTAAAAGGACCACTTCACCACTTTTCAACCTATCGTCATACACTCATTTTTTTCTACTATCTGTGTCTCATAGGAGGGCTGTGGGCAGTTCAGAAACCGTCCTCCAGTGACATCATCGATGGGGAATACAAGCTAATAGAAACTGCAGGCTTTCTAGTCCTGAAAAGTTGCAATGCGAAAATGGAAGCCATCTTTCTCACGATAATACAAATCTAAACATTTTTGTTTAAAAAAAAAAGAATCTGTCACTGAAGGACGGTTTCTAAACTGCCCACAGCCCTCCTATGAGACACAGACTGAGTAGAAAAAAATCGTGCCATTTTATCATGATTATTAGTGTAGACCTATTATATGAAGATAGGTTGAAAAGTGGTGAAGTGGTCCTTTAATAATAAGAGAAATAACACATTGGTTACCAAGACTAACTTTGCTAGTTGTCTTTTTTCTTAATTTAACAACAATCTGAGCTGTCTGAAGTGAGTTGTACTGTACTGTACTGTACTGTACTGTACTGTACAAGCCCTCCCTGGCCTGTGTGTGTCTGTGTATTAGGCTGTGCAACAGTGACACTTGGTGGTGAACAAACGCTATTTTCGTGCTCGGACACAGGGACACAGGAAGGGACAGTGTTGTACCCGAACGCGTTCAAAGAACGATCATTCACGAACACGTTCATATTTTCTAAACATGTTGTTCATCACTTCATTATGTACATTGTACAACATTATTTTATTTTTCTGCATCAGAATGGCTTCTTGTGCTTACACAAGAATCTGAACGTACTTTATCATCGCTTTATCATCATAAGACCAGGCGTCACTGTTGCATGCATATTTAACACTGAGCAAATCATGGTTTTACTGTGTACAGTATAAAGCGTGTACCCGTTTGCAAATATACCTTTCTTAGTGCTTGGCTGGCATATGAAAACGATATGTTTATACATGTGAGCAGTAGTGGAAATTATACTAGTAGTATGTTACTGCATGCTTTACTCTACTTGAATTCAGTACTGTACTTCTACTTCACACCTGGAGGAAAATATTGAACTTTTTACTATTGTTATTACAATTACAAACTAATTCATGTTTCTTTGGGAAGTAGCCCCCATAGCCTTTTAGGTATCTGTATACTACTGTACATATAGTCCTATACAAATGTGTGCTATGTATCACTGGCACTGCTTTACTGTGGCATTACTGTACTAGTTTTAATAATCCCATTCCTTGAGCAACACTTGAATCAGTTGCACACATTTGCCAGAAATAGAATATAAATGTAATGTAATGCATTTGTGTTTTCTTGTATTTACTGACAGGAGGGGTGGAGCACTTCATGTCCATCCATCATTGATGTTGAAAGACCCTAAGGCACTTATGATGTCTTTGTGAGGAACACTGTTGTGGACTGGGTGAGTAGTAATTGTAATAGTAATTGTAATTCAAGTATTATGGCCTGACCTGAGTTTACACCTTTAGTGAAACTCTGTAGTGTACTACGGAAAACAGAATATTTGTTTATGTACATTGATCACACCCTACCAAGTACAAACTGTCATTAAGACATGTGAATCCCTTGACTCCTTCAAAACCGCTCTCAAAGGGCACCTACGGACGGCTGCAATTCGAAATTGGTAAATGGGGCATTTATAGTGCCTTTATCCAAGGCGCTTTACATAGATTGTGCATTACATTCACCCATTCACACTCACATTCATTCCTCACCACTCAATCACCTGCATGCAGACACGCATGGAAGGAAGACAATGCAGAGCAATACCAACACTAAAATACATAATGACCCTATATGGTCATAACAGTAATGTATTGCCATGCTTTTTGTTCTTGCTTATTGTAAATCGCTCCGGATTAAGAGCGTCTGCTAAATGCCTAAATTGTAATTGCCCAAATGTGCTGACATCATCACATTTGTGATGACGGCTATGGACGTTTTTAGCCCAAGGACTGTTTTGTTTTTGGCAAAACTAATGCTTGGAATGGATTCAGCATCATGAAAACCCGTTTGACACATCGCATGCTACTTAAAGCATGATGACATTTTGTTTTTTCCCCCCTTGTTAATGGTAGGGTCACATATTATGAAAATTGCTCAACATATGCAAGTTAGCATCCGGCAGTTTGCTACATGCTGGGGACCCATACTCAACATTTCTAACATAAAACTTTGGTGTACTCAACATGCCTGGGTTCACATTCTGGCAAGGGCCCAAATTAGAGCTGGCATACTTGGTCTGCATATTGAGACAGGTAGATATGTAGGCACGGTTGAGGAGGATACATTATGTAGTCTGTGTGATGTAAAGGAAATTGAAAATGAAATGCATTTTGTTTTTTATTGTCCATTCTACAACTCTATTTGGGAGATGGCTCCAAATCATGAATTTATATGGTTGGAGGACTTTGAGAAACTGAAACGCCTATTTCAAAAGTACACCTTTTCATTTGCCTCATTCCTTGAAAAGGCCTGGTCAATGAGGAGAGCCATTTACATGGCCTTGTTTTATTTGTTTTCATGTATTTAATAATGCATTATGGAATATGAACAGGAAGGACTGTAACGTCAGTTGTTTTTAACGTACTTTGTTAAATGTGTCATAATCCCATATGGGATGAGCCCAAGTGGCATGACACGAAAATAAATGTCATTCATATAGTATGATGATATGCTCATTGCTCATAGTGCAGCATGACACGCTATAAGCTTGCATATCTGCTATCCGATATAAAAAAAATGTGACTGTATTACACTGATGCTTTCCTGTTCTTAACAAATGTGTCTATGTGTCTTTGTATTTTTCAGACCGTCCAGATACGATATGGAGGAGTCCACAGACTTGCAGCTGTACATTTATGACCACTACACCATTAAATACAGCCATGCCCATGGACATTAGCCAGACTGCTAACATGGATTCACTCATGTTGCTCCATGCTACATTTGAGTGAATCCACGTATCAGTCTGATACATGCCTAGACTCCTGGCTTCACTGGAACTCCATCTCCATGCGCGGCCTGGGAGCAGATGTGTCTATTATTCACCAAGTCATTGTGAATTATATGGTTTTACAGCTAAATTAGGAAACAACTTCAAACAAATACTGTAAAATAAGGTACTATTTCACTATTATTATTGCTGTTATTATACTATTGGCATTCAAGTATTTTTTGCTATATTGGTTTACCTATTTAGGGCTCACCTCATTCAGGTAGTAGGATGATAATAAATTATATAGCACATTTCCAGACATAGTCACATAGTCAACTACTTTAGAGACCAGGATTACTGCATTTTAGTTTAGAGACCAGGATTACTGCATTTTGTGAGGGGACACAGGGAGAACATGCAAACCCCACACAGAAAGGCCCGGATTACTGCATTTTGTGAGGGTACCTACCCTAGGGGACACGGGGAGAACATGCAACCTCCACACAGAAAGGCCCTTTTGCAAACCCCCGCAAAATATTTAATGTGGGTTCCCATTCACTCCAGTATGAATGCAATGAAGCATGCTTTATTAGCAACAAGTTAACATAATGAGATAATAAACTCTAAACACAATCCAATGGCCTTTGGGCTTATACTATAAGCCTTATAGCATAATGTTGGTATAAAAGTATTTATTTTATGGACATTCAGTGACTGTTTCTCTTCTCAGTCTGGAAATAAAGTTAGTTTTTTTACTCTATGGTATGATAGAGCAGAACAGCTCATTTAAAAAAAATAGAATATGTTGCTGTACTTGGTGGACTAAGTCTGACACCTCTGGGGAGGGATGGCAAAGGGCACCTGCTTTGTACTCTTTCAGGGCCAGTAAAGTGCTGTCCTCTGCAATACTGACGCACTCGCTGTCTGTCTTTTCTGTTTTACATTCATTACAAATGCTGCCATTCTTGCTAATACTATGAGCAATGTAGCCTGCTAGGGAGAAGATAATGTTCTTTTCAGTTTTTGTAAATTCGGGTGCAGTTTTGTCTTCCAACAGCTCTCCACACAGATATACTGTAGCTGAGGTACGACAAAGTCAAAGACAAAGTCTTCACCACCGGTTCCTGTGCTAACTGCTGCACTCTGACAGCTAAAGAGAGAGACAGATAGGGACAAAGGCTAAGGGAGAAGAAAGATAATGAGTCACTAGTACTACACAAATTAACACAATATTAAATTAAGAAAATACTGGGATAATAATGCCATTATGTACATGGATCTATACATTTGGGCTTCCTTTTTGAGAGGAAGCCCTGAAGAGGGGTCTTAAGGTCTTTAACATGTTCTTTTCTAGAAATATGTCTGCCTTTAAGTCAAGATTACATTCTGTAAAAGGGTTTTTACACTGCATGTAGATGCGTTGGTCTACCTTGTGCAAAGCTAGAGCCATCTCAGAAAGGTGACCAACCAACATGTAGGCTCTACGGGTGTCATATTGTGACAATACTCACACAACACTATGCAGTATCATAGTGTTATACAATACAGTATCTATTGTGGTCAGTACTATGTGTGTTTGAAGTGTTGTTTACATTTGGCAAGTGTGAACCTGCTACAGTAGGTTCTGTTGACAGGCTTGTTAACAGGTTATCTGAGGGTCATGCATGGTCAGTGAAATCAACGACATGAATTAATAATTGGCTTTGGATGCTTGAAAATGTTAATATATTATCCCACGGTGCTGTGAGGATGGGCTAATTCCAGTTCTGTGATCAACCCATTAAGCTAATAACAAGTGCATTGTGTGTTACCCCTACCCTATTATAACACTGTTCCTGTTTTAATTAAATCACTATTGCTTTACCGTAATAATTATTGACTGTTATTTGCCATCTGCCATTACACAATCATTATTCTCTTACAATAATGTAAACCTAATGCATTATCAAAAGTAATATTGATTTATATTGAGGGGAGATATTAGACTTTTGAGGCTGAGGCTCTGAGCCACTCTGCTACACTCACCCAATTTTGACCTCCCACCGATGTTAGATGTCTCCTGAATTCAGGTGGAGTTCAGGTGGTGGTAACAGCTCAGTTGCAGGTTCTTTATTCTGCTTTCATAATTAAAGATAGTTGTATGTCAGCGAATGACGAATGTGGACATCAAAATCACTTTTCTGTCTCATTGGGGATCCTCCATTGCTCTCAGAATTAGATAATATACTATACACAGTGTTCTGACTGATTCAGTGATCGTATATAGTGGATCACTGAACTCTAGGACACACACACACACGCACGCGTCACAATAATGTCACCAACCTTTTGCAAGAGCCTTTTAGTGAATGCATGAATGAATATTTTATTTTCATGTCCAGACAAATTGACCCATCCCACATGGGATTATCAGACACAGCAACTCAAAAACAGCAAAACAAAACAAAAACAATAACATTCAATAACAGCCATATGTCCATAATACAATTAGTTATACGTCACCCTTCGCCTCCTATCCCATGCCCTATAAAGATACTCTGAGAAGGCAAAAACATGGTGAAAAATAAACTTTAGTTGTCTTCCCGGCCTCTCATCAGATCCCATGGTTATATGTATCCTGCATGTTGAAAAAACAAACAGGCAATTTCAATGTTATATTGAAATATTAATTATTGACATATATATATATATTGACAGCCAACTAGTTCTAGGTCTAATATTTCACAATTCACACCTAGTCAATTAATAACGCTTGTTGCTTATATACCTTCAGCTGCAACTAAGCATATGGTGTATAGCCTATGTAAACATATATTTTGTTTTATTCCTGCTCCTAGAGACTCTAGCAGAGGCGCTCGCGCTGCGCGTTCACGGTGTGAGTTCACGCGTCTTTATCACGCGATACATTTCTCTCGATAAATACATCTCTCAGCATCAAAGGTACGTTTCTTTCCTCGGTGCACCTCAAAGAATGACCAAAATATGAGGATAAAACCAAAAACGAGGCCCCTTTGTTGCCGCGTTTTAGTGTTTCTGGCTTTGTAGAGTAGAAACGGAGAAAAACCACATGAAAAAGAGGTGTTTTTTTGTTTGTTTGCTTGAGGTTAAATAGTAAATACAGCAGTTTTTAGGTTTATAGGGTTATATCCATAGGTCTCCACACACACATGAAGACCCTAGTCTTTTTTCTGTTTTTTGTTTACATTATTAAATGGCCTTGCTATTATCGTTGGAATTCGCGTTTTTCTTAGACAAAAAAGGAATTAACTATCATATTCATGAATCATGAGCTACGAACAGTAGACTACTTGTCTTCCAAACATTCCCGCCTTTCATACATTTCCCATAGTGTGAGGGTACATACGCCATTCTGGGCTATGGTAACTTAATGTATGCTTCGTCATGCGATGGTGTCGCGCACGCAGACCTCTAAGCTCACACCAGTCGCATCCGCGACGCTATGTGAGCTTTTATATCCTATAACTCCCAGGGTACACCAGTGCACCTCACTACTCTAAGCCCAACATGTACGTATTTTCCACAGATGCTGGTGAGTGCAGGACGTTACGTTAATGGCGCTATTTGTGAACTGCATTGAGTCTTAAAACGTGTCTTCGTTTCTTCTTTTCAGTGTCATCATTAAGCAGCAGCAGGAGGACATTTAAAAGCAGGTAAACATGAACAGATGTAGAAAGCAGCTGTTTTCCTTAATTGTGTCTATCTAATTGTTCCCAGCTGCTAGCCTAGCCTACTAATATTATTGTAAACACTGCAGATCATAGCAGCAGTAAAATACATTGTTTTGTCACATTTTGTTTGTTATCAGTTATAGGCCTATGTGAGAAGTTAACAACACTAAACCTAACCTTGTGAACCTGTCACTGGCTAGTTTCACCATGAGGAGCCATGGGGTGAATTAAATGAACCCTAACCTCAACAAATCTAAATAAGAACTTAAAACCTAAAAGTTATCTTCTACACAGTGTGCTTTGCTATATTTATATTGTTGGATGCTTTTCGCAGCTTCCTTTGGCCTTCTCTGCTCCACGTGCGCACACCACACACGTCCACTCTAAATTGAACAAGGAGGAGGGAGGACGCTCGCTCGGGTAACAAACTACAATTCTGTTTCATTTGTGTTTTGCTAACTAATCATTGAAGATGAAACCAGCCTATTTTCCTGCATTTGTCTATGCATCTACTGTTCTTAGCTGCTATCTTACTGATATTATTGTAAACACTTAGCAGCAGCAAAAATACATTGTTTTGTTGCATGTTTGTTATGCATGTTTTTTAACAAACTATACCTGGGAAAAACATCCATTCTCTTTGGTTCAAATAGTAGGCCTAATCTCAGCAAGGCTGATGACTTCTTGATTAGAGTGGGTGACAATATCACACGAAAAGATGAAATGTCCTGCCTGTACACATGCATCATAAAAACATTTAGTCTCTGAATCAATCAGTTATAATTGACTCTTTTTTGATACAGAGACAGTCATGGCGGCAAGACTAACTGTTCAGGAGAGGAGAAAAACTTATTTTTTTTAAATCCAAAATTAGTTAATAGCACAGGCTGACTCTTTACATACTAGAGCATGTCTGAAATAAATGTCAGAGCTGAAATCGACATGTAAATATGAATTACATGCTTAAACAAGGTGTAATGTTAGAGCCCACATAAGTGAACCTTTCAAGCCTTTTTCCTCAACTCGCTGTTTTCTGCAAGACATACTTGCCATATCTCAAACTGGTGGGTCAAACTGAACAAACAATAGGCATATGCCAATTTGAAGCAATGATTCCCTGCTTTCATATGATATTAAAACATGAATAATAATCCAATGACTGTCTCCCATTCACGGTGGGTCAATTATGTGAGAACAAGCTCACAACCTGCCTCGCACATTTCGGTAAAAAGTACAGTCAAAGGTCAAGTTTATATGTTTTGGTGGTTTAAGTGGTTAAATCATAAAAATACAGTGATGAAAGTAGTCTGCACACAGGTTTTGCTCCAGTAGTGTTTTATTGTATTTTAAAACACCATAAGTTAAGACACGACGTTTCGGCCGTGAACGGCCTTCATCAGGTGATAGTAGTTAGTATGTGACAACCTCCCTTTTATCAAGGTCGTCACGTCACGTGACTGATGTTGACTGGGTAGGTAATATACAAACACCAATGAGTGACATGACAATAAGTATAAATAACCACCACAGCAAGCAAGTTTACTATAATACAACAGTTTCAAGAAAAAAACAGTTTCAAGAAAACCTGCTTGTTTTTAGCTTGTTACAGACTGTTTTAATATATTTTTAAATGTTTTAAATATTTTGATACATTTGAGATTTTGCAATTTTTTGTTTTTAAGATTAAAAAAAAAGAAGCTTTTGTTAGTCAGTCAGAACAATATCAAAGGGAACGTGTAAGGGCTCTAACCAAAGACAGATGAAGGCTAACATTCAAGATTCAACATCACTCAATGACTCTCTGGGCATTGGCCAGTAAAGCCATCAAGACAAATTTAAGTGGACGAACCCAGATAACTGTCAAGTACAGATAAGTTATACGTGCATCTCAAACAAGGTAAAATAAAGGGTCAACTACAGTCCAGTTCACACAGGGGGATCTGATTGCTAAGCCCTTGCTCACTTTTACAGGGTTTACAGGAAGGCAGACAACTCGTAGTCCTCATTTAGTCCATGGGGTTGTAGTGTGCGGAGGGTGTAGGTCCAATAAGTCTCCCTTCTCAGGAGGAGGTTATGGATATCTCCACCTCTCCGGGGTAGCTGCACCCTCTCTATGCCCACATAACGGAGCGATGCCACGGCAGGGCCCATTTTGTTAAAGTGTTGGGCTACTGGGCTTTTGGGATTGGTGTTTCTGATGTTGGATCTATGGGTAGCGTAGCGTAAGATTTTATCGATTCTGACATTTTCAATCTACGAGACCCATCTTGGTTCCGTCCTCGTCTCCCCAAATGAGTGCAACTGGCTGCGCAACCCTGACCGCCAGGAGCGCTGTTGCGCAGTTGCAATCGAGGAAAGTCTAAATCTTAGGCTGGGGAGTGGGTCCTTTAGTTGAAAAATGTTGAAGACCCCTGCCTAAAGTCAATGATTATTTGAGCCTTACTGGACACCCAGTTGTGCACAGGGAGTAAAGAGAAGGGGTCTCCTGTGTTGAGGATCAAGGGGTAGATTCTTTATAGAGGGTATGCGCGTGACATCATCATCATAACAGACGTTATGAGGGAATGCCTACTGAGTGGCAAAAAACTACTTTCTGGCCTTGACAGCCCATACATGCAAACAGAAAAGTCCTATCTGATTTGCATAAAATGAATTCAAACAACATTAAATTCACTTTGTCAGTCACTTTGCCACTCGATCTGCGTTCACTTTATGCATGCGCATACCCTCTATTGTAGTGTATTTACTCAAATTTAATTTGAGTGTAAAATATGGAATTATATTTTTGCAGAATCATGGGTGATCAGTTCAGACCGCACCCATACTGGGCTTTGCGGAGAAAGCTGCTGGATGATACCCCATTGGATTGGACTGACCAGAAAGACGACCCAAAAAGGGCCTTTGTATTTGATGCCGTGGCAGGAGTAGAACATGATGAGGACACCCGGCAGATACCGACAGCGACCATAGATGGTGAGTGAAGTCTCATTTATGCCTCAGTCATCGCACACCGTTTCCCATACACTGGGTCAGGAATCGGGACCCATTTGTGGGTCCCGGACATATTTGTATGGGTACCTTTTATTTTTGGTTTCTACATTTTGCTACTTCAAAACTTTTTTTTCCATAAATTGGAAAACAATTGTCTAAGAAATAGTGAAAATAGTCGATTTACAAGCTCACAACGTGATGCGAGGTGACGCGGTGTGAGCTTGTAGATCTGCTATTTTCACTAGTTTGGGTCCTGGATAAATCAAATTTGTCTTGAGCTAAAAAGTTTGGGAATCACTGGTTTTTACCCAGTGTTGTCCCTGAGCGCGTTCAATGAATGATCATTCACAAACCTGTTAATATTTTGGTTACCGTATTTCTGCTTGATTAACGTTATTGTGAATAACTTCATTCTGGGCGTATGTGAACTTGGCTGGCTCTCTCGTAGTTCACTTCGTTCAAGACTGTGTGCCAGATTTCCATCTAAACAGGCCTTAATGTGTAGCGGAAAAAACACCAATCTGTCCCGTCCTGCTAAGCATAATATGATAAGCCCAATTCCGGCACCAAATTATCGTGCACTGTCTCTGGAGCGTGCGCAGCGCCATCGAGTTGTAGCGAGGCGATGATGATGTGCGGCTTGTGCGCTCGCGGAACAGACGTGCTGATCCTGATCCACAAAGACAGCCTAGGCACAGAACATGTCCCGACCCAAAACACTGTTGCCACTGAGAAATAGCTTGTTATTTTGCACCGATGAGCGCCGTGAGTGTGTACATGATCGCCTCGTCCAACAAAACACTCCTACAGTGAAGCCTGATTTAACTTTGTCGTACGACGTGTTGCATGCTGAAAATGGCTGATCTGCAAGCTCACAATGTGTCGGGTCCGTGGACAGTGACATGTTGTGAGCTTGTAGATCAGCTATTTTAAGCACGTGGAAATATGCAGGATGTGAGACGTTCTGAAACTTTTGCCTTCACAATAAAAGCATGACATTTCACAAGTGCATTTTCACATGGCCCATATAAAGACAGAAGCAAAGTGGAAAAGGATTACTCTAACTGATTCGGTCGCATTTCACATTGCAAAAGGGTGCAGGAAGAGTGGGCACATAAAGATGTGGGCACCTCATGTTAAATTAGCTATTTTCCAAAATGTAAAAAATAAATAATAGCCGGGGGGCCATAGGCCCAAAAGCTCAATGAATTGGCTTTAACCTGTGATGTCATTCCGTACTTTTTATTTGCGTTTTTGAGTGGTGCAACCACTCCTATAGACAGCTATGTGTGTGGCTGTGTCCCTGGGTCTGTCTGTCCCTGTGTCCCTGGCTGTGTCCGAGCACGAAAATAGCGTTTGTTCACTACTAAGTGTCGCTGTTGCACAGGTTGGGCTGTCTGTCACCGAGTCATGGTTGAACATGAACCAACGTTATCAAGCGTACGTTCGACAAGCGACCATAAAGGAATATAATAATGGCTTATTGGACAGCAAAGCACAGGGAACTGGAGATGTTATAAACCCCAGGAGTGTGTGTGTGTGTGTGTGTGTGTGTGTGTGTGTGTGTGTGTGTGTGTGTGTGTGTGTGTGTGTGTGTGTGTGTGTGTGTGTGTGTGTGTGTGTGTGTGTGTGTGTGTGTGTGTGTGTGTGTGTGTGTGTGTGTGTGTGTGTGTGTGTGTGTGTGTGTGTGTGTGTGTGTGTGTGTGTGTGTGTGTGTGTGTGTGTGTGTGTGTGTGTGTGTGTGTGTGTGTGTGTGTGTGTGTGTGTGTGTGGATTTTTCCAAGTCGACTTGTCAGACAGTGAAGTTGAGTCGATTTATCGTTTTGTATGAGGGGGGGGGGTGCGCGCGCTCAAATACGGAGCATGTCAAACAAAGCACTGCGCACACACACAGTGGCCTCTCCAATATGACACAGTGTATGTATCATCTATATGGCAAAGCGCTGATTATCAAAACATAAAACTATAATAGTAAATACTAAACGGTGTGTGCTTCGCACACAATATAGAAGACATAGGTCTATATATTATCATCACAGCAGCCAGCACTAGCAGCAGTTTGGCACATCATCAGAATACAATCTGCATTACCTTCCACGTGAACCTTCTCCTCCTCCTCGATAACGTTACGTTCTCATGTTAGTTTGTTACTTATTTTCTGAGCCATGCAAATAAACAACAACCCGCACTGACCGGAGACGGAGAGGTTCATATGATGTGCCCCGCGCGTAAAGCTAAACCAGATTGTGTCAGCACGGATGTAGCCTCGGAAAGCCAGACGTTTTATTTCCAGCATGGTGAGGGGGATTGGAGCAGGGTAAATATATATGAAGTTTTGCCCAAGGTCTTGTGTTTATATTCCTTTTGGCTTACATATGTTATTGTCGCAACAACAACACGTTGGTCTGAGAGAGGGGGCCTACCTGAGCGAGGGGGCTTCTGACGGCGTCGCTTACTCTCTTCCCCTCTGTCAGTGACTGAGGAGGAAGCGACGCGCAGCCGTCGGGAACCCCCCCAAGCCGAATAACCCCCCCCCAACCGACCGAGGGAAAATCAACTGCTACAGACGACCAAAAACACTAGCGGGGATTCCTGTGCTGCGTTATATCTTTCAACAGAAGCAACAGCTGTAGCCTACCTATAGTCTGTCTCGTACGGAGCCCTGCAAGCTTCGGGCCCTGTTGTTATTTTCGGGCCCAGCTGTTATTTTGCATGGCTGTCGTACATATGTAAAACACATTTTCTAATATTACTCCTTCAGATTTTATCCAAATTTCACGCAAATCGGTACACATGCTCTCCATAGTCATGTGATCAAGACGGGTTTGTTTGATTTCTCATAATCCACCCTGATTGGCAAAGATTGGCTTCTAAACCTTTCAGGAGTAGCCCGCTTTGTACCCGTTTTGTACAAATCGCCACAACTCCTCAACGCAGCGTCCGATTGCGGTGAAACTGTGCATGCATATTCCCACTAGGCTGAGGAAGAAATGCCACTTGACAGTTTTCAAATCAGCCTTGTGGTGGCGCTACAACAGGCCAAGCCGCGGCACACTCTCTCTCTCACACACACACACACACACACACACACACACACACACACACACACACACACACACACACACACACAAAACACGTTTATATTACTCCTAAACAATTTGCCAAACATCACACACACTCCTATCCTCCTGGTGGAGACTTGTTCTAGTTTCACTTGATTCACCAAAAACAGCAGATCTCCAAGCTTGTGGGCTTGTAGATCTGCAGATAGTCTATTTTTGAGGGGCCCCTCCTATACACAGGTTTAATGTTTGTCTTTAATTCAATGTTTGTTTTGTAAACGCATTGACAATGAAGGGAAAATGTACAATATTGTCTCTTTATTGTTAATGTCGTTTAATGTTTGTTACATCACCATTACATCACCTAATCAACATGAGTTAGACTTTAATATATTAGCAGCCCTCACTTCATACAGGTGTGATTTTTGGAGAACGTTCCCCTCCCCAGAATAGGGATGCTGAGGGTCCACAGGGTTTAACAAAAGATGCATTTTAAGCTTTAAACATAATATTATCATGATAATATTGCAATTTTTGCCACAATAATCATTTCATTTTCATATGGTCTCATCCCCACTGTGTTTGTAGAACCAACCCCACCGGCCATACCATGGGACCTAGGCCCCTCCAAGTTGTCGGATCCTGTCCTGCTGCTCATGTCTAAGGCAAGTATAGGGATCTGGGGTTAAAATGTTTTTATGTGGAGTTATAAGTTGAGTAATTTTAAATCGATGCATTCAAATATTTTTAGGATGTCGAAGTGCAATGCATCAAGCACACCTTCAAAGCCAATGACTACTATCACAAGATATGGGGAAATAGGGCAAGATACCTGGTGCTCCAGTTTAAATGCAAGAACACGGCCCACTCAGCGTGGGAGAAGCGGCAGGAATTGGGGTCAAAAGAAGGTTTCATCAAGGTAAGTCTGTCTGCCTGCCTGACTGCCTTGAAGTGTGTTTGTCAGCCTGGCTGCAGGCCTGCCTTGAAGTCTGTCTGCCTGTCTGTCTGTCTGTCTGTCTGTCTGTCTGTCTGTCTGTCTGTCTGTCTGTCTGTCTGTCTGCCTGCCTTGAAGTCTGTCTGCCTGCCTGCCTTGAAGTCTGTCTGTCTGCCTGCCTGCCTTGAAGTCTGTCTGTCTGCCTGCCTGCCTTGAAGTCTGTCTGTCTGCCTGCCTGCCTTGAAGTCTGTTTGTCTGCCTGCCTGCCTTGAAGTCTGTCTGTCTGCCTGCCTGCCTTGAAGTCTGTCTGTCTGCCTGCCTGCCTTGAAGTCTGTCTGTCTGCCTGCCTTGAAGTCTGTCTGTCTGCCTGCCTGCCTTGAAGTCTGTCTGCCTGCCTGCCTGCCTTGAAGTCTGTCTGCCTGCCTGCCTGCCTTGAAGTCTGTCTGTCTACCTGCCTGCCTGCCTTGAAGTCTGTCTGTCTGCCTGCCTTGAAGTCTGTCTGTCTGCCTGCCTTGAAGTCTGTCTGCCTGCCTGCCTGCCTTGAAGTCTGTCTGCCTGCCTGCCTGCCTGCCTTGAAGTCTGTCTGTCTGCCTGCCTGCCTGCCTGCCTGCCTGCCTGCCTTGAAGTATGTCTGTCTGTCTGTCTATCTGCCTGCCTTGAAGTCTGTCTGTCTGTCTGTCTGCCTGCCTGCCTGCCTTGAAGTCTGTCTGTCTGTCTGCCTGCCTGCCTTGAAGTCTGTCTGTCTGCCTGCCTGCCTTGAAGTCTGTCTGTCTGCCTGCCTGCCTTGAAGTCTGTCTGTCTGCCTGCCTGCCTTGAAGTCTGTCTGCCTGCCTGCCTGCCTTGAAGTCTGTCTGCCTGCCTGCCTGCCTTGAAGTCTGTCTGTCTACCTGCCTGCCTGCCTTGAAGTCTGTCTGTCTGCCTGCCTTGAAGTCTGTCTGTCTGCCTGCCTGCCTGCCTTGAAGTCTGTCTGTCTGTCTGTCTGTCTGCCTGCCTTGAAGTCTGCCTGCCTGCCTGCCTGCCTGCCTGCCTTGAAGTATGTCTGTCTGTCTGTCTGTCTATCTGCCTGCCTTGAAGTCTGTCTGTCTGTCTGTCTGCCTGCCTGCCTTGAAGTCTGTCTGTCTGCCTGCCTTGAAGTCTGTCTGTCTGTCTGTCTGCCTGCCTGCCTGCCTTGAAGTCTGTCTGCCTGCCTGCCTGCCTTGAAGTCTGTCTGTCTACCTGCCTGCCTGCCTTGAAGTCTGTCTGTCTGCCTGCCTTGAAGTCTGTCTGTCTGCCTGCCTGCCTGCCTTGAAGTCTGTCTGCCTGCCTGCCTGCCTTGAAGTCTGTCTGCCTGCCTGCCTGCCTTGAAGTCTGTCTGTCTGTCTGTCTGCCTGCCTGCCTGCCTGCCTGCCTGCCTGCCTTGAAGTATGTCTGTCTGTCTGTCTGTCTATCTGCCTGCCTTGAAGTCTGTCTGTCTGTCTGTCTGCCTGCCTGCCTGCCTTGAAGTCTGTCTGTCTGTCTGTCTGCCTGCCTTGAAGTCTGTCTGTCTGTCTGTCTGTCTGTCTGTCTGCCTGCCTGCCTGCCTGCCTTGAAGTCTGTCTGTCTGTCTATCTGCCTGCCTTGAAGTCTGTCTGTCTGCCTGCCTGCCTGCCTTGAAGTCTGTCTGTCTGTCTGTCTGCCTGCCTTGAAGTCTGTCTGTACCCGCCTGCCTGCCTTGTAGTCTGTCTGCCTGCCTGTCTGCCTTGAAGCCTGTCTGCCTGCCTGCCCGACTGCCTGCCTTGAAGTCTGTCTGTCTGCCTAGAAGTCTTTCTGTCTGCCTGCCTTGAAGTATGTCTGTCGTTCTGCCTGCAGAACGAACATGGTGAATTAGAATGGGGGAGTATCTGCAAGGACGATGTCCCAATTGAAAAAGAAACAACATTCTTCATGAGTGAGGTACTGTTCAGTCCGGTACTGGTCTTTCTGTCTTGAAGTCTATCTGTCTGTCATGAAGTCTGTCTGTCTTGAAGTCTTTCTTGTCCGTCTTGTCTGTCCATCTTTAAGTCTGTCTGTCTGCAGGACAACAGCTAACAGCAAACATTAGCAGTGTTAAAGATGGAGTGGCGTGATTTTTTTCCCATCCTAAAACATGATCATTGGGTATTATTATTAAGGAGGAAGAACTTTTCTCAGCAGGAAACCGGTGGATTGTGCAGTCCAGGTAGGGAATGAGGCATTTCACCAGGTGAAAGGAGTATAAGTATCTCGGGGTCTTTTTCACGAGTGAGGGAAGGTCGGAGAAGGAGATCAGCTGGAGAATCGGAAATGCAAGGGCGGTATTGCAGTCGCTGTACTGCACTGTTGTGACTAAAAGAGTTGAGCCAGAAGGCAAAGCTCTCTGTCTACTGAACAATCTTCGTTCCTACTCTCACCGATGGTCATGAAGTGTGGGTCATGACCGAAAGAATAAGGTTGCAAATACAAGCGGCCGAAATGAGAAGAATAAATGTGTATTGTGTAATAATTTCAGAAATGGCTGCACACCTTTGCTTCTTATGCATTTCCCCAAAGTTCCCTCTGACAGCTGTAGAGTACACACAGTCCTTACAGCTGACTGTCCAGGACAACACCAAGGTTCCTGGCTGTTGGGACAGACGTTACCAGGGAGTTGTCTACTGAAATAGTTAGCTCCCGTATAGGGCAGGACTTAGCTGGGAAAAAGAGAAGCTCAGTCTTGTCTGGGTTCAGCTTGAGGTGGTTGAGGACATCCAATCCTCCCGTTTGGACTATTGTAACGGTCTCTACGCCATGCTAAACCACTCATCTCTATCCCGACTTCAATTGGTTCAAAACACTGCAGCTAGAATTCTCACAAATACCAACCGTAGGGCCCACATAACTCCTGTATTGGCCTCATTGCACTGGCTTCCAATTAAGACCAGAATTGATTTTAAAATTATTTTAACAACCTACAAAGCATTACACGGGCTGGCCCCTTCATATATTCGTGACCTACTGCCCCCAAAATCGAATGTAAGACCCCTTAGGTCCTCTGATAAATACCTACTGAAGATACCTGGGACTAAACTAAAAACAAAGGGCGACCGGGCTTTCGCAGTGGTTGCTCCTACTCTTTGGAATGCCCTGCCCCTCATGTTAAAAAATGCTGAGTCAGTAGACTCCTTTAAGAGAAAGCTAAAGACACATTTTTTCCGTATTTATTTTTCCCATGTAGTTCTTACCTGACTTATTTTTACATATGTTTTTGTGATTCTGCCTCTATTTTACTATCTTACATGCCTATGTTTTGAGATTTGACCTTGTTTATTGGTTTCGTTAAAATTCTTTATTGTCTTTTTTACTTTATTGTGCTATGTTTTCCTGTTTGGTTTTAACTTGTTGATTGCTTGTTCTGTGTTCTGTTCAGCACCTTGTGACTTTGTCTTGAAAGGTGCTTTACAAATAAAATGTACTTACTTACTTACACTGTGAGATGTCAGCCAGGCATGCAGTGATGCGCTCTTCCACTTTAGTTGGCAGAGGGGGGGAAGGATAGAAACAGTTGTGTGTCATCGGCATAGCAGTGATAGGATATATTGTGAGCAGAGACGATAGTGCAGAGGTTAGTGGTTATCAAGGACAAGGCATTCAACGTGGGGAGCTTGGATAATTATAGACATTGCTCTAGCCAGCGTATTGTCCAAGGTCCTTGAAAGGATTTTATTAGATAGATTAAGTTTTACTTTCAGCGCCCTTGGCGACGATCTTTGTCAATTGAAGCCTAATTTTGATACTGACGCTTAACGCCATTGCCGACGGCCTTCGGCAATTGCGTTTTTATCGCACGTTCGATTGCTCGAGCCAAAATGCTACTCACGTTAACCGGTTAGCTAGCTGTGTTAGCACAGCACTGGATCGCCCATCTTAGATCGTCGTCGCCATAATAATCCATTCTATCCATTTCTTTCAATCGCCTGTATCTCCTATTCCTTGTCCCAGATGGCATTTTGGTCAAAACAGCGTTTCTTTGACGGCACAGATCTGACGATCTGGAGCTCTGCAGAGCTCCGGTCTGGATTCACATTGTAAACAAGGCCGGCCCAGCTCTGTGTAACTTCCTAACTTAGGACTACTGCTAGTGAAGCGGAAATGGCGGCTTTTCAAAATAATAGCTCAAATTAAATAAATGCTGGCGTGAATTAGATCCTAATTTTTCAATAAATGTTTGAAAAAGTTTGGGTTTAAGGCTAAACATGGTACTGACCTGCATACCTGAGGGAAAGGGGGGTGCCTGACAGCATCATTGCGAATGCAATGAGCCCTTAGTATGGAAGCCAGGCAGAACATGTCTGTTTGTGTGTCACGGTGTGACACCACCCGCCACTAACGTGTGCGCAGTTAGCTGTCTAATGTGTGTGTGTGTCAGACTGCCACAAAACAGTGCTTCGTTCTCTAACTTGTGTGTGTGTGTGTGTGTGTGTGTGTGTGTGTGTGTGTGTGTGTGTGTGTGTGTGTGTGTGTGTGTGTGTGTGTGTGTGTGTGTGTGTGTGTGTGTGTGTGTAGTTGTGTGTGATGCTGAGTCCTCATGACAACTGGACCATCCACCAGTGGGTCTGGCCATTTGTTCGCCATCTCCATGATGACCAGGAGCTGAACATCTGGTGCCTGCTAGAACAAAAGGGTCAAAAGGGTCTTTTTCCATGTAAGAGGCCTCATTAAGTTGTGATGATTAAAAAAAAGAAAAAATATATATGTATCCACCTCTAGCAAAATGGTCCTCATCTTGCCTAGAATGAAAAGGCAGATTTTTTTTTGTGTGATTTTCGTTTTTTTCATATTAGCACAGTTTGAATGTTGAAGGATTTCATTCCAACAGATTTTTTTATATTGATTTGGGTAAATTAAATGTATACATTTATAAGTCAAAGTAGGCTTTGGTAATTGTCTCCACCAGGCCGAAGGCATGGGGAGAGAGTATGTTTTGCACTCCGTCCGTCCGTGTGTGTGTCCGTCCTTCCTTCCGTCCGTTACCAGCTAATCTCCGGCACCGTTAACCCGGTCGATGCCAAACTTTGCACACACACTCCCTGGATGCCAACGATGAACCTCTGCCCCACATTTTCCAGAATGGCCTGTTATAGCGCCACCATGAGGCAGCTTTTCACATTTTTGCACACTCCTAGAGGCCAAGGACAAACCTTTGACCTGCATTTTCCGCATCTGCCTTTTATAGCGCCACCAGGAGGCCGACTTTTGTAAAACACATTTTTTTTGAACAAAATGCCTCAAATCATCCAATTGCCATCAAAGGCGTATGAAGAAATGGCAACCTTTTCACATTGGCCTATTATAGCGCCACCAGGAGGCCACAACCTGACCTGCCCTGGTGGAGACCTGTGCCCCAAGGGGCACTTTTTCTAATTACCATTATTATGGCCACTTGCATGTTGTATTTTCAAAGTTGCTACAGAGGCTGCATTCTTCCCTTGACAGCTACATGTGGGGGTGGTTTGGGTGATTAGTGAGTCATTATGGGTGGAGTTAAGTACCTATTGACACACCCACTTCTAGCCAGCTCTAGGTGTTGAAATGTTGTGAATATTCAAAGGGGCTTTTCTCAGCTTTGGGTAAAACGGCACAATCATTTTAAAATGGTCATATCTCCTTTCATATCATATGAAAGCTTACATTCTGTACTTTAATAATCTGTAAAAAAACTAAAAATTACTCTGGTCGAGTTGAGGGCCTTTCTGCTAGAGGCGGTCATATATATTATATATATATATATATATATATATATATATATATATATATATATATTTAAAAAAAATTGTTCCCACCTCAGCTGCTGCTGGACTATGTTAAACTTCATCAACTTGTGTTTTCCCACAGTGGTTCCGATGTTTGACGGTCAGCTCCATTACCGGAGGAATGAAACAGCCAAGCCTGAAAACTCGACTGTTGAGAAACCTACGGTAAGGACTGTATATCGATGGTTATAGCTGGGTTTGGATTCTGCTCTGCTTCGCCACAGGGGTACCAATAAAAGTACGTTAGTCAAGGTCACTAGTTAACACCATGGAAGCCCGGGGCGGAGATCTCCGTCAAGTTCAAGTTCATGGTCAAGTGCCCGGGACGGAGATTGATGATATCAATCAGTTCAGAGTTCCGGGTCGGCTCGCCAGGTCTGGGTACCATCCGGTACCAGAACCATCCATGCAAGGGAATCCTTTCAGGATACAAAAAACCTGAACTGAAAGGCCAGGTGTCCAAATCAGTCTGTTTCAAAATCACTGTTGTACAATATCAAATAAAATATCAATTCATGAGTAAAGAACCTGATTTGATCAGGATCAAGTTCTTTATACACGTTTCTCACTAAACAAATCAATTTCTAGCATTGTTACGGCCCTTTAAACTTGGCTCAACCAAGGGCTAACATAAAAGGACACAAAGTCAGATCAAAAGTTTACAAAGATATTACACATTTATTTAAAATCCTGCATTGCAAAACAGGGACTGATGGACACCCAAAATAATACTTACGACCAGCCCATCTGAAACTTAACTAATAACAGCAACAAAAAGGGAACACAACTGTTCAGTTTGGGTGTTTGGGAGACAATGAGCTGCTGGCCACAGGTCCACTTATATAGCCTTCAACTAATCAAGAACAGCTGACTAAGGGTGTGGCAGCCAGAACTCTCAGGTGATTGACAGGTGAGGCACTTTAGACCAGCAGAGGTCAGCAAAGCCACAGGCACTACAACAGAACAAAGTGGCTCATAAAACCTCAATTTTTTCACTTAAAAAAAGCGTACTATACTTTCCCATGTCCGTATAGGTCCAAAGTTCACATGTAGATGTTTTTGTGCATTTTGATCAAAGATCCTGGGAGGAGATGTATTTTAATTTATTTTCATATAATTCAAAATGGCGGGTGATCTAGAGGTCAGAGGTCAAAAGTAACAGCACGGAACTTGTTCGGCATGAGGAGACGCATATGTGTGTCGAGGTTTCATTGCCGACGGTCAAACGGTTCATGAGCTATGCGTGGTCAAAGTTTGCATTTTCAATATAGCGCCACCCTTTGGCCAATGGTTGTGGGCTTCGCATCCTCACCGTTTGGCATGGCCCTCTACCATATCTCCAGCCAGAACTGCTATTTTTGGCGGAAGAAAAGAAACTACAAATCCAATAAAGGACCAAGTCCTTTCAGGTCTGCTTGGAAAAAATCACAGAGCCCGAGGCTCGGCCCGGCCCGACTAATTATCGTGCATTTTGGGCCGGTTCCTTTGGGTCGGGTTCGGGCAGATATTGAGAACTCTAAAGTGTATACACATCCTTACTTAGATAGATATTCCACTGTTAGGTTCTTAAGCTTACGTAGGATTCATGATGACTATTTTTATGTTTTGATGTTTTTTTTGTTCTTGCTTACTGTAAATTGCTCTGGATTAAGAGCGTCTGCTAAATGCCTAAATTGTAGAACCAAAAACGAACTCTGCTGTGGCTACTGCATGGCTAAGTTACCATCTCAGCCTCTGGATATGTGGACTTCTACTTCTGCTAAACCTGGAACCTGGATGTCATCAAACTATGAATAAGTTATGTTCCAGGGCTTTTCTAACAGGCGGTGACATCCTTCAAAAAACAGTGGCTGCGTCTGAATTCATTCCCTATGCCCCATACTACTACTTTCCATCATTTTGTAATAGTGTCCGAATGTATAGTCAGCATTTTTGCACCCTAATGTAGTCTACTGAAGTATCCCACAATGGGAATCGGGATTGTAGGGAGCATCGCATGGTCACTAGACGAGTGGATCTACCCCATAATGCATTGCGCAGGCTCGCTCTTCAGCGCACATGCACGTGTATGTGTACGTGCACTGTATCTCCATGCATGCGATCCAAAAGTTGGCAAAAGTTGAAAAGTTGAATCGGCGAAAGAAAACTACATACTACTGTACTGTCATGGATGTAGACAGAGTCGAACCCAAGTGCAGAGTAAGGGCCGATTCATACTCCTATTTTACTGCTGTTTCGGCGCTGTAGTGCCGAAATGATTTCGGCTCGTCAAAAATATTCAGTAGCACCGAAGAGCCGACTTTAGGACGGTACCCGCCCCCCCGAACCTAACAACAAACAAGAATAGATGTTAAGTATTTAGTAAAGAATAAGGCAGATCTTACACTGAAGTAGTAGCCAGGAATCAGGCAATAGGGCATGCAAACCTCGCACCTTTGCTATGCTAGGGGGTGCGCCATTTTGATTGTGATGAGTCACTACTACTATACCTGGCTTAACGGATAGGCATACAGTGGTGGAAAAAGTACTCAATTGTTTTACTTAAGTAAAAGTACCAGTACTGCAATTTAGAACTACTCTGATACAAGTAAAAGTACGGAATTGAAAATGTACTTGAGTAAAAGTACAACAATATCGGCATCAAAATGTACTTAAAGTACTAAAAGTAAAAGTACTTATATTGCAGGGCCAGCAGACCACCATGGCCCATCACCATTACTTTTTTTAACCGATATTGATAACATCCTGCTTCTCAAGACCGATACCAATAACTGATAATAAATTCAAATATATATATATATATATAAAAGATTATAAAGATATAGGCTATTTGTAAATGTATATTAATCTGTGTAGTATTAGCACACCTGAAGGTAACAAATACTAGTAGTGGGCAAAGATGGATTTAACATAGCTTTGACTTAACAAAATACAGTATAATTTAATTATCATGACTATTAAAACAAAACCCAGAATAGTTCATGAACATATTTATTTTTTCAAGTCCTATGACACTGTTTCCCCCCAAGCAGAACTAAAAGCCTATGGGTGCTTTGTCACAATAAAATGGACAATAATAAATCCCATGTTGGCGAACTGAAAGAGCTCTAGCACTGTGCGCTAAACACTCAAACACCAACTTTATACACTTTTGTATTTCATATTGTATCACCCAGCGCATGGCGGTAGGAGAGGAATTAATTTGCGTTGAATATATTTATTGATTGATAATCATTATCGGCTAATGGGCTATTTTATGAAATTTTCGAGAATAACCTATTTTATCACAAAGGCTAAATACTAGTGATCGACCGATATGGTTTTTGGCCGATATATCCGATCACCGATTAGTGGACAATCAAAAAGCCCGATAGCCGATATTATGAGCCGATATGACAGTTTTACAGTAACATAAATTCCAACACAAGAATTCCTTTAAATTAATTGGAGAATATTTAAGTGCAAGAAGCACCAACATCGTTTCAGTAACACTTCCCCCCTCCATCAAATGCAGCTTTTTTTTTTTTATTCAAGTGCAAACATGTACTGTAGCAGCATATGGAACATAGTGCTGGGGGGGGGGGGGGGGGTAGGTTAAGTGTGTGTGTGTGTGTGTGTGTGTGTGTGTGTGTGTGTGTGTGTGTGTGTGTGTGTGTGTGTGTGTGTGTGTGTGTGTGTGTGTGTGTGTGTGTGTGTGTGTGTGTGTGTGTGTGTGTGTGTGTGTGTGTGTGTGTGTGTGTGTGTGTGTGTGTGTGTGTCCAGAACCGCCCCAAAAAGGCCTCTGGACCCATGCCCAGCGTCCATATATGGAGCTGTTCTGACCTCACAGCACTCCATATTTGGACATGCCTGACACAGAAGACAGAACTCCACAAGCTGGCTGCATATACTCCCTATTTGGCCATGCCTTACAAAGAACTCCATATATGGGCATAAAAGGGAGACGGACATAATATCTGGGTGGGGCATTCATTTCCAACTTGCATCGTTCCAAGTAGGTCAGTGCCCAATGGGCTGTAGGCTGTAGAGGCCCTACGGGCACCGTTCTAGTTTATCAAAATTGGTGATCTACAAGCACACAGCACATTGCAGCATGACATGTTGAGAGCTTGTAGATCTGCTGCCCAAACTCTCCAAAGCCATGTGACCGTGTTGTTTTTACTCCACCACTGAAATTTGCCACTTTCAAGATCACTGGCCACTTTTTTAATGCATGTAGAATTTGTTTTTACCATCATTTTATAGCAATAAAAGACTATGTCTCAAAACACTGGCCAACAGTAAAATTATTGGCAACTAAATGAATATGAATTAGAGATTGCTCTGGGTGGGGTTTCTGCTCTATATGTAAAGTGTCTTGAGACAACTTTGTGATTTGACACTTTAATAAAATTCATTTGATCTACAAGCTCAACGCGGATGTTGCGTTCCTTGTAGATTGGCTATTTTTGGCTTATTTCCCCCAGGCCAGAATAGGCATAGCGGCAGTTCATGTGGTTAATGCTTTTGAGTTTTTATTGGATCCCCATATAGGGAACTAGTGTCCGAAATTGTCACTTCTATTGTCCACTACATATAAAGGGAGTACTGTCGGAAATCATCACTATTATCGTCCAGTAAGTCTGGATCCCCATATGGGGAGTAGGGAGTAGAGAAACGACCATATGCATTAGGACGCAGCCAGTAGGCCTATGTGACTGGAGTTTGAACTTTGACTTGCCTAGTTGTTACACCTGTTGTTATTCTGCTTTGACAATTTGTATATTCTTAAAAAGTTTGTTCGTTCAACCCATTTTTCCTCCAACTTTCATCTCTCCTCTTCGCTACTCCTCTACTCCTCTTGTCTCTAGCTCAAGAGCATGAGGATTACCCCAGGAGACTACATATATGAAGCCAATTTGAGCCAGGGAGACTTTGACCTCACCTGGAATATTCCAGCATACGTTCTAGAGGAAAATACTTGGGTCGTCAATGATCTGGCGAGGTTCATGGGACAGCAAGGTAATGAACAAAACGATTCACTCTGGATTTATTGGGCTTATCTGAACGTTTCAGCACCACTGAATTAACTAGAAAATGTTGTCATTCTGTTTTATTCGCTATTTGTCATATGAAGAAGCATAAAGTCTCTTTCTGGTGGAAACCTCATATGTCGACTTATTACTTTTCAGGAGTCGAATAAAAAAATCTGGTCTCACCCAAACACGGTGAAATAGCACGGATTGACATTTCCATACATACACGCCTAGAAACAAAAAATCCTTACATATCCTCCCCATAGACAGTGATGGAGTCCCTACCGAACTTGAGCCACGAGAGCCACCACCAAGCAAGCTAAAACGAGCGAGTTTCCGTGGCGAGCGTTGCGCAGTTCGGTAAAGCCGACTCAGCCCCGTCCGAGTTGTAACCCAATAGCACAGAATCATAAATACCGGTATTGTCAAACCCAAGTTCAAACTCACCCAAAAAAACACAAAGTTTTAGGGATTTCTGCCCGGCAGCAACGTTTGTTATTCTAAAAATCACACCTGTGTGAAGTGAGGAGCGCTCTTATCATCGTACATCATGACGTAAGATAGACACTGTCTATTTGCTCAGACACTGCGGTAAAATTGTCCATTCATTGTCAATTGGAATTTCATGTTTGTGTAGGACAAAGTTTGTGAACACGGGGGGAAAAAAAGCGATTGTGTAACCCATTTTTTCACCGGGTGTCAATTGCCTAAGGTGTAATCCTGGGCGCTACTCTCTCTCTGCCAATTGGTAAGAGCCCCGAATTGAGCTCATGCTTCCTTCAATGCATGAGGACATTGAGGAGTGAGCAGGCCGCAAGCCTGTTACGATTATCAGGCTGTCCCAGTGGATTGTGGAGGCCATTCAGTTGGCCTACTCCAGTAAAGGCGTTTTGCCACCGTTGGGTTTGAGAGCGCACTCTACCCGGGGTGTAGCGGCATCCTGGGCACTCTATAAGGGTATTTCGGTGCAGGATGTGTACGGCGGCGATCTGGTCGTCGCCTTCGACCTTTGCTAGGTTTTACAATTTACGACGACAACATACGTTGAAGTACATGGTTCCTGCCAGACAGCAACGATATATGTCTACACTCTGCACGTCCTAGACTCTTCGCCCTTCTGACTTCCAAACTGTCGAATGAACTCCCCAAAGCAGTTAGAACTGCAGACTCACTCCCAATCGTCCACCGTAATCTGAATAATAACTAGAACTGCACTCTGTCGAGTGCCAACTTGCGTGTTGCACACAACCTACTAGTGCGCAAGCAGAGCGTGCAAGTACCCTCAAAATCATTTGATG
This sequence comes from Electrona antarctica, assembly GCF_951216825.1. Lineage (NCBI taxonomy): Eukaryota > Metazoa > Chordata > Actinopteri > Myctophiformes > Myctophidae > Electrona > Electrona antarctica. The sequence goes on along the minus strand of NC_136789.1, from coordinate 39,465,241 downwards.
GGTAAAAGGAATCTTTTTAGTTGATGTAATTAAGATAACTTTCAAGTTGGGATGGTACTAGTACACAAGTAGGCTATGTATGACCTAGTCGTGTGTAATCATCCTTAACCTTTTAAGCTAAAATAATTAAGACCGGGGACTTAAAATCGTTGTTTTAATTGATGGCCTTCATGCCCTGGCACTCAGCCTTTGTGCCCTCAAAACGTTGACCACACTAAAGGCCAAGTGGCTTTTTTCTTTCTTTTTTTTGTCTCTGATTAATGTACTGTTAAACTGATAACTATGCTGAGTATCTCAAATGCTGTGCTGTGAGTAGGATGGGCACTTATAAGCTTTTAAGCTTCAGCCCATGCCTTTTGATCACCTTCACGGAGCTGTTTCTTTTTTGCTGATGTAAACTCTGTACTCTGCACTAAACTAAACCTTAAAACTAAACCTTAAACCTTGCCCCTAAAAGGATGAAATTCCAGGCCTGGATGTTGATGGTGACGTAATTACGATATGTTTCAATATTGGTTGGGTAACAGGTAACCAATGTTCCCCAAACGTCCCACGCAGAACACAAGATATATTTGTGTATTGTAGTTGTGTTACCATTTGCCAAGTGGTTTGATTCTTTTGCGTTACTTTGCCTTAATTAATGATTATATCTGGTTTCAGTATTCAATTATGATATATTTTCTCTATTATAAGGTTATTTTTGCAGTCAGTTTGTATTGGTGGTGGGGATGGGGGGGGGGGGGGGGGCGGGGGTCGCGCGACATGGCCAAAGCATTTCCGGGTGTCCCCAGTCAAAAAGGTTGAGAACCCCTGGCCTAATCCATAGTATAATGTATAATAATATAACCATCCCGTGGCGCGCGCTGCCTGCATGCCTCGGGATGCCCACCCATAGAAGGCAGGCAGAGACGGCCACAACTTTGTTGTAGTCTGGAAGTGTCATTCCAAAGCCCGATAGGGTTGCGTGCTCTATAGTCTAGGTTCTTTTATGTCTATATGTTGTGTTTCCCAAAAAAGGACATAGTGCCCGATTGGCTGCCATGCAGCCAATTAGGCAGCAGACAGGCTTCTGTGTGCGGCCTAGAGGGCATGTGCGCATGTGCGGCACTACAAGTCTTACACTAAACCTGTTTGAGAAATCCGGCCAATGTCTGTATGTGTATGTAATCTGAAACCTATCTTAATTACATCTGAAACCTATCTTAATTACATCACCATCAACAGCCAGTTATAACCCGACATTGAAACATATCTTAAGTTATCTTATGTAAGTTATCTCATATCTTGTGTTTTGTAAACGCCATTGACAATGAAGGGAACATTTACATCATAATGTGCCATTTACGTCATATTGTTTGTTTGCACAGTTTGTTTTACATCACCATTACATCACCGAATCAACATGAGTAGACTTAATGTAGCTTTGTCTGTATGTTTGTGTACCTGTGTACGTGTACGTGTCCGTGCACAGGTGAGCATGGTTACCATGGTCACTGACATTACGTCAGACCACAGCTGATCAGGCTATATAAGACTTTGCACCACTCAGTTCACACGGGTGTGATTTTTATTTTATATTCTACTGTTTAGACTGATGATAGGTTCTTAGTTTACCTGGTTTACCTATGATCCTAGATTACTATCTCTATGCATGACTGTGGGTAGTGTGCTTCTGACTGTGGCTCTTGTTGTTGAGGGGCCCTCCTTTACAGGTTTAGTGTTTGTCTTGTCCAGCCAAACATTAAAAATGCCATTGACAATGGACAGAGTTTAATGTTTGTTTTGTCTCCAACACAAACATTGAATGCCATTAACACCCCGAACGTCTAGGGTTATTTAATCCATTAAATCAGCACCCAGTGATTTATAGCAGCGAAGCACATTTAGCGACGCACCAGGTGCTATCCCGAATGTAGCTGAAGTAGCTTGATGTAGCCAAAACACTCCCGAGGCGATCGACAACAACGGGAAGTATGATTAATTCTAACGCGACTAGCGACGGGACCGTGATGGGCCGTCTAACACATAATCTTTGGACGGAATGATTTAGATCAAGAGTTATTCACGTTTTAAGATTTTTGGTCTCATCTGCTAAAATGGGGGGGAACATTTTCGATGACGTCCCACCGGGAAATAACATTGAATGTTGCGCAACAGACACTCCCAGCCTGTGGAGTGAGATCGGTTTTGATATCAATAAATCTCTGTCCTTTTTATCAATCTCCGTTCTGAGCATCGGGCGTTACTAATTGATTGAACGGAGAACTCCGTCCTTGCCGCTCGGGGTGTTAACAATGAACAGAGTTTGTTTTGTCTGTCACTGAGCAAATCGGCATATGCATGACAGAGTAAACCCTCGGCCAATAAGGGACCACGATTCTTATAAATTGCTATTTGTTAAATTTATGTCATATGTGATGTTGGTAAAGCGCCCCTCACTTCACACGGGTGTGATCTTGTTCATCTACAGAGGCTGTTGACACCTTCATCAGATTCCTGGGCATGACGCCGGTAGAGAATACGGAAGAGGTCCAGGTGGAAAAAAATCCCCCAAAGGCAGAACCTCACAACCTGCTTCTGAGTGGTGGGTATTTGCATATAGATCACAGTTCTCACACAACTGATTTCAGTCATTTGGATTCCATACGATCAGTACCAGTCAGCATGTTGCGCAAATTTGATCAGTACATATGTCATAGTACATATGTATAGCATAGTATAGTATATATGTATAGTTTATATGTATAGTTTCATTATATAGATATTCCACTGTTACGTTATTAGCTTACGCATGTTTCATGATAAATGCTTTTTATATATGTGATGTATTCCCATGCTTTTTTTGTTCTTGCTTAATGTAAATCGCTCTGGATTAAGAGCGTCTGCTAAATGCCTAAATTGTACAATCATTTTAACAGCTTTTTCCATATTTGTTATTATTGGCTATTCAATAGCAGATGTACAAGCTCTCAACACTTCACTTTGTGCCACTCTTGTGCCACTCGTTTGAGAACGGCTGCTCATCTCTACTAGTGTTAATTTGGTTGACTAAGACTAAAAGACTAAGATTTTGATATTTAGTCAACGTATTTCAGATGACTGAAATGGGACTAAAACTAAATGGTGTGTTATTCTAAAGTCTAAGAATAAATCCGAATTTGCTGTCAAAATGAACACTGATTTCTACCTCAACTGCAGGTGCTTTTGCAGCACGTTATTTTGTCCTGATAAAAGCCAAATTCACTTGGGAGGAAGATGGTCACAAGATTGATTGGTCGATGAGGTCCAGTAACTTTCACTTCAGAGAGTCCTGGAGTGTACTGTCAAACACTGCAGATAAGTACAAAGACTACATCGAGTGGGATCAACCCAGATTCGCCAAATATACGGGTGTTCTACCCGTTCTGACCCCCGTACCCAGCTCCGGTGACACACTGCCTGGGCCAAGTGGTGGAAACAGCTTCCGGAATGGCAACAACAGGGGAGGAGGAGGGCAGAAACAGCTTCAGCCACACCTTTGATCACTGAAGAAAACCCCACCCAAGTTCTATCACACCTGCTCTGGACTGTTACCATTTTGTTTTTGTTGGCGATCAGCGATGGACTTTGCCGTACACACTGTGGCCACTGTTGGTGCTTCTGAATAATCTGACGAATCCAATGGAGCCACCATTTTAGAAGCCCCGTAGGAGGAGCGCTCGAAACTCAGGCAGAGTTGTGTAATTGTTATGATGACTTGAAAATGGTGGAATGGTGAGTTGTGCTGGAAATGTTTGTATTCTGCAAACTGTTAATAAATACTTCATTAATCAATCTATCAATTCTATGTTATGATGGACCTCACACATTGATCCATTTAAACTTCGAGAGCCGAACCCGTCATCTGACGGGTTAAGATTCTCGACCACAGAGAGGCAAACCCGTGAACTGGCGAGTTGTCTGTGTTCTGTTAGATTTAGTAAGGTCCACGAGGTCCAGTGAGGTCCTATGCTGCAGTGGGAAAACACGTGACCCCCGAAACACGTGATCTTTGTCTATAAATAGGACCTGGATTGCTCACTTCCTTCGTGGGGTAGATGAGAAGTGGATGTCTAAGTGTTTTGCAAGTTGCCAGTTTGAAGTTGATCAGTGACTGAGTACTAGTAGCTTTTAGTTTGTAGCATTTAGTTAGTTTGTAGCCTTTAGTTAGTAATAGCCTGAAGTAGTAGTAATGGTAGTATTAGTTTAGTTTTAGTAGTATTATTATAGTTAAATTAGTTTAGTCGCCCGTAGTCTCTTTAGGTTAGGGTAGTTTAGTTTTAGATCGATAGTTCAGTTGTTAGTTTGTGTATTAGTTTAGTCAGATACATTTTACTGTTTATTCATTTGTGTGTTAGTCTAGTTTAGTGTTTGTCCGTCTAGTTTAGTGTTTAGTGTAGAGTCTTGTGTTTTCTTTGTCATGCCGCCAAAGAAACCGAGACCGGCGCCGAGACGCAAGCGTCCTACTCCTGCCCCCGGGCAGACAAGGCTTGATGAACATTTAGTTCTTCGTCGAGCGTTGCAGAACAAAGCTGGGGACATGACCAACTCGGATTTCTCTGCCGAGGAGGAGAAGGCAGAGGAGAAACCCGTTCCGATCCCCGTACCCAGCTCCGAGGAGAAACCCGTTCCGATCCCCGTACCCAGCTTCGAGGAGAAGACTGTTCCGATCCCCGTACCCAGCTCTGTGGAGAAGACCGTTCTGACCACCGTACCCAGCTCTGAGGAGAAGACGGTTCCGATCCCCGTACCCAGCTCCGATGACCCACTGCCTGGGCCAAGTGGGGTCCCACGCCCCGTAGGAGGAGCGCTCGAAACTCAGGCAGAGTTGTGTCCCATGTCCCGGTGGAAGAGAGTGGTTCTCAGCATTCCTCGAGCGAGGACTCCGGAGACGATTGGCTGCCAACTCGTGAGGATTATGAGCTTTTTCCTGACGACCTCTTCTGTAGTAAGTCTCTATAATAAAATAATATAATATACTGTAATTATTCCTTGATTATCAAATGACATAGCATATCCTGTTTTTTATTGTAGAGGCTACATTTGTATCGCGTACATGTCTATACATTTGGGGATATAGTTGTGTTGGGATCACGTCCCTTTTCCACCGTGGCCAGTCAACATAAATGGTCAAAATGACGCAGCATATCGTATGGTTTTTATTGTAGAGGCTACATTTGTATCGCCTACATGTCAAAACTAATACTACGCAAACATCAAATCATCATCATGGTGATTTGTGTTACTCTGTACTCTGGACTTATTTGCATAGCATTTATTTGATTGTTGACAACGTGGCTCGTTGTCACCTCAAATAATTAGGAATTATTTTAGTGTAACAAAATGGCGGAGGAGGGGAGTCACAAAATGGTATAAATATAATGTTCCATGGATTGTAAATAAATTCACTACTCAAGCAGAAGGGATGGGGTGGGGTGGGGTGGCAATGTACACTGTATGTTTTTGAGTTTAGGTGACTCAAATGTAGCCAACCCTGTTTTAGGTTACATTAAATTAATCTATTGCGTGTTACTGCATACTGTTAGTAGTTGGATGATGATTATTATTTATTTCCATTTATTTATTTTATATAGATGCAGAGGGTGAGGATGAGCAGCAGATGGTGAAGGTGTTGGATGCTTATGAAGCTGCTTTGGCGGAAGGTAAAATAACTTGACAAAACAACAATGATGATCCACATAATAGAACTATATTAACCAACAAGTCCTCTACCACTAAATCTAATCTCTACTATAATAAACACACAGAGGAAACGTCACCACAGGCGCCGTGCGTAATGTGCGTAACCTGCACAGTGCGCACACACACACACAGTCTTTTGGGCAGCTGTTATGGCGGCTGATTGGGGCGCGGACGTGCGGTTGGTGATGAATTTATCAAATTAAACTCTTCTTGAACTCTTCATTTGGTCTTTGTAAAATACAAAAAGTAACAGTAAGAATGACACATTTAAAAACCATAAACCAGACTGTAATTATCACTTCACGTAAAATATCCCCTAGCTAATGGCATATCCATCAGACATCAGTCACGGTGTTGAACATAAACCGAATGAACCCCCGGCGGCCGGCGCTAATCGCCTATCTATAATATACAATCAGCATTCACTTTACTTTCTGCTCCTATAACCTAATAATAATAACCATCTTATTTACTAACCATCGATTTTATAATCCAGCATTTAGCCTGCTTGAGGTGCTGAAGATCCGAGTCCTACGAGTAGGGATGGAGCCCGAAAATCGGGTCCATTACAAACCCGGTTCGGCATTTATGGATCACATGTTATCGGGTATAGCCGCAGCAGCTGATGTCATGGACCACTCGCTATATAATAAGGGGCAGGCGCGTAGCGTGGAATAAATGATTGACGGGGGGTTGTAGCACATCTTGATAAGGGCCGATTCATACTCCTATTTTAGAGCCGAATAAAAGTCGGTTCAGCGCTGTAGAGCCTACAATGTGACGTCATTTGAGGTTCGGGGGGGCGGGTACCGTCCTAAAGTCTGCTCTTCGGTGCTACTGAAAATTTCTGACGAGCCGAAATCATTTCGGCACTACAGCGCCGAAACAGTGGTAAAATAGGAGTATGAATCCTATGTGTGAACGGTTTTGCCAACGTGCTAATGGGGGACAATTTAAAACAAAGGCGGCTTACATGCTGTAGTTTGCTACCAACAGAAATTTGCATGCACAAGGGCTGCCAAAGTACGTAGGCTATATAATAATGTAGCACAGTTGTTAACTTAATTAGTAGCCTACATGCACGAAAGGGAACATTTCGACAATGAATAGGCATCTGTCAATAATGCATTGTATTGGGCTGGGCCATGGCTCAATGGTCCAGGCACCTTGGCTGATAATCCAGTCTGGCAGTGTGCCGCGGGCAGTGTTAGGTAACTAACACTACGTAACTTAATATATTACGTAATGTATGAGGTTTACACCAGACAGAGACGATATTATAATCATTAAAGTATTCACATCTATAAACAAACTACAAGTGTGCCACCAACAATAAGTGCCACCATCAGAAATGGAAGCATACAGTATTTAATATGTAGAGTAAACAAAAATGTGCCATTGGTACCGAGGCCTATCGGCTGTTTTCTCTGTCATCTCAAACCCCTAAACGTTATTTCTAAATGTCTAACCCTGAACCTAATCCCAGAGCTTTAGTAATAGCAATACAAAAACAGGGGGAGGTGGAATTTTTAGTGCGGATTAGCTGTCTTAAATTTGCTATAAACACAACATAAGATGTCTGTGGAATTTTAAACAAGTCATATTGTAGAGCTATTGAAATAGTTGGTATAAATATTGAGATGTCCATATCGCACATCCCCAGAATTTGCAAGTAAAGTAAAACAAAGTAAGTGGACATGACCTTTGGGCAAGTAGAACTTGACCTGTAATTGTCTGACGGACACACGACACACACCCTGTGACCACCAACCTGGTAGGTGTGAGGCCAGGGTGTGCCCATAGTGCCGATGCCACCCTGGGACAGCTGCACCCTGCCGGGGTCTTCCTGACAAGATTGGTAGAATGCCATGAGTGTGGGCGAGATGCAGGGTCGCTGCGTCTGGTGGCAAAAGGAAGAGGAAACCAAAATCAGGAGTCATCAATATGTCCGTACACAGATATCCGTGGCAAAGACTTGGTCGTGTCCATGGCAAATGTTTCATTTTACATACCATGATGATGTTTTTTATTTTGATCATATTTCCCAATTTAGTCAGGAACACTCACGTCAAAGTAGATTTAACCATTTTTTTAAACAAATGGAATACAGTCAAGAGACTTGGCGTAAAAGGGCTCCGCGTTAGACATTCCCTGCATTTTGTACACGCATGCTTGCTATAGAAAAATCAGGAACTTCAAGCAAAATCTCCATACAATACAATAGTACAATAGCAAGCCAATACATTGCTAAAAATAATCAGTGACCTGCATATTGAAAGGAAGTAGCTCATAATTTAAAGGAAACTTGGGCTGTCAAGGGTTGGAATTGCAACTCTAGATTCCATATATATCTAAAGCTGTTTACGGCTAGTCAAGGACCCTCAAATGAAGATGTATTTGTCCACCTTGGTGCTCATATAGTATAATACATAATCAACATACCTCTGTGATGCTGATGGACACAGCTCTGAGTCCCTTTGATGTCTCTTCGGAAAGGTATTCAGTGTCCGGAAACTGCTGTTTACGCCACCGACTTGTCCTCGGTAGGGGTTCATGGGAACCTGGATCCAAAAATCTATGGACAAAGGAAAATATGTATATAATACTTAATACACGGAATGTATTGACAGAAAGTAGCTCATAACATGTCTACAGTGGATTTTTTTTCCAACAATGTATTTATTGATTTTCCTTTTTCCACACAAATGACAATACAAATATACAAAAAACAATGAACATTACAAGACATTTACTCATATAAAGAAAGCAAAACAACAATAACACAAAAAAAGAAAAACAGCACTACTCCTCTTCAGCTTCATCCAAATTACTCAAAGAAAACAAAACAATGGCAAAAAAAAGAAACGACAACAGCACTACTCCTCTTCAGCTTCATCCATTCAATGTGACAAATTATTGTTCTTAATATATCTATATAAAACGGCCCACACATCCTGAAACATTTCTTGTTTGTCCTTAAGAATGTATGTAATCTTTTCCAAAGGTAAACCTAAAGACAATTCCCTGAACCACTGTGTAATACTTGGTTTGTCTGGCCTCTTCCAGGTCAATGCTATCACTCTCTTTGACAACTAAAGTCTCTGTAATGTTTATGTTGTACTATTACTAAAAGCGATCTAAAATAAATGTATTTAAGATCATTAAAAGCCGGGCCGGGGCTGTTGCCTTTCACTCTTCCAGTCACTGAAGTGTAGCCTAATGGCCATTAGCCACTAGTGGTGTTGTTCACCAACAATGAACGTGGTGGCAATAAATGTTTGATTTTCTTTTACACACCCATTATAATGTTATTTTGATCATAACACCCACTTTAATACTGAATAATATGTACGACAATTATTTACTATGACACTATAAATGGCACATTAGGAGTCCACAAGTAGTCTAGTAGTGCTTCTCAAATGTTTTATTTGCAAAGACATGGGTCCATTTGGTTCCATTCGAACACTACACATTTGTTATGGTCAGGGCTATCTATTCATGTGTTTCTGGTAATATTTTTGTCCACTAATTTAGTCATTTTGTATGTCCGTGGCAAAAATGGAATTTTGACAAATGTCCACCACAATTAAGCCAATGTGGAATGTATGGTATGTGTTATCACAGGCAAAAACGTTGATCAAAGTAATAATTCTTCCACATTCTCTAATTGTATAGACTTCTTGTAAATTCAGTAATGCAGATGTTTAACAACAATTTAACTCTTGAGAGTGTAAAATTAAACTGGGCCAAATCAACCACGTCCATTTGGTTTCATTTTACACTCAAGAGTTAAAGATCTACATATATGGGTCCATTTGGTTACTTACTCTCCATTTAGCTGGGGACCACTGGAAATTATATTGGTGCTGTGTTCAAGGCAAACTAATAAGCTCACTGTTTTGTTGTTCATTTCACATTCTGCTGGACATGTGAACATTGGATAAAACGTGTTAAAGGTAGAGTGCATCTGCTGAATCGTGCCGATAAAGTATAGTAGACAATCATACACATTCCAGTAAAAACTGCTAGTTCTGAAACACACGCGCATGAGACTGTAGTCATGATCGTCCGGCAGCCGACAAGCTTCTTTTGTTTAAATTGGGAAATTTGGTATATAGTCTTTTTTTTTATTGACCTAAAATATTGTCTATATACATACATTCATGAATCCACTTGCTGACCGGCTGTATTGGGCAAATCTTTTTATAGGGATTGCTTGCAGGGACAAATAGTTTTCATAATCCTCATGGGGGCCCGTGCCGTGTTCAAGGTAACATTCATACTTGCATTGAAGAGGAGACCACAACTCCAGATTTAACAATGCAATCAATTTACAATTTAGGAATTTAGCAGACACCCATAGTGATTTACATTAAGCAAGAACAAAAAGCATGGCAATACATCATATACAAAGTAGTTATCAGAGAGAGAGAGAGAGAGAGATCCCTCTGACAAGGTAGCGTTCGTTGTTCAGTCTGGCATATGTTGAAATTGAAACTAAGCAGCTAACTAATTCAAACATAACCAATGTGATGCATCCCTTAAAAACATGGGTTGTAGTTATAGGGTTAAGTTTCTTCTTTGTTCGTTTTCCTTGGCCTGTCTCTCTAATTCATTTGTATGTCTTTCTCTGTCTCAGATCGAGGAAGTGTTCTGGAGAATCACCCTTAAAGCGCTGCAGTACACATTCCTGGGGAAGTTGAACCAATACACCCAAGAAGGGAGCTGTAGGGAAGAAACTTGACGAGACACTTCTTGGGGTCTTAAATAAGGTAAGTACTTGAAGTATTGTAGGAAGGTATCAGCAAGAATGAAAGGGAAGGTGTGCAGGACGATGGTGAGACAGCTATGTTGTATGGTTCATTGGTTTAGACCAGTGTTTATTTCGTTGACTAAAACTAAGATGGAAAATGTTCGTCGACTACCTTTTTCCACTGACGGAACTAAATGAAAACTAAGCTATGATGACTAAAACTAAGAGTAAATATATTGACAATTTTGTCAACAAATAAAAACTAGACAAATGTTAGGAATGGACTAGTGGACAAGAGACCCAGTTTAAGTCATTTTACGCTTGGTTGTATGGGGTGCATCAAAATTCAATGCAAAAAATTTAACAACAAATTATCAATCTGTTCTTTTGGAATTTTGTTCCAATGGCTATAGAAATGATCTTTGCAAAGTTTGGGGAAAATTCATTCAGATTTACAGGTCCAACGCAGCATGTGAAATGTAGGTAAAATGCCAAAAAGTGCCATTTTCGGTGCTTTTATAACTCCCATTTTCTATTAACATGACATGTCAATTTATCAAAAATACAACAAATAGTTTTTGAGAAGATGTTATTGGAAAGAGCAAAATGTGTTTATTTAACAATAACCATTACATTGTCTTGTGATCCAAGATGGCATCCGAAAGTGCACGTCGCTCATCAGCTGGCACCTTGGTGCTGAAGAGTGCCAGGGGCAGCATGTCAGGAGTCAGGTACCAGAGGTGCCTCTGCAGTGCTTTCATGGCTGATGTTGCAATGCCCTCATCAACAGACTTGTAAGTGTGCAGGTTGTGATAGAGTGTGAGGTCATTCCATGCAGCATCTACGGCCGTGTCACAGGTCCGCCACCATGTTGCGTAGATGTGCGTAATGAAGTTGGCAAACGTCCAAATCTTCTGCACCTGCTGCCGTGTGGTGGTGGTGCCCTGGGGAAGCAAGCTGATATGCCGCTCCAGCATAGCCAACTTGAGAGTGTAGAGTAACTTGGCCATCCAGCATGCCTTGTGCAGCGCTCCCGGTCTTTGGAAGTTTACTGGAGTCTGTGCTGCATCATCTGCACCCAGATAGACAAGACACAGCTGCACAAACTCGTGGTAGTCACCTCGCTTGTAGTCTATCATTGCCGCAGCACATGCAGTGAGTTCAGCACGTAACCTGCCCAGGAACGGTTGTTCGGCGTTGGCAGTAATGCAGCGGTACAATGGGTCACTGTATTTGTGCGGCAATCCTGCAGATGCCTAAACAAGGTAACCTCTGGTGAGCGTGAGGACTCCACCTTGAGGCCAGTGAAAATGTGGCTGAGGATCACCTCACCAATGTTATGCTGGCACCGGGCCAGAGCAGTGGTCTACCAAGTGAGAGCTGGATGGCAATGCAGGCTGCTGTGAGATGGCCTGTGTTTGATGCAGTGTTGTCAAATGCCATGTTGACAATCTGGTCGGCACAGCACCACTCCTGCAGTAGCTTACATGTCAGCCTGGCAATGATCTCTACACACGCCTCGTCTTTACCCTTTGTATATGCTGGCACGCCAAGCAATTTCAGCTGCTCTGCATCTCCAACCACCACTGTCAAACGCTCCTCCAACTGGCGCACATTGCTTAGCGTCGGTGTCAACTTGCCGTCCCAGTGCAGCGTGCACATAGGAGGTGGTGTCCACTGCTTGTGGTGTTCTTTATTGACAGCCTCCAGCACTTTGCGCTGTGATCGATCTACTGTTGTGTATGATGCTGAAATCATTTCACAATTACTGCCTGACTCTGTGATCAGGGCGCACATGAAGGCAGCCTGCTGCTGCATTGGTGTGATCTTCAACCGTGTAGCCAGTGACATAAGACTCGGCTGTAGATGCTGCATGGAATGACCTCACACTCTACCACAACCTGCACACTTGCTTACAAGTCTGTTGACGAGGGAATTGCAATATCAGCCATGAAAGCACTGGAGAGGCACCTCTGGTACCTGACTGCTGAGATGCTGCCCCTGGCACTCTTCAACACCAACGTACCAGCTGAAGAGTGACGTGTACTTGCGGATGCCATCTTGGATAACAAGCCGGATGATCTTCCCATGCTAACAGCAGCGCTTTGGCACTGGTGCAAGCCAAAGTTTCCAGTCCTCTCGCCGACCACCAGGCTGTCCGACATTGCCAACCCAGACTGCTGGTTCGGTATACACCGGCTGCAGATCGATCCAGCATTTATCTCACTCGATGTAGAGGATTGGGCTACCAGAGGATTAGGCTATCATTCCAGGCAGGTGTGGTGACTGGTGAATGTGTGTGCTATCAACGTTGTCAATGCAGTTGTCACTGCGCCGAGCATGGGGTCAAACTCTCACAACAGTTTGTGGCAGCAGTGAAGAGTGAGCAAGATCTGCAGAGGTCCTGCAAGCAGTTGAGCATTATCGCTGTGAGCAGCCCAATCTTCGCTGCTGCAAGCGCCAGTTGAACATGAACACAGTGAAGGACTAAGGGCCGATTCATACTCCTATTTTACTGCTGTTTCGGCGCTGTAGTGCCGAAATGATTTCGGCTCGTCAGAAATTTTCAGTAGCACCGAAGAGCCGACTTTAGGACGGTACCCGCCCCCCCGAACCTCAAATGACGTCACATTGTAGGCTCTACAGCGCTGAACCGACTTTTATTCGGCTCTAAAATAGGAGTATGAATCGGCCCTTAGACTCCATTTTCAAACATTTTTCAGTGATGATTTAAATGAAAATGTAATGTTTATTCTTAAGTAAACACATTTAGCTCTTTCCAAAAACATCTTCTCAAAAACTATTTGTTGTAAACTTGATGAATTGACGTGTTATGTTAATAGAAAATGGGAGTTATAAAAGGACCGAAAATTGCACTTTTACCCAAATTTGACATGCTGCGTTGGACCTGTAAATCACCATATATTGAAAAAATATTTTGCACATGTTCTTAAAACATGAAGTGGCACATTGTATCAAAGGAACAGATCAGGAGGTTAAACTTGCAAATTTTGATTAAGCAAAAGATTTCAGCAAGTGTAAAATCAGCCATTACGATTTACGATGGCATCAAGGCCCGCCAAAATACATTTTAGTCAACTAAATCAATTTATGATTTAGTCGACTAAAACTAGACTAACACTAAAACATTCCAGGTGACTAAAATGTGATTAAAACTATTCACTGAGGAGAAGGCAGGAAACCGAGTTGGAGGTAGCAGAGACTAAAATGTTGAGGTTCTCTCTTGGAGTAACAAAGATGGATAGGATTGGGAACTACTAGTGCATCAGCGGGACAGTGCATGTTAGATGTTTTGGAGATAAAGCCAGGGAGGCCAGACTGAGATGGTTTACTTTGGACATGTACAGAGGAGGGACAGTGAGTATATCAGTAGAAGGATGCTGAGGAACTGCCAGGCAGGAGGCCTAGAGGAAGACCAAATAGAATTTATGGATGTAGTGAATCTGATGTCTACTCTGTACTGTACAATCTCATTTCATGTGTTTGTAGGACCACAGCATTGAGTCCCGTAGAGAAGAGGCCTCATTGTCTTCCTTGGGAAAAGACGGAGCAGTTGATCGACTACAAGGTAAAGAAAATGTACCTCTATTCTTGCTAAAAGGCCTAGCCCAGAGGTCCTCAACTAGAAATGCTGAAGGTCCACTAATCATTCTTGAAAAAGACTAAGGTCCGGTCCCATGCGCTGCGGACTACGCAGCGGCCAGCGGAGAGTGGGGATCTATGCCTGTTTAGTACAGTCAAACCAAGGCAAGCTTATACAAATCGGATCCCCTCCCAACCAACCAATACTGTATGAAATTAAATGTTTCACAAATATTCCCCTCAAAAAAATTCACAGCAAATGAGAGGTATTGTGTTGAGGCACAAAGAACACTTTTATTTTGTCAAGTTGTGCCTGCTAAAAGGACCACTTCACCACTTTTCAACCTATCGTCATACACTCATTTTTTTCTACTATCTGTGTCTCATAGGAGGGCTGTGGGCAGTTCAGAAACCGTCCTCCAGTGACATCATCGATGGGGAATACAAGCTAATAGAAACTGCAGGCTTTCTAGTCCTGAAAAGTTGCAATGCGAAAATGGAAGCCATCTTTCTCACGATAATACAAATCTAAACATTTTTGTTTAAAAAAAAAAGAATCTGTCACTGAAGGACGGTTTCTAAACTGCCCACAGCCCTCCTATGAGACACAGACTGAGTAGAAAAAAATCGTGCCATTTTATCATGATTATTAGTGTAGACCTATTATATGAAGATAGGTTGAAAAGTGGTGAAGTGGTCCTTTAATAATAAGAGAAATAACACATTGGTTACCAAGACTAACTTTGCTAGTTGTCTTTTTTCTTAATTTAACAACAATCTGAGCTGTCTGAAGTGAGTTGTACTGTACTGTACTGTACTGTACTGTACTGTACAAGCCCTCCCTGGCCTGTGTGTGTCTGTGTATTAGGCTGTGCAACAGTGACACTTGGTGGTGAACAAACGCTATTTTCGTGCTCGGACACAGGGACACAGGAAGGGACAGTGTTGTACCCGAACGCGTTCAAAGAACGATCATTCACGAACACGTTCATATTTTCTAAACATGTTGTTCATCACTTCATTATGTACATTGTACAACATTATTTTATTTTTCTGCATCAGAATGGCTTCTTGTGCTTACACAAGAATCTGAACGTACTTTATCATCGCTTTATCATCATAAGACCAGGCGTCACTGTTGCATGCATATTTAACACTCTGAGCAAATCATGGTTTTACTGTGTACAGTATAAAGCGTGTACCCGTTTGCAAATATACCTTTCTTAGTGCTTGGCTGGCATATGAAAACGATATGTTTATACATGTGAGCAGTAGTGGAAATTATACTAGTAGTATGTTACTGCATGCTTTACTCTACTTGAATTCAGTACTGTACTTCTACTTCACACCTGGAGGAAAATATTGAACTTTTTACTATTGTTATTACAATTACAAACTAATTCATGTTTCTTTGGGAAGTAGCCCCCATAGCCTTTTAGGTATCTGTATACTACTGTACATATAGTCCTATACAAATGTGTGCTATGTATCACTGGCACTGCTTTACTGTGGCATTACTGTACTAGTTTTAATAATCCCATTCCTTGAGCAACACTTGAATCAGTTGCACACATTTGCCAGAAATAGAATATAAATGTAATGTAATGCATTTGTGTTTTCTTGTATTTACTGACAGGAGGGGTGGAGCACTTCATGTCCATCCATCATTGATGTTGAAAGACCCTAAGGCACTTATGATGTCTTTGTGAGGAACACTGTTGTGGACTGGGTGAGTAGTAATTGTAATAGTAATTGTAATTCAAGTATTATGGCCTGACCTGAGTTTACACCTTTAGTGAAACTCTGTAGTGTACTACGGAAAACAGAATATTTGTTTATGTACATTGATCACACCCTACCAAGTACAAACTGTCATTAAGACATGTGAATCCCTTGACTCCTTCAAAACCGCTCTCAAAGGGCACCTACGGACGGCTGCAATTCGAAATTGGTAAATGGGGCATTTATAGTGCCTTTATCCAAGGCGCTTTACATAGATTGTGCATTACATTCACCCATTCACACTCACATTCATTCCTCACCACTCAATCACCTGCATGCAGACACGCATGGAAGGAAGACAATGCAGAGCAATACCAACACTAAAATACATAATGACCCTATATGGTCATAACAGTAATGTATTGCCATGCTTTTTGTTCTTGCTTATTGTAAATCGCTCCGGATTAAGAGCGTCTGCTAAATGCCTAAATTGTAATTGCCCAAATGTGCTGACATCATCACATTTGTGATGACGGCTATGGACGTTTTTAGCCCAAGGACTGTTTTGTTTTTGGCAAAACTAATGCTTGGAATGGATTCAGCATCATGAAAACCCGTTTGACACATCGCATGCTACTTAAAGCATGATGACATTTTGTTTTTTCCCCCCTTGTTAATGGTAGGGTCACATATTATGAAAATTGCTCAACATATGCAAGTTAGCATCCGGCAGTTTGCTACATGCTGGGGACCCATACTCAACATTTCTAACATAAAACTTTGGTGTACTCAACATGCCTGGGTTCACATTCTGGCAAGGGCCCAAATTAGAGCTGGCATACTTGGTCTGCATATTGAGACAGGTAGATATGTAGGCACGGTTGAGGAGGATACATTATGTAGTCTGTGTGATGTAAAGGAAATTGAAAATGAAATGCATTTTGTTTTTTATTGTCCATTCTACAACTCTATTTGGGAGATGGCTCCAAATCATGAATTTATATGGTTGGAGGACTTTGAGAAACTGAAACGCCTATTTCAAAAGTACACCTTTTCATTTGCCTCATTCCTTGAAAAGGCCTGGTCAATGAGGAGAGCCATTTACATGGCCTTGTTTTATTTGTTTTCATGTATTTAATAATGCATTATGGAATATGAACAGGAAGGACTGTAACGTCAGTTGTTTTTAACGTACTTTGTTAAATGTGTCATAATCCCATATGGGATGAGCCCAAGTGGCATGACACGAAAATAAATGTCATTCATATAGTATGATGATATGCTCATTGCTCATAGTGCAGCATGACACGCTATAAGCTTGCATATCTGCTATCCGATATAAAAAAAATGTGACTGTATTACACTGATGCTTTCCTGTTCTTAACAAATGTGTCTATGTGTCTTTGTATTTTTCAGACCGTCCAGATACGATATGGAGGAGTCCACAGACTTGCAGCTGTACATTTATGACCACTACACCATTAAATACAGCCATGCCCATGGACATTAGCCAGACTGCTAACATGGATTCACTCATGTTGCTCCATGCTACATTTGAGTGAATCCACGTATCAGTCTGATACATGCCTAGACTCCTGGCTTCACTGGAACTCCATCTCCATGCGCGGCCTGGGAGCAGATGTGTCTATTATTCACCAAGTCATTGTGAATTATATGGTTTTACAGCTAAATTAGGAAACAACTTCAAACAAATACTGTAAAATAAGGTACTATTTCACTATTATTATTGCTGTTATTATACTATTGGCATTCAAGTATTTTTTGCTATATTGGTTTACCTATTTAGGGCTCACCTCATTCAGGTAGTAGGATGATAATAAATTATATAGCACATTTCCAGACATAGTCACATAGTCAACTACTTTAGAGACCAGGATTACTGCATTTTAGTTTAGAGACCAGGATTACTGCATTTTGTGAGGGGACACAGGGAGAACATGCAAACCCCACACAGAAAGGCCCGGATTACTGCATTTTGTGAGGGTACCTACCCTAGGGGACACGGGGAGAACATGCAACCTCCACACAGAAAGGCCCTTTTGCAAACCCCCGCAAAATATTTAATGTGGGTTCCCATTCACTCCAGTATGAATGCAATGAAGCATGCTTTATTAGCAACAAGTTAACATAATGAGATAATAAACTCTAAACACAATCCAATGGCCTTTGGGCTTATACTATAAGCCTTATAGCATAATGTTGGTATAAAAGTATTTATTTTATGGACATTCAGTGACTGTTTCTCTTCTCAGTCTGGAAATAAAGTTAGTTTTTTTACTCTATGGTATGATAGAGCAGAACAGCTCATTTAAAAAAAATAGAATATGTTGCTGTACTTGGTGGACTAAGTCTGACACCTCTGGGGAGGGATGGCAAAGGGCACCTGCTTTGTACTCTTTCAGGGCCAGTAAAGTGCTGTCCTCTGCAATACTGACGCACTCGCTGTCTGTCTTTTCTGTTTTACATTCATTACAAATGCTGCCATTCTTGCTAATACTATGAGCAATGTAGCCTGCTAGGGAGAAGATAATGTTCTTTTCAGTTTTTGTAAATTCGGGTGCAGTTTTGTCTTCCAACAGCTCTCCACACAGATATACTGTAGCTGAGGTACGACAAAGTCAAAGACAAAGTCTTCACCACCGGTTCCTGTGCTAACTGCTGCACTCTGACAGCTAAAGAGAGAGACAGATAGGGACAAAGGCTAAGGGAGAAGAAAGATAATGAGTCACTAGTACTACACAAATTAACACAATATTAAATTAAGAAAATACTGGGATAATAATGCCATTATGTACATGGATCTATACATTTGGGCTTCCTTTTTGAGAGGAAGCCCTGAAGAGGGGTCTTAAGGTCTTTAACATGTTCTTTTCTAGAAATATGTCTGCCTTTAAGTCAAGATTACATTCTGTAAAAGGGTTTTTACACTGCATGTAGATGCGTTGGTCTACCTTGTGCAAAGCTAGAGCCATCTCAGAAAGGTGACCAACCAACATGTAGGCTCTACGGGTGTCATATTGTGACAATACTCACACAACACTATGCAGTATCATAGTGTTATACAATACAGTATCTATTGTGGTCAGTACTATGTGTGTTTGAAGTGTTGTTTACATTTGGCAAGTGTGAACCTGCTACAGTAGGTTCTGTTGACAGGCTTGTTAACAGGTTATCTGAGGGTCATGCATGGTCAGTGAAATCAACGACATGAATTAATAATTGGCTTTGGATGCTTGAAAATGTTAATATATTATCCCACGGTGCTGTGAGGATGGGCTAATTCCAGTTCTGTGATCAACCCATTAAGCTAATAACAAGTGCATTGTGTGTTACCCCTACCCTATTATAACACTGTTCCTGTTTTAATTAAATCACTATTGCTTTACCGTAATAATTATTGACTGTTATTTGCCATCTGCCATTACACAATCATTATTCTCTTACAATAATGTAAACCTAATGCATTATCAAAAGTAATATTGATTTATATTGAGGGGAGATATTAGACTTTTGAGGCTGAGGCTCTGAGCCACTCTGCTACACTCACCCAATTTTGACCTCCCACCGATGTTAGATGTCTCCTGAATTCAGGTGGAGTTCAGGTGGTGGTAACAGCTCAGTTGCAGGTTCTTTATTCTGCTTTCATAATTAAAGATAGTTGTATGTCAGCGAATGACGAATGTGGACATCAAAATCACTTTTCTGTCTCATTGGGGATCCTCCATTGCTCTCAGAATTAGATAATATACTATACACAGTGTTCTGACTGATTCAGTGATCGTATATAGTGGATCACTGAACTCTAGGACACACACACACACGCACGCGTCACAATAATGTCACCAACCTTTTGCAAGAGCCTTTTAGTGAATGCATGAATGAATATTTTATTTTCATGTCCAGACAAATTGACCCATCCCACATGGGATTATCAGACACAGCAACTCAAAAACAGCAAAACAAAACAAAAACAATAACATTCAATAACAGCCATATGTCCATAATACAATTAGTTATACGTCACCCTTCGCCTCCTATCCCATGCCCTATAAAGATACTCTGAGAAGGCAAAAACATGGTGAAAAATAAACTTTAGTTGTCTTCCCGGCCTCTCATCAGATCCCATGGTTATATGTATCCTGCATGTTGAAAAAACAAACAGGCAATTTCAATGTTATATTGAAATATTAATTATTGACATATATATATATATTGACAGCCAACTAGTTCTAGGTCTAATATTTCACAATTCACACCTAGTCAATTAATAACGCTTGTTGCTTATATACCTTCAGCTGCAACTAAGCATATGGTGTATAGCCTATGTAAACATATATTTTGTTTTATTCCTGCTCCTAGAGACTCTAGCAGAGGCGCTCGCGCTGCGCGTTCACGGTGTGAGTTCACGCGTCTTTATCACGCGATACATTTCTCTCGATAAATACATCTCTCAGCATCAAAGGTACGTTTCTTTCCTCGGTGCACCTCAAAGAATGACCAAAATATGAGGATAAAACCAAAAACGAGGCCCCTTTGTTGCCGCGTTTTAGTGTTTCTGGCTTTGTAGAGTAGAAACGGAGAAAAACCACATGAAAAAGAGGTGTTTTTTTGTTTGTTTGCTTGAGGTTAAATAGTAAATACAGCAGTTTTTAGGTTTATAGGGTTATATCCATAGGTCTCCACACACACATGAAGACCCTAGTCTTTTTTCTGTTTTTTGTTTACATTATTAAATGGCCTTGCTATTATCGTTGGAATTCGCGTTTTTCTTAGACAAAAAAGGAATTAACTATCATATTCATGAATCATGAGCTACGAACAGTAGACTACTTGTCTTCCAAACATTCCCGCCTTTCATACATTTCCCATAGTGTGAGGGTACATACGCCATTCTGGGCTATGGTAACTTAATGTATGCTTCGTCATGCGATGGTGTCGCGCACGCAGACCTCTAAGCTCACACCAGTCGCATCCGCGACGCTATGTGAGCTTTTATATCCTATAACTCCCAGGGTACACCAGTGCACCTCACTACTCTAAGCCCAACATGTACGTATTTTCCACAGATGCTGGTGAGTGCAGGACGTTACGTTAATGGCGCTATTTGTGAACTGCATTGAGTCTTAAAACGTGTCTTCGTTTCTTCTTTTCAGTGTCATCATTAAGCAGCAGCAGGAGGACATTTAAAAGCAGGTAAACATGAACAGATGTAGAAAGCAGCTGTTTTCCTTAATTGTGTCTATCTAATTGTTCCCAGCTGCTAGCCTAGCCTACTAATATTATTGTAAACACTGCAGATCATAGCAGCAGTAAAATACATTGTTTTGTCACATTTTGTTTGTTATCAGTTATAGGCCTATGTGAGAAGTTAACAACACTAAACCTAACCTTGTGAACCTGTCACTGGCTAGTTTCACCATGAGGAGCCATGGGGTGAATTAAATGAACCCTAACCTCAACAAATCTAAATAAGAACTTAAAACCTAAAAGTTATCTTCTACACAGTGTGCTTTGCTATATTTATATTGTTGGATGCTTTTCGCAGCTTCCTTTGGCCTTCTCTGCTCCACGTGCGCACACCACACACGTCCACTCTAAATTGAACAAGGAGGAGGGAGGACGCTCGCTCGGGTAACAAACTACAATTCTGTTTCATTTGTGTTTTGCTAACTAATCATTGAAGATGAAACCAGCCTATTTTCCTGCATTTGTCTATGCATCTACTGTTCTTAGCTGCTATCTTACTGATATTATTGTAAACACTTAGCAGCAGCAAAAATACATTGTTTTGTTGCATGTTTGTTATGCATGTTTTTTAACAAACTATACCTGGGAAAAACATCCATTCTCTTTGGTTCAAATAGTAGGCCTAATCTCAGCAAGGCTGATGACTTCTTGATTAGAGTGGGTGACAATATCACACGAAAAGATGAAATGTCCTGCCTGTACACATGCATCATAAAAACATTTAGTCTCTGAATCAATCAGTTATAATTGACTCTTTTTTGATACAGAGACAGTCATGGCGGCAAGACTAACTGTTCAGGAGAGGAGAAAAACTTATTTTTTTTAAATCCAAAATTAGTTAATAGCACAGGCTGACTCTTTACATACTAGAGCATGTCTGAAATAAATGTCAGAGCTGAAATCGACATGTAAATATGAATTACATGCTTAAACAAGGTGTAATGTTAGAGCCCACATAAGTGAACCTTTCAAGCCTTTTTCCTCAACTCGCTGTTTTCTGCAAGACATACTTGCCATATCTCAAACTGGTGGGTCAAACTGAACAAACAATAGGCATATGCCAATTTGAAGCAATGATTCCCTGCTTTCATATGATATTAAAACATGAATAATAATCCAATGACTGTCTCCCATTCACGGTGGGTCAATTATGTGAGAACAAGCTCACAACCTGCCTCGCACATTTCGGTAAAAAGTACAGTCAAAGGTCAAGTTTATATGTTTTGGTGGTTTAAGTGGTTAAATCATAAAAATACAGTGATGAAAGTAGTCTGCACACAGGTTTTGCTCCAGTAGTGTTTTATTGTATTTTAAAACACCATAAGTTAAGACACGACGTTTCGGCCGTGAACGGCCTTCATCAGGTGATAGTAGTTAGTATGTGACAACCTCCCTTTTATCAAGGTCGTCACGTCACGTGACTGATGTTGACTGGGTAGGTAATATACAAACACCAATGAGTGACATGACAATAAGTATAAATAACCACCACAGCAAGCAAGTTTACTATAATACAACAGTTTCAAGAAAAAAACAGTTTCAAGAAAACCTGCTTGTTTTTAGCTTGTTACAGACTGTTTTAATATATTTTTAAATGTTTTAAATATTTTGATACATTTGAGATTTTGCAATTTTTTGTTTTTAAGATTAAAAAAAAAGAAGCTTTTGTTAGTCAGTCAGAACAATATCAAAGGGAACGTGTAAGGGCTCTAACCAAAGACAGATGAAGGCTAACATTCAAGATTCAACATCACTCAATGACTCTCTGGGCATTGGCCAGTAAAGCCATCAAGACAAATTTAAGTGGACGAACCCAGATAACTGTCAAGTACAGATAAGTTATACGTGCATCTCAAACAAGGTAAAATAAAGGGTCAACTACAGTCCAGTTCACACAGGGGGATCTGATTGCTAAGCCCTTGCTCACTTTTACAGGGTTTACAGGAAGGCAGACAACTCGTAGTCCTCATTTAGTCCATGGGGTTGTAGTGTGCGGAGGGTGTAGGTCCAATAAGTCTCCCTTCTCAGGAGGAGGTTATGGATATCTCCACCTCTCCGGGGTAGCTGCACCCTCTCTATGCCCACATAACGGAGCGATGCCACGGCAGGGCCCATTTTGTTAAAGTGTTGGGCTACTGGGCTTTTGGGATTGGTGTTTCTGATGTTGGATCTATGGGTAGCGTAGCGTAAGATTTTATCGATTCTGACATTTTCAATCTACGAGACCCATCTTGGTTCCGTCCTCGTCTCCCCAAATGAGTGCAACTGGCTGCGCAACCCTGACCGCCAGGAGCGCTGTTGCGCAGTTGCAATCGAGGAAAGTCTAAATCTTAGGCTGGGGAGTGGGTCCTTTAGTTGAAAAATGTTGAAGACCCCTGCCTAAAGTCAATGATTATTTGAGCCTTACTGGACACCCAGTTGTGCACAGGGAGTAAAGAGAAGGGGTCTCCTGTGTTGAGGATCAAGGGGTAGATTCTTTATAGAGGGTATGCGCGTGACATCATCATCATAACAGACGTTATGAGGGAATGCCTACTGAGTGGCAAAAAACTACTTTCTGGCCTTGACAGCCCATACATGCAAACAGAAAAGTCCTATCTGATTTGCATAAAATGAATTCAAACAACATTAAATTCACTTTGTCAGTCACTTTGCCACTCGATCTGCGTTCACTTTATGCATGCGCATACCCTCTATTGTAGTGTATTTACTCAAATTTAATTTGAGTGTAAAATATGGAATTATATTTTTGCAGAATCATGGGTGATCAGTTCAGACCGCACCCATACTGGGCTTTGCGGAGAAAGCTGCTGGATGATACCCCATTGGATTGGACTGACCAGAAAGACGACCCAAAAAGGGCCTTTGTATTTGATGCCGTGGCAGGAGTAGAACATGATGAGGACACCCGGCAGATACCGACAGCGACCATAGATGGTGAGTGAAGTCTCATTTATGCCTCAGTCATCGCACACCGTTTCCCATACACTGGGTCAGGAATCGGGACCCATTTGTGGGTCCCGGACATATTTGTATGGGTACCTTTTATTTTTGGTTTCTACATTTTGCTACTTCAAAACTTTTTTTTCCATAAATTGGAAAACAATTGTCTAAGAAATAGTGAAAATAGTCGATTTACAAGCTCACAACGTGATGCGAGGTGACGCGGTGTGAGCTTGTAGATCTGCTATTTTCACTAGTTTGGGTCCTGGATAAATCAAATTTGTCTTGAGCTAAAAAGTTTGGGAATCACTGGTTTTTACCCAGTGTTGTCCCTGAGCGCGTTCAATGAATGATCATTCACAAACCTGTTAATATTTTGGTTACCGTATTTCTGCTTGATTAACGTTATTGTGAATAACTTCATTCTGGGCGTATGTGAACTTGGCTGGCTCTCTCGTAGTTCACTTCGTTCAAGACTGTGTGCCAGATTTCCATCTAAACAGGCCTTAATGTGTAGCGGAAAAAACACCAATCTGTCCCGTCCTGCTAAGCATAATATGATAAGCCCAATTCCGGCACCAAATTATCGTGCACTGTCTCTGGAGCGTGCGCAGCGCCATCGAGTTGTAGCGAGGCGATGATGATGTGCGGCTTGTGCGCTCGCGGAACAGACGTGCTGATCCTGATCCACAAAGACAGCCTAGGCACAGAACATGTCCCGACCCAAAACACTGTTGCCACTGAGAAATAGCTTGTTATTTTGCACCGATGAGCGCCGTGAGTGTGTACATGATCGCCTCGTCCAACAAAACACTCCTACAGTGAAGCCTGATTTAACTTTGTCGTACGACGTGTTGCATGCTGAAAATGGCTGATCTGCAAGCTCACAATGTGTCGGGTCCGTGGACAGTGACATGTTGTGAGCTTGTAGATCAGCTATTTTAAGCACGTGGAAATATGCAGGATGTGAGACGTTCTGAAACTTTTGCCTTCACAATAAAAGCATGACATTTCACAAGTGCATTTTCACATGGCCCATATAAAGACAGAAGCAAAGTGGAAAAGGATTACTCTAACTGATTCGGTCGCATTTCACATTGCAAAAGGGTGCAGGAAGAGTGGGCACATAAAGATGTGGGCACCTCATGTTAAATTAGCTATTTTCCAAAATGTAAAAAATAAATAATAGCCGGGGGGCCATAGGCCCAAAAGCTCAATGAATTGGCTTTAACCTGTGATGTCATTCCGTACTTTTTATTTGCGTTTTTGAGTGGTGCAACCACTCCTATAGACAGCTATGTGTGTGGCTGTGTCCCTGGGTCTGTCTGTCCCTGTGTCCCTGGCTGTGTCCGAGCACGAAAATAGCGTTTGTTCACTACTAAGTGTCGCTGTTGCACAGGTTGGGCTGTCTGTCACCGAGTCATGGTTGAACATGAACCAACGTTATCAAGCGTACGTTCGACAAGCGACCATAAAGGAATATAATAATGGCTTATTGGACAGCAAAGCACAGGGAACTGGAGATGTTATAAACCCCAGGAGTGTGTGTGTGTGTGTGTGTGTGTGTGTGTGTGTGTGTGTGTGTGTGTGTGTGTGTGTGTGTGTGTGTGTGTGTGTGTGTGTGTGTGTGTGTGTGTGTGTGTGTGTGTGTGTGTGTGTGTGTGTGTGTGTGTGTGTGTGTGTGTGTGTGTGTGTGTGTGTGTGTGTGTGTGTGTGTGTGTGTGTGTGTGTGTGTGTGTGTGTGTGTGTGTGTGTGTGTATTTTTCCAAGTCGACTTGTCAGACAGTGAAGTTGAGTCGATTTATCGTTTTGTATGAGGGGGGGGGGTGCGCGCGCTCAAATACGGAGCATGTCAAACAAAGCACTGCGCACACACACAGTGGCCTCTCCAATATGACACAGTGTATGTATCATCTATATGGCAAAGCGCTGATTATCAAAACATAAAACTATAATAGTAAATACTAAACGGTGTGTGCTTCGCACACAATATAGAAGACATAGGTCTATATATTATCATCACAGCAGCCAGCACTAGCAGCAGTTTGGCACATCATCAGAATACAATCTGCATTACCTTCCACGTGAACCTTCTCCTCCTCCTCGATAACGTTACGTTCTCATGTTAGTTTGTTACTTATTTTCTGAGCCATGCAAATAAACAACAACCCGCACTGACCGGAGACGGAGAGGTTCATATGATGTGCCCCGCGCGTAAAGCTAAACCAGATTGTGTCAGCACGGATGTAGCCTCGGAAAGCCAGACGTTTTATTTCCAGCATGGTGAGGGGGATTGGAGCAGGGTAAATATATATGAAGTTTTGCCCAAGGTCTTGTGTTTATATTCCTTTTGGCTTACATATGTTATTGTCGCAACAACAACACGTTGGTCTGAGAGAGGGGGCCTACCTGAGCGAGGGGGCTTCTGACGGCGTCGCTTACTCTCTTCCCCTCTGTCAGTGACTGAGGAGGAAGCGACGCGCAGCCGTCGGGAACCCCCCCAAGCCGAATAACCCCCCCCCAACCGACCGAGGGAAAATCAACTGCTACAGACGACCAAAAACACTAGCGGGGATTCCTGTGCTGCGTTATATCTTTCAACAGAAGCAACAGCTGTAGCCTACCTATAGTCTGTCTCGTACGGAGCCCTGCAAGCTTCGGGCCCTGTTGTTATTTTCGGGCCCAGCTGTTATTTTGCATGGCTGTCGTACATATGTAAAACACATTTTCTAATATTACTCCTTCAGATTTTATCCAAATTTCACGCAAATCGGTACACATGCTCTCCATAGTCATGTGATCAAGACGGGTTTGTTTGATTTCTCATAATCCACCCTGATTGGCAAAGATTGGCTTCTAAACCTTTCAGGAGTAGCCCGCTTTGTACCCGTTTTGTACAAATCGCCACAACTCCTCAACGCAGCGTCCGATTGCGGTGAAACTGTGCATGCATATTCCCACTAGGCTGAGGAAGAAATGCCACTTGACAGTTTTCAAATCAGCCTTGTGGTGGCGCTACAACAGGCCAAGCCGCGGCACACTCTCTCTCTCACACACACACACACACACACACACACACACACACACACACACACACACACACACACACACACACACACACACAACACGTTTATATTACTCCTAAACAATTTGCCAAACATCACACACACTCCTATCCTCCTGGTGGAGACTTGTTCTAGTTTCACTTGATTCACCAAAAACAGCAGATCTCCAAGCTTGTGGGCTTGTAGATCTGCAGATAGTCTATTTTTGAGGGGCCCCTCCTATACACAGGTTTAATGTTTGTCTTTAATTCAATGTTTGTTTTGTAAACGCATTGACAATGAAGGGAAAATGTACAATATTGTCTCTTTATTGTTAATGTCGTTTAATGTTTGTTACATCACCATTACATCACCTAATCAACATGAGTTAGACTTTAATATATTAGCAGCCCTCACTTCATACAGGTGTGATTTTTGGAGAACGTTCCCCTCCCCAGAATAGGGATGCTGAGGGTCCACAGGGTTTAACAAAAGATGCATTTTAAGCTTTAAACATAATATTATCATGATAATATTGCAATTTTTGCCACAATAATCATTTCATTTTCATATGGTCTCATCCCCACTGTGTTTGTAGAACCAACCCCACCGGCCATACCATGGGACCTAGGCCCCTCCAAGTTGTCGGATCCTGTCCTGCTGCTCATGTCTAAGGCAAGTATAGGGATCTGGGGTTAAAATGTTTTTATGTGGAGTTATAAGTTGAGTAATTTTAAATCGATGCATTCAAATATTTTTAGGATGTCGAAGTGCAATGCATCAAGCACACCTTCAAAGCCAATGACTACTATCACAAGATATGGGGAAATAGGGCAAGATACCTGGTGCTCCAGTTTAAATGCAAGAACACGGCCCACTCTGCGTGGGAGAAGCGGCAGGAATTGGGGTCAAAAGAAGGTTTCATCAAGGTAAGTCTGTCTGCCTGCCTGACTGCCTTGAAGTGTGTTTGTCAGCCTGGCTGCAGGCCTGCCTTGAAGTCTGTCTGTCTGTCTGTCTGTCTGTCTGTCTGTCTGTCTGTCTGTCTGTCTGTCTGTCTGTCTGTCTGTCTGTCTGTCTGTCTGTCTGTCTGTCTGTCTGCCTGCCTTGAAGTCTGTCTGCCTGCCTGCCTTGAAGTCTGTCTGTCTGCCTGCCTGCCTTGAAGTCTGTCTGTCTGCCTGCCTGCCTTGAAGTCTGTCTGTCTGCCTGCCTGCCTTGAAGTCTGTTTGTCTGCCTGCCTGCCTTGAAGTCTGTCTGTCTGCCTGCCTGCCTTGAAGTCTGTCTGTCTGCCTGCCTGCCTTGAAGTCTGTCTGTCTGCCTGCCTTGAAGTCTGTCTGTCTGCCTGCCTGCCTTGAAGTCTGTCTGCCTGCCTGCCTGCCTTGAAGTCTGTCTGCCTGCCTGCCTGCCTTGAAGTCTGTCTGTCTACCTGCCTGCCTGCCTTGAAGTCTGTCTGTCTGCCTGCCTTGAAGTCTGTCTGTCTGCCTGCCTTGAAGTCTGTCTGCCTGCCTGCCTGCCTTGAAGTCTGTCTGCCTGCCTGCCTGCCTGCCTTGAAGTCTGTCTGCCTGCCTGCCTGCCTGCCTGCCTGCCTGCCTTGAAGTATGTCTGTCTGTCTGTCTATCTGCCTGCCTTGAAGTCTGTCTGTCTGTCTGTCTGCCTGCCTGCCTGCCTTGAAGTCTGTCTGTCTGTCTGCCTGCCTGCCTTGAAGTCTGTCTGTCTGCCTGCCTGCCTTGAAGTCTGTCTGTCTGCCTGCCTGCCTTGAAGTCTGTCTGTCTGCCTGCCTGCCTTGAAGTCTGTCTGCCTGCCTGCCTGCCTTGAAGTCTGTCTGCCTGCCTGCCTGCCTTGAAGTCTGTCTGTCTACCTGCCTGCCTGCCTTGAAGTCTGTCTGTCTGCCTGCCTTGAAGTCTGTCTGTCTGCCTGCCTGCCTGCCTTGAAGTCTGTCTGCCTGCCTGCCTGCCTTGAAGTCTGTCTGCCTGCCTGCCTGCCTGCCTTGAAGTCTGTCTGTCTGTCTGCCTGCCTGCCTGCCTGCCTGCCTGCCTGCCTTGAAGTATGTCTGTCTGTCTGTCTATCTGCCTGCCTTGAAGTCTGTCTGTCTGTCTGTCTGCCTGCCTGCCTGCCTTGAAGTCTGTCTGTCTGTCTGTCTGTCTGTCTGCCTGCCTTGAAGTCTGCCTGCCTGCCTGCCTGCCTGCCTGCCTGCCTGCCTTGAAGTATGTCTGTCTGTCTGTCTGTCTATCTGCCTGCCTTGAAGTCTGTCTGTCTGTCTGTCTGCCTGCCTGCCTTGAAGTCTGTCTGTCTGCCTGCCTTGAAGTCTGTCTGTCTGTCTGTCTGCCTGCCTGCCTGCCTTGAAGTCTGTCTGCCTGCCTGCCTGCCTTGAAGTCTGTCTGTCTACCTGCCTGCCTGCCTTGAAGTCTGTCTGTCTGCCTGCCTTGAAGTCTGTCTGTCTGCCTGCCTGCCTGCCTTGAAGTCTGTCTGCCTGCCTGCCTGCCTTGAAGTCTGTCTGCCTGCCTGCCTGCCTTGAAGTCTGTCTGTCTGTCTGTCTGCCTGCCTGCCTGCCTGCCTGCCTGCCTGCCTGCCTTGAAGTATGTCTGTCTGTCTGTCTGTCTATCTGCCTGCCTTGAAGTCTGTCTGCCTGCCTGCCTGCCTTGAAGTCTGTCTGTCTGTCTGTCTGCCTGCCTTGAAGTCTGTCTGTCTGTCTGTCTGTCTGTCTGTCTGCCTGCCTGCCTGCCTGCCTTGAAGTCTGTCTGTCTGTCTATCTGCCTGCCTTGAAGTCTGTCTGTCTGCCTGCCTGCCTGCCTTGAAGTCTGTCTGTCTGTCTGTCTGCCTGCCTTGAAGTCTGTCTGTACCCGCCTGCCTGCCTTGTAGTCTGTCTGCCTGCCTGTCTGCCTTGAAGCCTGTCTGCCTGCCTGCCCGACTGCCTGCCTTGAAGTCTGTCTGTCTGCCTAGAAGTCTTTCTGTCTGCCTGCCTTGAAGTATGTCTGTCGTTCTGCCTGCAGAACGAACATGGTGAATTAGAATGGGGGAGTATCTGCAAGGACGATGACCCAATTGAAAAAGAAACAACATTCTTCATGAGTGAGGTACTGTTCAGTCCGGTACTGGTCTTTCTGTCTTGAAGTCTATCTGTCTGTCATGAAGTCTGTCTGTCTTGAAGTCTTTCTTGTCCGTCTTGTCTGTCCATCTTTAAGTCTGTCTGTCTGCAGGACAACAGCTAACAGCAAACATTAGCAGTGTTAAAGATGGAGTGGCGTGATTTTTTTCCCATCCTAAAACATGATCATTGGGTATTATTATTAAGGAGGAAGAACTTTTCTCAGCAGGAAACCGGTGGATTGTGCAGTCCAGGTAGGGAATGAGGCATTTCACCAGGTGAAAGGAGTATAAGTATCTCGGGGTCTTTTTCACGAGTGAGGGAAGGTCGGAGAAGGAGATCAGCTGGAGAATCGGAAATGCAAGGGCGGTATTGCAGTCGCTGTACTGCACTGTTGTGACTAAAAGAGTTGAGCCAGAAGGCAAAGCTCTCTGTCTACTGAACAATCTTCGTTCCTACTCTCACCGATGGTCATGAAGTGTGGGTCATGACCGAAAGAATAAGGTTGCAAATACAAGCGGCCGAAATGAGAAGAATAAATGTGTATTGTGTAATAATTTCAGAAATGGCTGCACACCTTTGCTTCTTATGCATTTCCCCAAAGTTCCCTCTGACAGCTGTAGAGTACACACAGTCCTTACAGCTGACTGTCCAGGACAACACCAAGGTTCCTGGCTGTTGGGACAGACGTTACCAGGGAGTTGTCTACTGAAATAGTTAGCTCCCGTATAGGGCAGGACTTAGCTGGGAAAAAGAGAAGCTCAGTCTTGTCTGGGTTCAGCTTGAGGTGGTTGAGGACATCCAATCCTCCCGTTTGGACTATTGTAACGGTCTCTACGCCATGCTAAACCACTCATCTCTATCCCGACTTCAATTGGTTCAAAACACTGCAGCTAGAATTCTCACAAATACCAACCGTAGGGCCCACATAACTCCTGTATTGGCCTCATTGCACTGGCTTCCAATTAAGACCAGAATTGATTTTAAAATTATTTTAACAACCTACAAAGCATTACACGGGCTGGCCCCTTCATATATTCGTGACCTACTGCCCCCAAAATCGAATGTAAGACCCCTTAGGTCCTCTGATAAATACCTACTGAAGATACCTGGGACTAAACTAAAAACAAAGGGCGACCGGGCTTTCGCAGTGGTTGCTCCTACTCTTTGGAATGCCCTGCCCCTCATGTTAAAAAATGCTGAGTCAGTAGACTCCTTTAAGAGAAAGCTAAAGACACATTTTTTCCGTATTTATTTTTCCCATGTAGTTCTTACCTGACTTATTTTTACATATGTTTTTGTGATTCTGCCTCTATTTTACTATCTTACATGCCTATGTTTTGAGATTTGACCTTGTTTATTGGTTTCGTTAAAATTCTTTATTGTCTTTTTTACTTTATTGTGCTATGTTTTCCTGTTTGGTTTTAACTTGTTGATTGCTTGTTCTGTGTTCTGTTCAGCACCTTGTGACTTTGTCTTGAAAGGTGCTTTACAAATAAAATGTACTTACTTACTTACACTGTGAGATGTCAGCCAGGCATGCAGTGATGCGCTCTTCCACTTTAGTTGGCAGAGGGGGGGAAGGATAGAAACAGTTGTGTGTCATCGGCATAGCAGTGATAGGATATATTGTGAGCAGAGACGATAGTGCAGAGGTTAGTGGTTATCAAGGACAAGGCATTCAACGTGGGGAGCTTGGATAATTATAGACATTGCTCTAGCCAGCGTATTGTCCAAGGTCCTTGAAAGGATTTTATTAGATAGATTAAGTTTTACTTTCAGCGCCCTTGGCGACGATCTTTGTCAATTGAAGCCTAATTTTGATACTGACGCTTAACGCCATTGCCGACGGCCTTCGGCAATTGCGTTTTTATCGCACGTTCGATTGCTCGAGCCAAAATGCTACTCACGTTAACCGGTTAGCTAGCTGTGTTAGCACAGCACTGGATCGCCCATCTTAGATCGTCGTCGCCATAATAATCCATTCTATCCATTTCTTTCAATCGCCTGTATCTCCTATTCCTTGTCCCAGATGGCATTTTGGTCAAAACAGCGTTTCTTTGACGGCACAGATCTGACGATCTGGAGCTCTGCAGAGCTCCGGTCTGGATTCACATTGTAAACAAGGCCGGCCCAGCTCTGTGTAACTTCCTAACTTAGGACTACTGCTAGTGAAGCGGAAATGGCGGCTTTTCAAAATAATAGCTCAAATTAAATAAATGCTGGCGTGAATTAGATCCTAATTTTTCAATAAATGTTTGAAAAAGTTTGGGTTTAAGGCTAAACATGGTACTGACCTGCATACCTGAGGGAAAGGGGGGTGCCTGACAGCATCATTGCGAATGCAATGAGCCCTTAGTATGGAAGCCAGGCAGAACATGTCTGTTTGTGTGTCACGGTGTGACACCACCCGCCACTAACGTGTGCGCAGTTAGCTGTCTAATGTGTGTGTGTGTCAGACTGCCACAAAACAGTGCTTCGTTCTCTAACTTGTGTGTGTGTGTGTGTGTGTGTGTGTGTGTGTGTGTGTGTGTGTGTGTGTGTGTGTGTGTGTGTGTGTGTGTGTGTGTGTGTGTGTGTGTGTGTGTGTGTGTGTGTGTGTGTGTGTGTGTGTGTGTGTGTGTGTGTGTGTGTGTGTGTGTGTGTGTGTGTGTGTGTGTGTGTGTGTGTGTGTGTGTGTGTGTGTGTGTGTGTGTGTGTGTGTGTGTGTGTGTGTGTGTGTGTGTGTGTGTGTGTGTGTGTGTGGGGGTGTGTGGTTGTGTGTGATGCTGAGTCCTCATGACAACTGGACCATCCACCAGTGGGTCTGGCCATTTGTTCGCCATCTCCATGATGACCAGGAGCTGAACATCTGGTGCCTGCTAGAACAAAAGGGTCAAAAGGGTCTTTTTCCATGTAAGAGGCCTCATTAAGTTGTGATGATTAAAAAAAAGAAAAAATATATATGTATCCACCTCTAGCAAAATGGTCCTCATCTTGCCTAGAATGAAAAGGCAGATTTTTTTTTTGTGTGATTTTCGTTTTTTTCATATTAGCACAGTTTGAATGTTGAAGGATTTCATTCCAACAGATTTTTTTATATTGATTTGGGTAAATTAAATGTATACATTTATAAGTCAAAGTAGGCTTTGGTAATTGTCTCCACCAGGCCGAAGGCATGGGGAGAGAGTATGTTTTGCACTCCGTCCGTCCGTGTGTGTGTCCGTCCTTCCTTCCGTCCGTTACCAGCTAATCTCCGGCACCGTTAACCCGGTCGATGCCAAACTTTGCACACACACTCCCTGGATGCCAACGATGAACCTCTGCCCCACATTTTCCAGAATGGCCT
Source organism: Electrona antarctica (assembly GCF_951216825.1). Classification (NCBI taxonomy): domain Eukaryota; kingdom Metazoa; phylum Chordata; class Actinopteri; order Myctophiformes; family Myctophidae; genus Electrona; species Electrona antarctica. Next base: position 39,431,774 of record NC_136789.1, on the reverse strand, counting down.
GTTATAGCGCCACCATGAGGCAGCTTTTCACATTTTTGCACACTCCTAGAGGCCAAGGACAAACCTTTGACCTGCATTTTCCGCATCTGCCTTTTATAGCGCCACCAGGAGGCCGACTTTTGTAAAACACATTTTTTTTGAACAAAATGCCTCAAATCATCCAATTGCCATCAAAGGCGTATGAAGAAATGGCAACCTTTTCACATTGGCCTATTATAGCGCCACCAGGAGGCCACAACCTGACCTGCCCTGGTGGAGACCTGTGCCCCAAGGGGCACTTTTTCTAATTACCATTATTATGGCCACTTGCATGTTGTATTTTCAAAGTTGCTACAGAGGCTGCATTCTTCCCTTGACAGCTACATGTGGGGGTGGTTTGGGTGATTAGTGAGTCATTATGGGTGGAGTTAAGTACCTATTGACACACCCACTTCTAGCCAGCTCTAGGTGTTGAAATGTTGTGAATATTCAAAGGGGCTTTTCTCAGCTTTGGGTAAAACGGCACAATCATTTTAAAATGGTCATATCTCCTTTCATATCATATGAAAGCTTACATTCTGTACTTTAATAATCTGTAAAAAAACTAAAATTTACTCTGGTCGAGTTGAGGGCCTTTCTGCTAGAGGCGGTCATATATATTATATATATATATATATATATATATATATATATATATTTAAAAAAAATTGTTCCCACCTCAGCTGCTGCTGGACTATGTTAAACTTCATCAACTTGTGTTTTCCCACAGTGGTTCCGATGTTTGACGGTCAGCTCCATTACCGGAGGAATGAAACAGCCAAGCCTGGAAACTCGACTGTTGAGAAACCTACGGTAAGGACTGTATATCGATGGTTATAGCTGGGTTTGGATTCTGCTCTGCTTCGCCACAGGGGTACCAATAAAAGTACGTTAGTCAAGGTCACTAGTTAACACCATGGAAGCCCGGGGCGGAGATCTCCGTCAAGTTCAAGTTCATGGTCAAGTGCCCGGGACGGAGATTGATGATATCAATCAGTTCAGAGTTCCGGGTCGGCTCGCCAGGTCTGGGTACCATCCGGTACCAGAACCATCCATGCAAGGGAATCCTTTCAGGATACAAAAAACCTGAACTGAAAGGCCAGGTGTCCAAATCAGTCTGTTTCAAAATCACTGTTGTACAATATCAAATAAAATATCAATTCATGAGTAAAGAACCTGATTTGATCAGGATCAAGTTCTTTATACACGTTTCTCACTAAACAAATCAATTTCTAGCATTGTTACGGCCCTTTAAACTTGGCTCAACCAAGGGCTAACATAAAAGGACACAAAGTCAGATCAAAAGTTTACAAAGATATTACACATTTATTTAAAATCCTGCATTGCAAAACAGGGACTGATGGACACCCAAAATAATACTTACGACCAGCCCATCTGAAACTTAACTAATAACAGCAACAAAAAGGGAACACAACTGTTCAGTTTGGGTGTTTGGGAGACAATGAGCTGCTGGCCACAGGTCCACTTATATAGCCTTCAACTAATCAAGAACAGCTGACTAAGGGTGTGGCAGCCAGAACTCTCAGGTGATTGACAGGTGAGGCACTTTAGACCAGCAGAGGTCAGCAAAGCCACAGGCACTACAACAGAACAAAGTGGCTCATAAAACCTCAATTTTTTCACTTAAAAAAGCGTACTATACTTTCCCATGTCCGTATAGGTCCAAAGTTCACATGTAGATGTTTTTGTGCATTTTGATCAAAGATCCTGGGAGGAGATGTATTTTAATTTATTTTCATATAATTCAAAATGGCGGGTGATCTAGAGGTCAGAGGTCAAAAGTAACAGCACGGAACTTGTTCGGCATGAGGAGACGCATATGTGTGTCGAGGTTTCATTGCCGACGGTCAAACGGTTCATGAGCTATGCGTGGTCAAAGTTTGCATTTTCAATATAGCGCCACCCTTTGGCCAATGGTTGTGGGCTTCGCATCCTCACCGTTTGGCATGGCCCTCTACCATATCTCCAGCCAGAACTGCTATTTTTGGCGGAAGAAAAGAAACTACAAATCCAATAAAGGACCAAGTCCTTTCAGGTCTGCTTGGAAAAAATCACAGAGCCCGAGGCTCGGCCCGGCCCGACTAATTATCGTGCATTTTGGGCCGGTTCCTTTGGGTCGGGTTCGGGCAGATATTGAGAACTCTAAAGTGTATACACATCCTTACTTAGATAGATATTCCACTGTTAGGTTCTTAAGCTTACGTAGGATTCATGATGACTATTTTTATGTTTTGATGTTTTTTTTGTTCTTGCTTACTGTAAATTGCTCTGGATTAAGAGCGTCTGCTAAATGCCTAAATTGTAGAACCAAAAACGAACTCTGCTGTGGCTACTGCATGGCTAAGTTACCATCTCAGCCTCTGGATATGTGGACTTCTACTTCTGCTAAACCTGGAACCTGGATGTCATCAAACTATGAATAAGTTATGTTCCAGGGCTTTTCTAACAGGCGGTGACATCCTTCAAAAAACAGTGGCTGCGTCTGAATTCATTCCCTATGCCCCATACTACTACTTTCCATCATTTTGTAATAGTGTCCGAATGTATAGTCAGCATTTTTGCACCCTAATGTAGTCTACTGAAGTATCCCACAATGGGAATCGGGATTGTAGGGAGCATCGCATGGTCACTAGACGAGTGGATCTACCCCATAATGCATTGCGCAGGCTCGCTCTTCAGCGCACATGCACGTGTATGTGTACGTGCACTGTATCTCCATGCATGCGATCCAAAAGTTGGCAAAAGTTGAAAAGTTGAATCGGCGAAAGAAAACTACATACTACTGTACTGTCATGGATGTAGACAGAGTCGAACCCAAGTGCAGAGTAAGGGCCGATTCATACTCCTATTTTACTGCTGTTTCGGCGCTGTAGTGCCGAAATGATTTCGGCTCGTCAAAAATATTCAGTAGCACCGAAGAGCCGACTTTAGGACGGTACCCGCCCCCCCGAACCTAACAACAAACAAGAATAGATGTTAAGTATTTAGTAAAGAATAAGGCAGATCTTACACTGAAGTAGTAGCCAGGAATCAGGCAATAGGGCATGCAAACCTCGCACCTTTGCTATGCTAGGGGGTGCGCCATTTTGATTGTGATGAGTCACTACTACTATACCTGGCTTAACGGATAGGCATACAGTGGTGGAAAAAGTACTCAATTGTTTTACTTAAGTAAAAGTACCAGTACTGCAATTTAGAACTACTCTGATACAAGTAAAAGTACGGAATTGAAAATGTACTTGAGTAAAAGTACAACAATATCGGCATCAAAATGTACTTAAAGTACTAAAAGTAAAAGTACTTATATTGCAGGGCCAGCAGACCACCATGGCCCATCACCATTACTTTTTTTAACCGATATTGATAACATCCTGCTTCTCAAGACCGATACCAATAACTGATAATAAATTCAAATATATATATATATATATAAAAGATTATAAAGATATAGGCTATTTGTAAATGTATATTAATCTGTGTAGTATTAGCACACCTGAAGGTAACAAATACTAGTAGTGGGCAAAGATGGATTTAACATAGCTTTGACTTAACAAAATACAGTATAATTTAATTATCATGACTATTAAAACAAAACCCAGAATAGTTCATGAACATATTTATTTTTTCAAGTCCTATGACACTGTTTCCCCCCAAGCAGAACTAAAAGCCTATGGGTGCTTTGTCACAATAAAATGGACAATAATAAATCCCATGTTGGCGAACTGAAAGAGCTCTAGCACTGTGCGCTAAACACTCAAACACCAACTTTATACACTTTTGTATTTCATATTGTATCACCCAGCGCATGGCGGTAGGAGAGGAATTAATTTGCGTTGAATATATTTATTGATTGATAATCATTATCGGCTAATGGGCTATTTTATGAAATTTGCGAGAATAACCTATTTTATCACAAAGGCTAAATACTAGTGATCGACCGATATGGTTTTTGGCCGATATATCCGATCACCGATTAGTGGACAATCAAAAAGCCCGATAGCCGATATTATGAGCCGATATGACAGTTTTACAGTAACATAAATTCCAACACAAGAATTCCTTTAAATTAATTGGAGAATATTTAAGTGCAAGAAGCACCAACATCGTTTCAGTAACACTTCCCCCCTCCATCAAATGCAGCTTTTTTTTTTTTATTCAAGTGCAAACATGTACTGTAGCAGCATATGGAACATAGTGCTGGGGGGGGGGGGGGGGGGGGGGGGTAGGTTAAGTGTGTGTGTGTGTGTGTGTGTGTGTGTGTGTGTGTGTGTGTGTGTGTGTGTGTGTGTGTGTGTGTGTGTGTGTGTGTGTGTGTGTGTGTGTGTGTGTGTGTGTGTGTGTGTGTGTGTGTGTGTGTGTGTGTGTGTGTGTGTGTGTGTGTGTGTGTGTGTGTGTGTGTGTGTGTGTGTGTGTGTGTGTGTGTGTGTGTGTGTGTGTGTGTGTCCAGAACCGCCCCAAAAAGGCCTCTGGACCCATGCCCAGCGTCCATATATGGAGCTGTTCTGACCTCACAGCACTCCATATTTGGACATGCCTGACACAGAAGACAGAACTCCACAAGCTGGCTGCATATACTCCCTATTTGGCCATGCCTTACAAAGAACTCCATATATGGGCATAAAAGGGAGACGGACATAATATCTGGGTGGGGCATTCATTTCCAACTTGCATCGTTCCAAGTAGGTCAGTGCCCAATGGGCTGTAGGCTGTAGAGGCCCTACGGGCACCGTTCTAGTTTATCAAAATTGGTGATCTACAAGCACACAGCACATTGCAGCATGACATGTTGAGAGCTTGTAGATCTGCTGCCCAAACTCTCCAAAGCCATGTGACCGTGTTGTTTTTACTCCACCACTGAAATTTGCCACTTTCAAGATCACTGGCCACTTTTTTAATGCATGTAGAATTTGTTTTTACCATCATTTTATAGCAATAAAAGACTATGTCTCAAAACACTGGCCAACAGTAAAATTATTGGCAACTAAATGAATATGAATTAGAGATTGCTCTGGGTGGGGTTTCTGCTCTATATGTAAAGTGTCTTGAGACAACTTTGTGATTTGACACTTTAATAAAATTCATTTGATCTACAAGCTCAACGCGGATGTTGCGTTCCTTGTAGATTGGCTATTTTTGGCTTATTTCCCCCAGGCCAGAATAGGCATAGCGGCAGTTCATGTGGTTAATGCTTTTGAGTTTTTATTGGATCCCCATATAGGGAACTAGTGTCCGAAATTGTCACTTCTATTGTCCACTACATATAAAGGGAGTACTGTCGGAAATCATCACTATTATCGTCCAGTAAGTCTGGATCCCCATATGGGGAGTAGGGAGTAGAGAAACGACCATATGCATTAGGACGCAGCCAGTAGGCCTATGTGACTGGAGTTTGAACTTTGACTTGCCTAGTTGTTACACCTGTTGTTATTCTGCTTTGACAATTTGTATATTCTTAAAAAGTTTGTTCGTTCAACCCATTTTTCCTCCAACTTTCATCTCTCCTCTTCGCTACTCCTCTACTCCTCTTGTCTCTAGCTCAAGAGCATGAGGATTACCCCAGGAGACTACATAGATGAAGCCAATTTGAGCCAGGGAGACTTTGACCTCACCTGGAATATTCCAGCATACGTTCTAGAGGAAAATACTTGGGTCGTCAATGATCTGGCGAGGTTCATGGGACAGCAAGGTAATGAACAAAACGATTCACTCTGGATTTATTGGGCTTATCTGAACGTTTCAGCACCACTGAATTAACTAGAAAATGTTGTCATTCTGTTTTATTCGCTATTTGTCATATGAAGAAGCATAAAGTCTCTTTCTGGTGGAAACCTCATATGTCGACTTATTACTTTTCAGGAGTCGAATAAAAAAATCTGGTCTCACCCAAACACGGTGAAATAGCACGGATTGACATTTCCATACATACACGCCTAGAAACAAAAAATCCTTACATATCCTCCCCATAGACAGTGATGGAGTCCCTACCGAACTTGAGCCACGAGAGCCACCACCAAGCAAGCTAAAACGAGCGAGTTTCCGTGGCGAGCGTTGCGCAGTTCGGTAAAGCCGACTCAGCCCCGTCCGAGTTGTAACCCAATAGCACAGAATCATAAATACCGGTATTGTCAAACCCAAGTTCAAACTCACCCAAAAAAACACAAAGTTTTAGGGATTTCTGCCCGGCAGCAACGTTTGTTATTCTAAAAATCACACCTGTGTGAAGTGAGGAGCGCTCTTATCATCGTACATCATGACGTAAGATAGACACTGTCTATTTGCTCAGACACTGCGGTAAAATTGTCCATTCATTGTCAATTGGAATTTCATGTTTGTGTAGGACAAAGTTTGTGAACACGGGGGGAAAAAAAGCGATTGTGTAACCCATTTTTTCACCGGGTGTCAATTGCCTAAGGTGTAATCCTGGGCGCTACTCTCTCTCTGCCAATTGGTAAGAGCCCCGAATTGAGCTCATGCTTCCTTCAATGCATGAGGACATTGAGGAGTGAGCAGGCCGCAAGCCTGTTACGATTATCAGGCTGTCCCAGTGGATTGTGGAGGCCATTCAGTTGGCCTACTCCAGTAAAGGCGTTTTGCCACCGTTGGGTTTGAGAGCGCACTCTACCCGGGGTGTAGCGGCATCCTGGGCACTCTATAAGGGTATTTCGGTGCAGGATGTGTACGGCGGCGATCTGGTCGTCGCCTTCGACCTTTGCTAGGTTTTACAATTTACGACGACAACATACGTTGAAGTACATGGTTCCTGCCAGACAGCAACGATATATGTCTACACTCTGCACGTCCTAGACTCTTCGCCCTTCTGACTTCCAAACTGTCGAATGAACTCCCCAAAGCAGTTAGAACTGCAGACTCACTCCCAATCGTCCACCGTAATCTGAATAATAACTAGAACTGCACTCTGTCGAGTGCCAACTTGCGTGTTGCACACAACCTACTAGTGCGCAAGCAGAGCGTGCAAGTACCCTCAAAATCATTTGATGGGTAAAAGGAATCTTTTTAGTTGATGTAATTAAGATAACTTTCAAGTTGGGATGGTACTAGTACACAAGTAGGCTATGTATGACCTAGTCGTGTGTAATCATCCTTAACCTTTTAAGCTAAAATAATTAAGACCGGGGACTTAAAATCGTTGTTTTAATTGATGGCCTTCATGCCCTGGCACTCAGCCTTTGTGCCCTCAAAACGTTGACCACACTAAAGGCCAAGTGGCTTTTTTCTTTCTTTTTTTTGTCTCTGATTAATGTACTGTTAAACTGATAACTATGCTGAGTATCTCAAATGCTGTGCTGTGAGTAGGATGGGCACTTATAAGCTTTTAAGCTTCAGCCCATGCCTTTTGATCACCTTCACGGAGCTGTTTCTTTTTTGCTGATGTAAACTCTGTACTCTGCACTAAACTAAACCTTAAAACTAAACCTTAAACCTTGCCCCTAAAAGGATGAAATTCCAGGCCTGGATGTTGATGGTGACGTAATTGTCTCCACCAGGCCGAAGGCATGGGGAGAGAGTATGTTTTGCACTCCGTCCGTGTGTCCGTGTGTCCGTGTGTCCTTCCGTCCGTCCGTTACCAGCTAATCTCCGGCACCGTTAACCCGGTCGATGCCAAACTTTGCACACACACTCCCTGGATGCCAACGATGAACCTCTGCCCCACATTTTCCAGAACGGCCTGTTATAGCGCCACCATGAGGCAGCTTTTCACATTTGTTACCTAAAACTGCACCGATCTGCGTGAAACGTTGCATGCACACTCCCTAGAGGCCAAGGACAAACCGTTGACCTGCATTTTCCGCATCTGCCTTTTATAGCGCCACCAGGAGGCCGACTTTTGTAAAACACATTTTTTGATATTACTCCTCCAGATTCTGTCCAAAAATCTCACAAATCGTTACACACTATCTCTATGGTCATGTGCTCAAGTCGAATCTGTCCCATATTTCATATTCCATCCTAATTGGCTATAATTAGCTTTCACAGTTTGCAAGATTGCCCCGTTTTGAACAAAAGCCTCAAATCATGAACGCAGCATGCAATTTACGTGAAATCTTTCACACATTTTCTTACTAGGCTGAGGAATATATACCACCCTTTTCACATTGACCTGTTATAGCGCCACCAACAGGTTGATTTTTGCAAAACACATTTTTGGAACAAAATGCCTCAAAAACATGTTTATATTAATCCTAAACATTTTGCCAAACATCTCACACAGTCCTATCCTCCTGGTGGAGACCTGTGCCCAGAAGGGCACTTTTTCTAGTTACGATATGTTTCAATATTGGTTGGGTAACAGGTAACCAATGTTCCCCAAACGTCCCACGCAGAACACAAGATATATTTGTGTATTGTAGTTGTGTTACCATTTGCCAAGTGGTTTGATTCTTTTGCGTTACTTTGCCTTAATTAATGATTATATCTGGTTTCAGTATTCAATTATGATATATTTTCTCTATTATAAGGTTATTTTTGCAGTCAGTTTGTATTGGCGGTGGGGATGGGGGGGGGGGGGGCGGGGGTCGCGCGACATGGCCAAAGCATTTCCGGGTGTCCCCAGTCAAAAAGGTTGAGAACCCCTGGCCTAATCCATAGTATAATGTATAATAATATAACCATCCCGTGGCGCGCGCTGCCTGCATGCCTCGGGATGCCCACCCATAGAAGGCAGGCAGAGACGGCCACAACTTTGTTGTAGTCTGGAAGTGTCATTCCAAAGCCCGATAGGGTTGCGTGCTCTATAGTCTAGGTTCTTTTATGTCTATATGTTGTGTTTCCCAAAAAAGGACATAGTGCCCGATTGGCTGCCATGCAGCCAATTAGGCAGCAGACAGGCTTCTGTGTGCGGCCTAGAGGGCATGTGCGCATGTGCGGCACTACAAGTCTTACACTAAACCTGTTTGAGAAATCCGGCCAATGTCTGTATGTATGTGTATGTAATCTGAAACCTATCTTAATTACATCTGAAACCTATCTTAATTACATCACCATCAACAGCCAGTTATAACCCGACATTGAAACATATCTTAAGTTATCTTATGTAAGTTATCTCATATCTTGTGTTTTGTAAACGCCATTGACAATGAAGGGAACATTTACATCATAATGTGCCATTTACGTCATATTGTTTGTTTGCACAGTTTGTTTTACATCACCATTACATCACCGAATCAACATGAGTAGACTTAATGTAGCTTTGTCTGTATGTTTGTGTACCTGTGTACGTGTACGTGTCCGTGCACAGGTGAGCATGGTTACCATGGTCACTGACATTACGTCAGACCACAGCTGATCAGGCTATATAAGACTTTGCACCACTCAGTTCACACGGGTGTGATTTTTATTTTATATTCTACTGTTTAGACTGATGATAGGTTCTTAGTTTACCTGGTTTACCTATGATCCTAGATTACTATCTCTATGCATGACTGTGGGTAGTGTGCTTCTGACTGTGGCTCTTGTTGTTGAGGGGCCCTCCTTTACAGGTTTAGTGTTTGTCTTGTCCAGCCAAACATTAAAAATGCCATTGACAATGGACAGAGTTTAATGTTTGTTTTGTCTCCAACACAAACATTGAATGCCATTAACACCCCGAACGTCTAGGGTTATTTAATCCATTAAATCAGCACCCAGTGATTTATAGCAGCGAAGCACATTTAGCGACGCACCAGGTGCTATCCCGAATGTAGCTGAAGTAGCTTGATGTAGCCAAAACACTCCCGAGGCGATCGACAACAACGGGAAGTATGATTAATTCTAACGCGACTAGCGACGGGACCGTGATGGGCCGTCTAACACATAATCTTTGGACGGAATGATTTAGATCAAGAGTTATTCACGTTTTAAGATTTTTGGTCTCATCTGCTAAAATGGGGGGGAACATTTTCGATGACGTCCCACCGGGAAATAACATTGAATGTTGCGCAACAGACACTCCCAGCCTGTGGAGTGAGATCGGTTTTGATATCAATAAATCTCTGTCCTTTTTATCAATCTCCGTTCTGAGCATCGGGCGTTACTAATTGATTGAACGGAGAACTCCGTCCTTGCCGCTCGGGGTGTTAACAATGAACAGAGTTTGTTTTGTCTGTCACTGAGCAAATCGGCATATGCATGACAGAGTAAACCCTCGGCCAATAAGGGACCACGATTCTTATAAATTGCTATTTGTTAAATTTATGTCATATGTGATGTTGGTAAAGCGCCCCTCACTTCACACGGGTGTGATCTTGTTCATCTACAGAGGCTGTTGACACCTTCATCAGATTCCTGGGCATGACGCCGGTAGAGAATACGGAAGAGGTCCAGGTGGAAAAAAATCCCCCAAAGGCAGAACCTCACAACCTGCTTCTGAGTGGTGGGTATTTGCATATAGATCACAGTTCTCACACAACTGATTTCAGTCATTTGGATTCCATACGATCAGTACCAGTCAGCATGTTGCGCAAATTTGATCAGTACATATGTCATAGTACATATGTATAGCATAGTATAGTATATATGTATAGTTTATATGTATAGTTTCATTATATAGATATTCCACTGTTACGTTATTAGCTTACGCATGTTTCATGATAAATGCTTTTTATATATGTGATGTATTCCCATGCTTTTTTTGTTCTTGCTTAATGTAAATCGCTCTGGATTAAGAGCGTCTGCTAAATGCCTAAATTGTACAATCATTTTAACAGCTTTTTCCATATTTGTTATTATTGGCTATTCAATAGCAGATGTACAAGCTCTCAACACTTCACTTTGTGCCACTCTTGTGCCACTCGTTTGAGAACGGCTGCTCATCTCTACTAGTGTTAATTTGGTTGACTAAGACTAAAAGACTAAGATTTTGATATTTAGTCAACGTATTTCAGATGACTGAAATGGGACTAAAACTAAATGGTGTGTTATTCTAAAGTCTAAGAATAAATCCGAATTTGCTGTCAAAATGAACACTGATTTCTACCTCAACTGCAGGTGCTTTTGCAGCACGTTATTTTGTCCTGATAAAAGCCAAATTCACTTGGGAGGAAGATGGTCACAAGATTGATTGGTCGATGAGGTCCAGTAACTTTCACTTCAGAGAGTCCTGGAGTGTACTGTCAAACACTGCAGATAAGTACAAAGACTACATCGAGTGGGATCAACCCAGATTCGCCAAATATACGGGTGTTCTACCCGTTCTGACCCCCGTACCCAGCTCCGGTGACACACTGCCTGGGCCAAGTGGTGGAAACAGCTTCCGGAATGGCAACAACAGGGGAGGAGGAGGGCAGAAACAGCTTCAGCCACACCTTTGATCACTGAAGAAAACCCCACCCAAGTTCTATCACACCTGCTCTGGACTGTTACCATTTTGTTTTTGTTGGCGATCAGCGATGGACTTTGCCGTACACACTGTGGCCACTGTTGGTGCTTCTGAATAATCTGACGAATCCAATGGAGCCACCATTTTAGAAGCCCCGTAGGAGGAGCGCTCGAAACTCAGGCAGAGTTGTGTAATTGTTATGATGACTTGAAAATGGTGGAATGGTGAGTTGTGCTGGAAATGTTTGTATTCTGCAAACTGTTAATAAATACTTCATTAATCAATCTATCAATTCTATGTTATGATGGACCTCACACATTGATCCATTTAAACTTCGAGAGCCGAACCCGTCATCTGACGGGTTAAGATTCTCGACCACAGAGAGGCAAACCCGTGAACTGGCGAGTTGTCTGTGTTCTGTTAGATTTAGTAAGGTCCACGAGGTCCAGTGAGGTCCTATGCTGCAGTGGGAAAACACGTGACCCCCGAAACACGTGATCTTTGTCTATAAATAGGACCTGGATTGCTCACTTCCTTCGTGGGGTAGATGAGAAGTGGATGTCTAAGTGTTTTGCAAGTTGCCAGTTTGAAGTTGATCAGTGACTGAGTACTAGTAGCTTTTAGTTTGTAGCATTTAGTTAGTTTGTAGCCTTTAGTTAGTAATAGCCTGAAGTAGTAGTAATGGTAGTATTAGTTTAGTTTTAGTAGTATTATTATAGTTAAATTAGTTTAGTCGCCCGTAGTCTCTTTAGGTTAGGGTAGTTTAGTTTTAGATCGATAGTTCAGTTGTTAGTTTGTGTATTAGTTTAGTCAGATACATTTTACTGTTTATTCATTTGTGTGTTAGTCTAGTTTAGTGTTTGTCCGTCTAGTTTAGTGTTTAGTGTAGAGTCTTGTGTTTTCTTTGTCATGCCGCCAAAGAAACCGAGACCGGCGCCGAGACGCAAGCGTCCTACTCCTGCCCCCGGGCAGACAAGGCTTGATGAACATTTAGTTCTTCGTCGAGCGTTGCAGAACAAAGCTGGGGACATGACCAACTCGGATTTCTCTGCCGAGGAGGAGAAGGCAGAGGAGAAACCCGTTCCGATCCCCGTACCCAGCTCCGAGGAGAAACCCGTTCCGATCCCCGTACCCAGCTTCGAGGAGAAGACTGTTCCGATCCCCGTACCCAGCTCTGTGGAGAAGACCGTTCTGACCACCGTACCCAGCTCTGAGGAGAAGACGGTTCCGATCCCCGTACCCAGCTCCGATGACCCACTGCCTGGGCCAAGTGGGGTCCCACGCCCCGTAGGAGGAGCGCTCGAAACTCAGGCAGAGTTGTGTCCCATGTCCCGGTGGAAGAGAGTGGTTCTCAGCATTCCTCGAGCGAGGACTCCGGAGACGATTGGCTGCCAACTCGTGAGGATTATGAGCTTTTTCCTGACGACCTCTTCTGTAGTAAGTCTCTATAATAAAATAATATAATATACTGTAATTATTCCTTGATTATCAAATGACATAGCATATCCTGTTTTTTATTGTAGAGGCTACATTTGTATCGCGTACATGTCTATACATTTGGGGATATAGTTGTGTTGGGATCACGTCCCTTTTCCACCGTGGCCAGTCAACATAAATGGTCAAAATGACGCAGCATATCGTATGGTTTTTATTGTAGAGGCTACATTTGTATCGCCTACATGTCAAAACTAATACTACGCAAACATCAAATCATCATCATGGTGATTTGTGTTACTCTGTACTCTGGACTTATTTGCATAGCATTTATTTGATTGTTGACAACGTGGCTCGTTGTCACCTCAAATAATTAGGAATTATTTTAGTGTAACAAAATGGCGGAGGAGGGGAGTCACAAAATGGTATAAATATAATGTTCCATGGATTGTAAATAAATTCACTACTCAAGCAGAAGGGATGGGGTGGGGTGGGGTGGCAATGTACACTGTATGTTTTTGAGTTTAGGTGACTCAAATGTAGCCAACCCTGTTTTAGGTTACATTAAATTAATCTATTGCGTGTTACTGCATACTGTTAGTAGTTGGATGATGATTATTATTTATTTCCATTTATTTATTTTATATAGATGCAGAGGGTGAGGATGAGCAGCAGATGGTGAAGGTGTTGGATGCTTATGAAGCTGCTTTGGCGGAAGGTAAAATAACTTGACAAAACAACAATGATGATCCACATAATAGAACTATATTAACCAACAAGTCCTCTACCACTAAATCTAATCTCTACTATAATAAACACACAGAGGAAACGTCACCACAGGCGCCGTGCGTAATGTGCGTAACCTGCACAGTGCGCACACACACACACAGTCTTTTGGGCAGCTGTTATGGCGGCTGATTGGGGCGCGGACGTGCGGTTGGTGATGAATTTATCAAATTAAACTCTTCTTGAACTCTTCATTTGGTCTTTGTAAAATACAAAAAGTAACAGTAAGAATGACACATTTAAAAACCATAAACCAGACTGTAATTATCACTTCACGTAAAATATCCCCTAGCTAATGGCATATCCATCAGACATCAGTCACGGTGTTGAACATAAACCGAATGAACCCCCGGCGGCCGGCGCTAATCGCCTATCTATAATATACAATCAGCATTCACTTTACTTTCTGCTCCTATAACCTAATAATAATAACCATCTTATTTACTAACCATCGATTTTATAATCCAGCATTTAGCCTGCTTGAGGTGCTGAAGATCCGAGTCCTACGAGTAGGGATGGAGCCCGAAAATCGGGTCCATTACAAACCCGGTTCGGCATTTATGGATCACATGTTATCGGGTATAGCCGCAGCAGCTGATGTCATGGACCACTCGCTATATAATAAGGGGCAGGCGCGTAGCGTGGAATAAATGATTGACGGGGGGTTGTAGCACATCTTGATAAGGGCCGATTCATACTCCTATTTTAGAGCCGAATAAAAGTCGGTTCAGCGCTGTAGAGCCTACAATGTGACGTCATTTGAGGTTCGGGGGGGCGGGTACCGTCCTAAAGTCTGCTCTTCGGTGCTACTGAAAATTTCTGACGAGCCGAAATCATTTCGGCACTACAGCGCCGAAACAGTGGTAAAATAGGAGTATGAATCCTATGTGTGAACGGTTTTGCCAACGTGCTAATGGGGGACAATTTAAAACAAAGGCGGCTTACATGCTGTAGTTTGCTACCAACAGAAATTTGCATGCACAAGGGCTGCCAAAGTACGTAGGCTATATAATAATGTAGCACAGTTGTTAACTTAATTAGTAGCCTACATGCACGAAAGGGAACATTTCGACAATGAATAGGCATCTGTCAATAATGCATTGTATTGGGCTGGGCCATGGCTCAATGGTCCAGGCACCTTGGCTGATAATCCAGTCTGGCAGTGTGCCGCGGGCAGTGTTAGGTAACTAACACTACGTAACTTAATATATTACGTAATGTATGAGGTTTACACCAGACAGAGACGATATTATAATCATTAAAGTATTCACATCTATAAACAAACTACAAGTGTGCCACCAACAATAAGTGCCACCATCAGAAATGGAAGCATACAGTATTTAATATGTAGAGTAAACAAAAATGTGCCATTGGTACCGAGGCCTATCGGCTGTTTTCTCTGTCATCTCAAACCCCTAAACGTTATTTCTAAATGTCTAACCCTGAACCTAATCCCAGAGCTTTAGTAATAGCAATACAAAAACAGGGGGAGGTGGAATTTTTAGTGCGGATTAGCTGTCTTAAATTTGCTATAAACACAACATAAGATGTCTGTGGAATTTTAAACAAGTCATATTGTAGAGCTATTGAAATAGTTGGTATAAATATTGAGATGTCCATATCGCACATCCCCAGAATTTGCAAGTAAAGTAAAACAAAGTAAGTGGACATGACCTTTGGGCAAGTAGAACTTGACCTGTAATTGTCTGACGGACACACGACACACACCCTGTGACCACCAACCTGGTAGGTGTGAGGCCAGGGTGTGCCCATAGTGCCGATGCCACCCTGGGACAGCTGCACCCTGCCGGGGTCTTCCTGACAAGATTGGTAGAATGCCATGAGTGTGGGCGAGATGCAGGGTCGCTGCGTCTGGTGGCAAAAGGAAGAGGAAACCAAAATCAGGAGTCATCAATATGTCCGTACACAGATATCCGTGGCAAAGACTTGGTCGTGTCCATGGCAAATGTTTCATTTTACATACCATGATGATGTTTTTTATTTTGATCATATTTCCCAATTTAGTCAGGAACACTCACGTCAAAGTAGATTTAACCATTTTTTTAAACAAATGGAATACAGTCAAGAGACTTGGCGTAAAAGGGCTCCGCGTTAGACATTCCCTGCATTTTGTACACGCATGCTTGCTATAGAAAAATCAGGAACTTCAAGCAAAATCTCCATACAATACAATAGTACAATAGCAAGCCAATACATTGCTAAAAATAATCAGTGACCTGCATATTGAAAGGAAGTAGCTCATAATTTAAAGGAAACTTGGGCTGTCAAGGGTTGGAATTGCAACTCTAGATTCCATATATATCTAAAGCTGTTTACGGCTAGTCAAGGACCCTCAAATGAAGATGTATTTGTCCACCTTGGTGCTCATATAGTATAATACATAATCAACATACCTCTGTGATGCTGATGGACACAGCTCTGAGTCCCTTTGATGTCTCTTCGGAAAGGTATTCAGTGTCCGGAAACTGCTGTTTACGCCACCGACTTGTCCTCGGTAGGGGTTCATGGGAACCTGGATCCAAAAATCTATGGACAAAGGAAAATATGTATATAATACTTAATACACGGAATGTATTGACAGAAAGTAGCTCATAACATGTCTACAGTGGATTTTTTTTCCAACAATGTATTTATTGATTTTCCTTTTTCCACACAAATGACAATACAAATATACAAAAAACAATGAACATTACAAGACATTTACTCATATAAAGAAAGCAAAACAACAATAACACAAAAAAAGAAAAACAGCACTACTCCTCTTCAGCTTCATCCAAATTACTCAAAGAAAACAAAACAATGGCAAAAAAAAGAAACGACAACAGCACTACTCCTCTTCAGCTTCATCCATTCAATGTGACAAATTATTGTTCTTAATATATCTATATAAAACGGCCCACACATCCTGAAACATTTCTTGTTTGTCCTTAAGAATGTATGTAATCTTTTCCAAAGGTAAACCTAAAGACAATTCCCTGAACCACTGTGTAATACTTGGTTTGTCTGGCCTCTTCCAGGTCAATGCTATCACTCTCTTTGACAACTAAAGTCTCTGTAATGTTTATGTTGTACTATTACTAAAAGCGATCTAAAATAAATGTATTTAAGATCATTAAAAGCCGGGCCGGGGCTGTTGCCTTTCACTCTTCCAGTCACTGAAGTGTAGCCTAATGGCCATTAGCCACTAGTGGTGTTGTTCACCAACAATGAACGTGGTGGCAATAAATGTTTGATTTTCTTTTACACACCCATTATAATGTTATTTTGATCATAACACCCACTTTAATACTGAATAATATGTACGACAATTATTTACTATGACACTATAAATGGCACATTAGGAGTCCACAAGTAGTCTAGTAGTGCTTCTCAAATGTTTTATTTGCAAAGACATGGGTCCATTTGGTTCCATTCGAACACTACACATTTGTTATGGTCAGGGCTATCTATTCATGTGTTTCTGGTAATATTTTTGTCCACTAATTTAGTCATTTTGTATGTCCGTGGCAAAAATGGAATTTTGACAAATGTCCACCACAATTAAGCCAATGTGGAATGTATGGTATGTGTTATCACAGGCAAAAACGTTGATCAAAGTAATAATTCTTCCACATTCTCTAATTGTATAGACTTCTTGTAAATTCAGTAATGCAGATGTTTAACAACAATTTAACTCTTGAGAGTGTAAAATTAAACTGGGCCAAATCAACCACGTCCATTTGGTTTCATTTTACACTCAAGAGTTAAAGATCTACATATATGGGTCCATTTGGTTACTTACTCTCCATTTAGCTGGGGACCACTGGAAATTATATTGGTGCTGTGTTCAAGGCAAACTAATAAGCTCACTGTTTTGTTGTTCATTTCACATTCTGCTGGACATGTGAACATTGGATAAAACGTGTTAAAGGTAGAGTGCATCTGCTGAATCGTGCCGATAAAGTATAGTAGACAATCATACACATTCCAGTAAAAACTGCTAGTTCTGAAACACACGCGCATGAGACTGTAGTCATGATCGTCCGGCAGCCGACAAGCTTCTTTTGTTTAAATTGGGAAATTTGGTATATAGTCTTTTTTTTTATTGACCTAAAATATTGTCTATATACATACATTCATGAATCCACTTGCTGACCGGCTGTATTGGGCAAATCTTTTTATAGGGATTGCTTGCAGGGACAAATAGTTTTCATAATCCTCATGGGGGCCCGTGCCGTGTTCAAGGTAACATTCATACTTGCATTGAAGAGGAGACCACAACTCCAGATTTAACAATGCAATCAATTTACAATTTAGGAATTTAGCAGACACCCATAGTGATTTACATTAAGCAAGAACAAAAAGCATGGCAATACATCATATACAAAGTAGTTATCAGAGAGAGAGAGAGAGAGAGATCCCTCTGACAAGGTAGCGTTCGTTGTTCAGTCTGGCATATGTTGAAATTGAAACTAAGCAGCTAACTAATTCAAACATAACCAATGTGATGCATCCCTTAAAAACATGGGTTGTAGTTATAGGGTTAAGTTTCTTCTTTGTTCGTTTTCCTTGGCCTGTCTCTCTAATTCATTTGTATGTCTTTCTCTGTCTCAGATCGAGGAAGTGTTCTGGAGAATCACCCTTAAAGCGCTGCAGTACACATTCCTGGGGAAGTTGAACCAATACACCCAAGAAGGGAGCTGTAGGGAAGAAACTTGACGAGACACTTCTTGGGGTCTTAAATAAGGTAAGTACTTGAAGTATTGTAGGAAGGTATCAGCAAGAATGAAAGGGAAGGTGTGCAGGACGATGGTGAGACAGCTATGTTGTATGGTTCATTGGTTTAGACCAGTGTTTATTTCGTTGACTAAAACTAAGATGGAAAATGTTCGTCGACTACCTTTTTCCACTGACGGAACTAAATGAAAACTAAGCTATGATGACTAAAACTAAGAGTAAATATATTGACAATTTTGTCAACAAATAAAAACTAGACAAATGTTAGGAATGGACTAGTGGACAAGAGACCCAGTTTAAGTCATTTTACGCTTGGTTGTATGGGGTGCATCAAAATTCAATGCAAAAAATTTAACAACAAATTATCAATCTGTTCTTTTGGAATTTTGTTCCAATGGCTATAGAAATGATCTTTGCAAAGTTTGGGGAAAATTCATTCAGATTTACAGGTCCAACGCAGCATGTGAAATGTAGGTAAAATGCCAAAAAGTGCCATTTTCGGTGCTTTTATAACTCCCATTTTCTATTAACATGACATGTCAATTTATCAAAAATACAACAAATAGTTTTTGAGAAGATGTTATTGGAAAGAGCAAAATGTGTTTATTTAACAATAACCATTACATTGTCTTGTGATCCAAGATGGCATCCGAAAGTGCACGTCGCTCATCAGCTGGCACCTTGGTGCTGAAGAGTGCCAGGGGCAGCATGTCAGGAGTCAGGTACCAGAGGTGCCTCTGCAGTGCTTTCATGGCTGATGTTGCAATGCCCTCATCAACAGACTTGTAAGTGTGCAGGTTGTGATAGAGTGTGAGGTCATTCCATGCAGCATCTACGGCCGTGTCACAGGTCCGCCACCATGTTGCGTAGATGTGCGTAATGAAGTTGGCAAACGTCCAAATCTTCTGCACCTGCTGCCGTGTGGTGGTGGTGCCCTGGGGAAGCAAGCTGATATGCCGCTCCAGCATAGCCAACTTGAGAGTGTAGAGTAACTTGGCCATCCAGCATGCCTTGTGCAGCGCTCCCGGTCTTTGGAAGTTTACTGGAGTCTGTGCTGCATCATCTGCACCCAGATAGACAAGACACAGCTGCACAAACTCGTGGTAGTCACCTCGCTTGTAGTCTATCATTGCCGCAGCACATGCAGTGAGTTCAGCACGTAACCTGCCCAGGAACGGTTGTTCGGCGTTGGCAGTAATGCAGCGGTACAATGGGTCACTGTATTTGTGCGGCAATCCTGCAGATGCCTAAACAAGGTAACCTCTGGTGAGCGTGAGGACTCCACCTTGAGGCCAGTGAAAATGTGGCTGAGGATCACCTCACCAATGTTATGCTGGCACCGGGCCAGAGCAGTGGTCTACCAAGTGAGAGCTGGATGGCAATGCAGGCTGCTGTGAGATGGCCTGTGTTTGATGCAGTGTTGTCAAATGCCATGTTGACAATCTGGTCGGCACAGCACCACTCCTGCAGTAGCTTACATGTCAGCCTGGCAATGATCTCTACACACGCCTCGTCTTTACCCTTTGTATATGCTGGCACGCCAAGCAATTTCAGCTGCTCTGCATCTCCAACCACCACTGTCAAACGCTCCTCCAACTGGCGCACATTGCTTAGCGTCGGTGTCAACTTGCCGTCCCAGTGCAGCGTGCACATAGGAGGTGGTGTCCACTGCTTGTGGTGTTCTTTATTGACAGCCTCCAGCACTTTGCGCTGTGATCGATCTACTGTTGTGTATGATGCTGAAATCATTTCACAATTACTGCCTGACTCTGTGATCAGGGCGCACATGAAGGCAGCCTGCTGCTGCATTGGTGTGATCTTCAACCGTGTAGCCAGTGACATAAGACTCGGCTGTAGATGCTGCATGGAATGACCTCACACTCTACCACAACCTGCACACTTGCTTACAAGTCTGTTGACGAGGGAATTGCAATATCAGCCATGAAAGCACTGGAGAGGCACCTCTGGTACCTGACTGCTGAGATGCTGCCCCTGGCACTCTTCAACACCAACGTACCAGCTGAAGAGTGACGTGTACTTGCGGATGCCATCTTGGATAACAAGCCGGATGATCTTCCCATGCTAACAGCAGCGCTTTGGCACTGGTGCAAGCCAAAGTTTCCAGTCCTCTCGCCGACCACCAGGCTGTCCGACATTGCCAACCCAGACTGCTGGTTCGGTATACACCGGCTGCAGATCGATCCAGCATTTATCTCACTCGATGTAGAGGATTGGGCTACCAGAGGATTAGGCTATCATTCCAGGCAGGTGTGGTGACTGGTGAATGTGTGTGCTATCAACGTTGTCAATGCAGTTGTCACTGCGCCGAGCATGGGGTCAAACTCTCACAACAGTTTGTGGCAGCAGTGAAGAGTGAGCAAGATCTGCAGAGGTCCTGCAAGCAGTTGAGCATTATCGCTGTGAGCAGCCCAATCTTCGCTGCTGCAAGCGCCAGTTGAACATGAACACAGTGAAGGACTAAGGGCCGATTCATACTCCTATTTTACTGCTGTTTCGGCGCTGTAGTGCCGAAATGATTTCGGCTCGTCAGAAATTTTCAGTAGCACCGAAGAGCCGACTTTAGGACGGTACCCGCCCCCCCGAACCTCAAATGACGTCACATTGTAGGCTCTACAGCGCTGAACCGACTTTTATTCGGCTCTAAAATAGGAGTATGAATCGGCCCTTAGACTCCATTTTCAAACATTTTTCAGTGATGATTTAAATGAAAATGTAATGTTTATTCTTAAGTAAACACATTTAGCTCTTTCCAAAAACATCTTCTCAAAAACTATTTGTTGTAAACTTGATGAATTGACGTGTTATGTTAATAGAAAATGGGAGTTATAAAAGGACCGAAAATTGCACTTTTACCCAAATTTGACATGCTGCGTTGGACCTGTAAATCACCATATATTGAAAAAATATTTTGCACATGTTCTTAAAACATGAAGTGGCACATTGTATCAAAGGAACAGATCAGGAGGTTAAACTTGCAAATTTTGATTAAGCAAAAGATTTCAGCAAGTGTAAAATCAGCCATTACGATTTACGATGGCATCAAGGCCCGCCAAAATACATTTTAGTCAACTAAATCAATTTATGATTTAGTCGACTAAAACTAGACTAACACTAAAACATTCCAGGTGACTAAAATGTGATTAAAACTATTCACTGAGGAGAAGGCAGGAAACCGAGTTGGAGGTAGCAGAGACTAAAATGTTGAGGTTCTCTCTTGGAGTAACAAAGATGGATAGGATTGGGAACTACTAGTGCATCAGCGGGACAGTGCATGTTAGATGTTTTGGAGATAAAGCCAGGGAGGCCAGACTGAGATGGTTTACTTTGGACATGTACAGAGGAGGGACAGTGAGTATATCAGTAGAAGGATGCTGAGGAACTGCCAGGCAGGAGGCCTAGAGGAAGACCAAATAGAATTTATGGATGTAGTGAATCTGATGTCTACTCTGTACTGTACAATCTCATTTCATGTGTTTGTAGGACCACAGCATTGAGTCCCGTAGAGAAGAGGCCTCATTGTCTTCCTTGGGAAAAGACGGAGCAGTTGATCGACTACAAGGTAAAGAAAATGTACCTCTATTCTTGCTAAAAGGCCTAGCCCAGAGGTCCTCAACTAGAAATGCTGAAGGTCCACTAATCATTCTTGAAAAAGACTAAGGTCCGGTCCCATGCGCTGCGGACTACGCAGCGGCCAGCGGAGAGTGGGGATCTATGCCTGTTTAGTACAGTCAAACCAAGGCAAGCTTATACAAATCGGATCCCCTCCCAACCAACCAATACTGTATGAAATTAAATGTTTCACAAATATTCCCCTCAAAAAAATTCACAGCAAATGAGAGGTATTGTGTTGAGGCACAAAGAACACTTTTATTTTGTCAAGTTGTGCCTGCTAAAAGGACCACTTCACCACTTTTCAACCTATCGTCATACACTCATTTTTTTCTACTATCTGTGTCTCATAGGAGGGCTGTGGGCAGTTCAGAAACCGTCCTCCAGTGACATCATCGATGGGGAATACAAGCTAATAGAAACTGCAGGCTTTCTAGTCCTGAAAAGTTGCAATGCGAAAATGGAAGCCATCTTTCTCACGATAATACAAATCTAAACATTTTTGTTTAAAAAAAAAAGAATCTGTCACTGAAGGACGGTTTCTAAACTGCCCACAGCCCTCCTATGAGACACAGACTGAGTAGAAAAAAATCGTGCCATTTTATCATGATTATTAGTGTAGACCTATTATATGAAGATAGGTTGAAAAGTGGTGAAGTGGTCCTTTAATAATAAGAGAAATAACACATTGGTTACCAAGACTAACTTTGCTAGTTGTCTTTTTTCTTAATTTAACAACAATCTGAGCTGTCTGAAGTGAGTTGTACTGTACTGTACTGTACTGTACTGTACTGTACAAGCCCTCCCTGGCCTGTGTGTGTCTGTGTATTAGGCTGTGCAACAGTGACACTTGGTGGTGAACAAACGCTATTTTCGTGCTCGGACACAGGGACACAGGAAGGGACAGTGTTGTACCCGAACGCGTTCAAAGAACGATCATTCACGAACACGTTCATATTTTCTAAACATGTTGTTCATCACTTCATTATGTACATTGTACAACATTATTTTATTTTTCTGCATCAGAATGGCTTCTTGTGCTTACACAAGAATCTGAACGTACTTTATCATCGCTTTATCATCATAAGACCAGGCGTCACTGTTGCATGCATATTTAACACTCTGAGCAAATCATGGTTTTACTGTGTACAGTATAAAGCGTGTACCCGTTTGCAAATATACCTTTCTTAGTGCTTGGCTGGCATATGAAAACGATATGTTTATACATGTGAGCAGTAGTGGAAATTATACTAGTAGTATGTTACTGCATGCTTTACTCTACTTGAATTCAGTACTGTACTTCTACTTCACACCTGGAGGAAAATATTGAACTTTTTACTATTGTTATTACAATTACAAACTAATTCATGTTTCTTTGGGAAGTAGCCCCCATAGCCTTTTAGGTATCTGTATACTACTGTACATATAGTCCTATACAAATGTGTGCTATGTATCACTGGCACTGCTTTACTGTGGCATTACTGTACTAGTTTTAATAATCCCATTCCTTGAGCAACACTTGAATCAGTTGCACACATTTGCCAGAAATAGAATATAAATGTAATGTAATGCATTTGTGTTTTCTTGTATTTACTGACAGGAGGGGTGGAGCACTTCATGTCCATCCATCATTGATGTTGAAAGACCCTAAGGCACTTATGATGTCTTTGTGAGGAACACTGTTGTGGACTGGGTGAGTAGTAATTGTAATAGTAATTGTAATTCAAGTATTATGGCCTGACCTGAGTTTACACCTTTAGTGAAACTCTGTAGTGTACTACGGAAAACAGAATATTTGTTTATGTACATTGATCACACCCTACCAAGTACAAACTGTCATTAAGACATGTGAATCCCTTGACTCCTTCAAAACCGCTCTCAAAGGGCACCTACGGACGGCTGCAATTCGAAATTGGTAAATGGGGCATTTATAGTGCCTTTATCCAAGGCGCTTTACATAGATTGTGCATTACATTCACCCATTCACACTCGCATTCATTCCTCACCACTCAATCACCTGCATGCAGACACGCATGGAAGGAAGACAATGCAGAGCAATACCAACACTAAAATACATAATGACCCTATATGGTCATAACAGTAATGTATTGCCATGCTTTTTGTTCTTGCTTATTGTAAATCGCTCCGGATTAAGAGCGTCTGCTAAATGCCTAAATTGTAATTGCCCAAATGTGCTGACATCATCACATTTGTGATGACGGCTATGGACGTTTTTAGCCCAAGGACTGTTTTGTTTTTGGCAAAACTAATGCTTGGAATGGATTCAGCATCATGAAAACCCGTTTGACACATCGCATGCTACTTAAAGCATGATGACATTTTGTTTTTTCCCCCCTTGTTAATGGTAGGGTCACATATTATGAAAATTGCTCAACATATGCAAGTTAGCATCCGGCAGTTTGCTACATGCTGGGGACCCATACTCAACATTTCTAACATAAAACTTTGGTGTACTCAACATGCCTGGGTTCACATTCTGGCAAGGGCCCAAATTAGAGCTGGCATACTTGGTCTGCATATTGAGACAGGTAGATATGTAGGCACGGTTGAGGAGGATACATTATGTAGTCTGTGTGATGTAAAGGAAATTGAAAATGAAATGCATTTTGTTTTTTATTGTCCATTCTACAACTCTATTTGGGAGATGGCTCCAAATCATGAATTTATATGGTTGGAGGACTTTGAGAAACTGAAACGCCTATTTCAAAAGTACACCTTTTCATTTGCCTCATTCCTTGAAAAGGCCTGGTCAATGAGGAGAGCCATTTACATGGCCTTGTTTTATTTGTTTTCATGTATTTAATAATGCATTATGGAATATGAACAGGAAGGACTGTAACGTCAGTTGTTTTTAACGTACTTTGTTAAATGTGTCATAATCCCATATGGGATGAGCCCAAGTGGCATGACACGAAAATAAATGTCATTCATATAGTATGATGATATGCTCATTGCTCATAGTGCAGCATGACACGCTATAAGCTTGCATATCTGCTATCCGATATAAAAAAAATGTGACTGTATTACACTGATGCTTTCCTGTTCTTAACAAATGTGTCTATGTGTCTTTGTATTTTTCAGACCGTCCAGATACGATATGGAGGAGTCCACAGACTTGCAGCTGTACATTTATGACCACTACACCATTAAATACAGCCATGCCCATGGACATTAGCCAGACTGCTAACATGGATTCACTCATGTTGCTCCATGCTACATTTGAGTGAATCCACGTATCAGTCTGATACATGCCTAGACTCCTGGCTTCACTGGAACTCCATCTCCATGCGCGGCCTGGGAGCAGATGTGTCTATTATTCACCAAGTCATTGTGAATTATATGGTTTTACAGCTAAATTAGGAAACAACTTCAAACAAATACTGTAAAATAAGGTACTATTTCACTATTATTATTGCTGTTATTATACTATTGGCATTCAAGTATTTTTTGCTATATTGGTTTACCTATTTAGGGCTCACCTCATTCAGGTAGTAGGATGATAATAAATTATATAGCACATTTCCAGACATAGTCACATAGTCAACTACTTTAGAGACCAGGATTACTGCATTTTAGTTTAGAGACCAGGATTACTGCATTTTGTGAGGGGACACAGGGAGAACATGCAAACCCCACACAGAAAGGCCCGGATTACTGCATTTTGTGAGGGTACCTACCCTAGGGGACACGGGGAGAACATGCAACCTCCACACAGAAAGGCCCTTTTGCAAACCCCCGCAAAATATTTAATGTGGGTTCCCATTCACTCCAGTATGAATGCAATGAAGCATGCTTTATTAGCAACAAGTTAACATAATGAGATAATAAACTCTAAACACAATCCAATGGCCTTTGGGCTTATACTATAAGCCTTATAGCATAATGTTGGTATAAAAGTATTTATTTTATGGACATTCAGTGACTGTTTCTCTTCTCAGTCTGGAAATAAAGTTAGTTTTTTTACTCTATGGTATGATAGAGCAGAACAGCTCATTTAAAAAAAATAGAATATGTTGCTGTACTTGGTGGACTAAGTCTGACACCTCTGGGGAGGGATGGCAAAGGGCACCTGCTTTGTACTCTTTCAGGGCCAGTAAAGTGCTGTCCTCTGCAATACTGACGCACTCGCTGTCTGTCTTTTCTGTTTTACATTCATTACAAATGCTGCCATTCTTGCTAATACTATGAGCAATGTAGCCTGCTAGGGAGAAGATAATGTTCTTTTCAGTTTTTGTAAATTCGGGTGCAGTTTTGTCTTCCAACAGCTCTCCACACAGATATACTGTAGCTGAGGTACGACAAAGTCAAAGACAAAGTCTTCACCACCGGTTCCTGTGCTAACTGCTGCACTCTGACAGCTAAAGAGAGAGACAGATAGGGACAAAGGCTAAGGGAGAAGAAAGATAATGAGTCACTAGTACTACACAAATTAACACAATATTAAATTAAGAAAATACTGGGATAATAATGCCATTATGTACATGGATCTATACATTTGGGCTTCCTTTTTGAGAGGAAGCCCTGAAGAGGGGTCTTAAGGTCTTTAACATGTTCTTTTCTAGAAATATGTCTGCCTTTAAGTCAAGATTACATTCTGTAAAAGGGTTTTTACACTGCATGTAGATGCG
Organism: Electrona antarctica; assembly: GCF_951216825.1. Classification (NCBI taxonomy): domain Eukaryota; kingdom Metazoa; phylum Chordata; class Actinopteri; order Myctophiformes; family Myctophidae; genus Electrona; species Electrona antarctica. Next base: position 39,405,185 of record NC_136789.1, on the reverse strand, counting down.
TTGGTCTACCTTGTGCAAAGCTAGAGCCATCTCAGAAAGGTGACCAACCAACATGTAGGCTCTACGGGTGTCATATTGTGACAATACTCACACAACACTATGCAGTATCATAGTGTTATACAATACAGTATCTATTGTGGTCAGTACTATGTGTGTTTGAAGTGTTGTTTACATTTGGCAAGTGTGAACCTGCTACAGTAGGTTCTGTTGACAGGCTTGTTAACAGGTTATCTGAGGGTCATGCATGGTCAGTGAAATCAACGACATGAATTAATAATTGGCTTTGGATGCTTGAAAATGTTAATATATTATCCCACGGTGCTGTGAGGATGGGCTAATTCCAGTTCTGTGATCAACCCATTAAGCTAATAACAAGTGCATTGTGTGTTACCCCTACCCTATTATAACACTGTTCCTGTTTTAATTAAATCACTATTGCTTTACCTATTGCTTTACCGTAATAATTATTGACTGTTATTTGCCATCTGCCATTACACAATCATTATTCTCTTACAATAATGTAAACCTAATGCATTATCAAAAGTAATATTGATTTATATTGAGGGGAGATATTAGACTTTTGAGGCTGAGGCTCTGAGCCACTCTGCTACACTCACCCAATTTTGACCTCCCACCGATGTTAGATGTCTCCTGAATTCAGGTGGAGTTCAGGTGGTGGTAACAGCTCAGTTGCAGGTTCTTTATTCTGCTTTCATAATTAAAGATAGTTGTATGTCAGCGAATGACGAATGTGGACATCAAAATCACTTTTCTGTCTCATTGGGGATCCTCCATTGCTCTCAGAATTAGATAATATACTATACACAGTGTTCTGACTGATTCAGTGATCGTATATAGTGGATCACTGAACTCTAGGACACACACACACACGCACGCGTCACAATAATGTCACCAACCTTTTGCAAGAGCCTTTTAGTGAATGCATGAATGAATATTTTATTTTCATGTCCAGACAAATTGACCCATCCCACATGGGATTATCAGACACAGCAACTCAAAAACAGCAAAACAAAACAAAAACAATAACATTCAATAACAGCCATATGTCCATAATACAATTAGTTATACGTCACCCTTCGCCTCCTATCCCATGCCCTATAAAGATACTCTGAGAAGGCAAAAACATGGTGAAAAATAAACTTTAGTTGTCTTCCCGGCCTCTCATCAGATCCCATGGTTATATGTATCCTGCATGTTGAAAAAACAAACAGGCAATTTCAATGTTATATTGAAATATTAATTATTGACATATATATATATATTGACAGCCAACTAGTTCTAGGTCTAATATTTCACAATTCACACCTAGTCAATTAATAACGCTTGTTGCTTATATACCTTCAGCTGCAACTAAGCATATGGTGTATAGCCTATGTAAACATATATTTTGTTTTATTCCTGCTCCTAGAGACTCTAGCAGAGGCGCTCGCGCTGCGCGTTCACGGTGTGAGTTCACGCGTCTTTATCACGCGATACATTTCTCTCGATAAATACATCTCTCAGCATCAAAGGTACGTTTCTTTCCTCGGTGCACCTCAAAGAATGACCAAAATATGAGGATAAAACCAAAAACGAGGCCCCTTTGTTGCCGCGTTTTAGTGTTTCTGGCTTTGTAGAGTAGAAACGGAGAAAAACCACATGAAAAAGAGGTGTTTTTTTGTTTGTTTGCTTGAGGTTAAATAGTAAATACAGCAGTTTTTAGGTTTATAGGGTTATATCCATAGGTCTCCACACACACATGAAGACCCTAGTCTTTTTTCTGTTTTTTGTTTACATTATTAAATGGCCTTGCTATTATCGTTGGAATTCGCGTTTTTCTTAGACAAAAAAGGAATTAACTATCATATTCATGAATCATGAGCTACGAACAGTAGACTACTTGTCTTCCAAACATTCCCGCCTTTCATACATTTCCCATAGTGTGAGGGTACATACGCCATTCTGGGCTATGGTAACTTAATGTATGCTTCGTCATGCGATGGTGTCGCGCACGCAGACCTCTAAGCTCACACCAGTCGCATCCGCGACGCTATGTGAGCTTTTATATCCTATAACTCCCAGGGTACACCAGTGCACCTCACTACTCTAAGCCCAACATGTACGTATTTTCCACAGATGCTGGTGAGTGCAGGACGTTACGTTAATGGCGCTATTTGTGAACTGCATTGAGTCTTAAAACGTGTCTTCGTTTCTTCTTTTCAGTGTCATCATTAAGCAGCAGCAGGAGGACATTTAAAAGCAGGTAAACATGAACAGATGTAGAAAGCAGCTGTTTTCCTTAATTGTGTCTATCTAATTGTTCCCAGCTGCTAGCCTAGCCTACTAATATTATTGTAAACACTGCAGATCATAGCAGCAGTAAAATACATTGTTTTGTCACATTTTGTTTGTTATCAGTTATAGGCCTATGTGAGAAGTTAACAACACTAAACCTAACCTTGTGAACCTGTCACTGGCTAGTTTCACCATGAGGAGCCATGGGGTGAATTAAATGAACCCTAACCTCAACAAATCTAAATAAGAACTTAAAACCTAAAAGTTATCTTCTACACAGTGTGCTTTGCTATATTTATATTGTTGGATGCTTTTCGCAGCTTCCTTTGGCCTTCTCTGCTCCACGTGCGCACACCACACACGTCCACTCTAAATTGAACAAGGAGGAGGGAGGACGCTCGCTCGGGTAACAAACTACAATTCTGTTTCATTTGTGTTTTGCTAACTAATCATTGAAGATGAAACCAGCCTATTTTCCTGCATTTGTCTATGCATCTACTGTTCTTAGCTGCTATCTTACTGATATTATTGTAAACACTTAGCAGCAGCAAAAATACATTGTTTTGTTGCATGTTTGTTATGCATGTTTTTTAACAAACTATACCTGGGAAAAACATCCATTCTCTTTGGTTCAAATAGTAGGCCTAATCTCAGCAAGGCTGATGACTTCTTGATTAGAGTGGGTGACAATATCACACGAAAAGATGAAATGTCCTGCCTGTACACATGCATCATAAAAACATTTAGTCTCTGAATCAATCAGTTATAATTGACTCTTTTTTGATACAGAGACAGTCATGGCGGCAAGACTAACTGTTCAGGAGAGGAGAAAAACTTATTTTTTTTAAATCCAAAATTAGTTAATAGCACAGGCTGACTCTTTACATACTAGAGCATGTCTGAAATAAATGTCAGAGCTGAAATCGACATGTAAATATGAATTACATGCTTAAACAAGGTGTAATGTTAGAGCCCACATAAGTGAACCTTTCAAGCCTTTTTCCTCAACTCGCTGTTTTCTGCAAGACATACTTGCCATATCTCAAACTGGTGGGTCAAACTGAACAAACAATAGGCATATGCCAATTTGAAGCAATGATTCCCTGCTTTCATATGATATTAAAACATGAATAATAATCCAATGACTGTCTCCCATTCACGGTGGGTCAATTATGTGAGAACAAGCTCACAACCTGCCTCGCACATTTCGGTAAAAAGTACAGTCAAAGGTCAAGTTTATATGTTTTGGTGGTTTAAGTGGTTAAATCATAAAAATACAGTGATGAAAGTAGTCTGCACACAGGTTTTGCTCCAGTAGTGTTTTATTGTATTTTAAAACACCATAAGTTAAGACACGACGTTTCGGCCGTGAACGGCCTTCATCAGGTGATAGTAGTTAGTATGTGACAACCTCCCTTTTATCAAGGTCGTCACGTCACGTGACTGATGTTGACTGGGTAGGTAATATACAAACACCAATGAGTGACATGACAATAAGTATAAATAACCACCACAGCAAGCAAGTTTACTATAATACAACAGTTTCAAGAAAAAAACAGTTTCAAGAAAACCTGCTTGTTTTTAGCTTGTTACAGACTGTTTTAATATATTTTTAAATGTTTTAAATATTTTGATACATTTGAGATTTTGCAATTTTTTGTTTTTAAGATTAAAAAAAAAGAAGCTTTTGTTAGTCAGTCAGAACAATATCAAAGGGAACGTGTAAGGGCTCTAACCAAAGACAGATGAAGGCTAACATTCAAGATTCAACATCACTCAATGACTCTCTGGGCATTGGCCAGTAAAGCCATCAAGACAAATTTAAGTGGACGAACCCAGATAACTGTCAAGTACAGATAAGTTATACGTGCATCTCAAACAAGGTAAAATAAAGGGTCAACTACAGTCCAGTTCACACAGGGGGATCTGATTGCTAAGCCCTTGCTCACTTTTACAGGGTTTACAGGAAGGCAGACAACTCGTAGTCCTCATTTAGTCCATGGGGTTGTAGTGTGCGGAGGGTGTAGGTCCAATAAGTCTCCCTTCTCAGGAGGAGGTTATGGATATCTCCACCTCTCCGGGGTAGCTGCACCCTCTCTATGCCCACATAACGGAGCGATGCCACGGCAGGGCCCATTTTGTTAAAGTGTTGGGCTACTGGGCTTTTGGGATTGGTGTTTCTGATGTTGGATCTATGGGTAGCGTAGCGTAAGATTTTATCGATTCTGACATTTTCAATCTACGAGACCCATCTTGGTTCCGTCCTCGTCTCCCCAAATGAGTGCAACTGGCTGCGCAACCCTGACCGCCAGGAGCGCTGTTGCGCAGTTGCAATCGAGGAAAGTCTAAATCTTAGGCTGGGGAGTGGGTCCTTTAGTTGAAAAATGTTGAAGACCCCTGCCTAAAGTCAATGATTATTTGAGCCTTACTGGACACCCAGTTGTGCACAGGGAGTAAAGAGAAGGGGTCTCCTGTGTTGAGGATCAAGGGGTAGATTCTTTATAGAGGGTATGCGCGTGACATCATCATCATAACAGACGTTATGAGGGAATGCCTACTGAGTGGCAAAAAACTACTTTCTGGCCTTGACAGCCCATACATGCAAACAGAAAAGTCCTATCTGATTTGCATAAAATGAATTCAAACAACATTAAATTCACTTTGTCAGTCACTTTGCCACTCGATCTGCGTTCACTTTATGCATGCGCATACCCTCTATTGTAGTGTATTTACTCAAATTTAATTTGAGTGTAAAATATGGAATTATATTTTTGCAGAATCATGGGTGATCAGTTCAGACCGCACCCATACTGGGCTTTGCGGAGAAAGCTGCTGGATGATACCCCATTGGATTGGACTGACCAGAAAGACGACCCAAAAAGGGCCTTTGTATTTGATGCCGTGGCAGGAGTAGAACATGATGAGGACACCCGGCAGATACCGACAGCGACCATAGATGGTGAGTGAAGTCTCATTTATGCCTCAGTCATCGCACACCGTTTCCCATACACTGGGTCAGGAATCGGGACCCATTTGTGGGTCCCGGACATATTTGTATGGGTACCTTTTATTTTTGGTTTCTACATTTTGCTACTTCAAAACTTTTTTTTCCATAAATTGGAAAACAATTGTCTAAGAAATAGTGAAAATAGTCGATTTACAAGCTCACAACGTGATGCGAGGTGACGCGGTGTGAGCTTGTAGATCTGCTATTTTCACTAGTTTGGGTCCTGGATAAATCAAATTTGTCTTGAGCTAAAAAGTTTGGGAATCACTGGTTTTTACCCAGTGTTGTCCCTGAGCGCGTTCAATGAATGATCATTCACAAACCTGTTAATATTTTGGTTACCGTATTTCTGCTTGATTAACGTTATTGTGAATAACTTCATTCTGGGCGTATGTGAACTTGGCTGGCTCTCTCGTAGTTCACTTCGTTCAAGACTGTGTGCCAGATTTCCATCTAAACAGGCCTTAATGTGTAGCGGAAAAAACACCAATCTGTCCCGTCCTGCTAAGCATAATATGATAAGCCCAATTCCGGCACCAAATTATCGTGCACTGTCTCTGGAGCGTGCGCAGCGCCATCGAGTTGTAGCGAGGCGATGATGATGTGCGGCTTGTGCGCTCGCGGAACAGACGTGCTGATCCTGATCCACAAAGACAGCCTAGGCACAGAACATGTCCCGACCCAAAACACTGTTGCCACTGAGAAATAGCTTGTTATTTTGCACCGATGAGCGCCGTGAGTGTGTACATGATCGCCTCGTCCAACAAAACACTCCTACAGTGAAGCCTGATTTAACTTTGTCGTACGACGTGTTGCATGCTGAAAATGGCTGATCTGCAAGCTCACAATGTGTCGGGTCCGTGGACAGTGACATGTTGTGAGCTTGTAGATCAGCTATTTTAAGCACGTGGAAATATGCAGGATGTGAGACGTTCTGAAACTTTTGCCTTCACAATAAAAGCATGACATTTCACAAGTGCATTTTCACATGGCCCATATAAAGACAGAAGCAAAGTGGAAAAGGATTACTCTAACTGATTCGGTCGCATTTCACATTGCAAAAGGGTGCAGGAAGAGTGGGCACATAAAGATGTGGGCACCTCATGTTAAATTAGCTATTTTCCAAAATGTAAAAAATAAATAATAGCCGGGGGGCCATAGGCCCAAAAGCTCAATGAATTGGCTTTAACCTGTGATGTCATTCCGTACTTTTTATTTGCGTTTTTGAGTGGTGCAACCACTCCTATAGACAGCTATGTGTGTGGCTGTGTCCCTGGGTCTGTCTGTCCCTGTGTCCCTGGCTGTGTCCGAGCACGAAAATAGCGTTTGTTCACTACTAAGTGTCGCTGTTGCACAGGTTGGGCTGTCTGTCACCGAGTCATGGTTGAACATGAACCAACGTTATCAAGCGTACGTTCGACAAGCGACCATAAAGGAATATAATAATGGCTTATTGGACAGCAAAGCACAGGGAACTGGAGATGTTATAAACCCCAGGAGTGTGTGTGTGTGTGTGTGTGTGTGTGTGTGTGTGTGTGTGTGTGTGTGTGTGTGTGTGTGTGTGTGTGTGTGTGTGTGTGTGTGTGTGTGTGTGTGTGTGTGTGTGTGTGTGTGTGTGTGTGTGTGTGTGTGTGTGTGTGTGTGTGTGTGTGTGTGTGTGTGTGTGTGTGTGTGTGTGTGTGTGTGTGTGTGTGTGTGTGGATTTTTCCAAGTCGACTTGTCAGACAGTGAAGTTGAGTCGATTTATCGTTTTGTATGAGGGGGGGGGGTGCGCGCGCTCAAATACGGAGCATGTCAAACAAAGCACTGCGCACACACACAGTGGCCTCTCCAATATGACACAGTGTATGTATCATCTATATGGCAAAGCGCTGATTATCAAAACATAAAACTATAATAGTAAATACTAAACGGTGTGTGCTTCGCACACAATATAGAAGACATAGGTCTATATATTATCATCACAGCAGCCAGCACTAGCAGCAGTTTGGCACATCATCAGAATACAATCTGCATTACCTTCCACGTGAACCTTCTCCTCCTCCTCGATAACGTTACGTTCTCATGTTAGTTTGTTACTTATTTTCTGAGCCATGCAAATAAACAACAACCCGCACTGACCGGAGACGGAGAGGTTCATATGATGTGCCCCGCGCGTAAAGCTAAACCAGATTGTGTCAGCACGGATGTAGCCTCGGAAAGCCAGACGTTTTATTTCCAGCATGGTGAGGGGGATTGGAGCAGGGTAAATATATATGAAGTTTTGCCCAAGGTCTTGTGTTTATATTCCTTTTGGCTTACATATGTTATTGTCGCAACAACAACACGTTGGTCTGAGAGAGGGGGCCTACCTGAGCGAGGGGGCTTCTGACGGCGTCGCTTACTCTCTTCCCCTCTGTCAGTGACTGAGGAGGAAGCGACGCGCAGCCGTCGGGAACCCCCCCAAGCCGAATAACCCCCCCCCAACCGACCGAGGGAAAATCAACTGCTACAGACGACCAAAAACACTAGCGGGGATTCCTGTGCTGCGTTATATCTTTCAACAGAAGCAACAGCTGTAGCCTACCTATAGTCTGTCTCGTACGGAGCCCTGCAAGCTTCGGGCCCTGTTGTTATTTTCGGGCCCAGCTGTTATTTTGCATGGCTGTCGTACATATGTAAAACACATTTTCTAATATTACTCCTTCAGATTTTATCCAAATTTCACGCAAATCGGTACACATGCTCTCCATAGTCATGTGATCAAGACGGGTTTGTTTGATTTCTCATAATCCACCCTGATTGGCAAAGATTGGCTTCTAAACCTTTCAGGAGTAGCCCGCTTTGTACCCGTTTTGTACAAATCGCCACAACTCCTCAACGCAGCGTCCGATTGCGGTGAAACTGTGCATGCATATTCCCACTAGGCTGAGGAAGAAATGCCACTTGACAGTTTTCAAATCAGCCTTGTGGTGGCGCTACAACAGGCCAAGCCGCGGCACACTCTCTCTCTCACACACACACACACACACACACACACACACACACACACACACACACACACACACACACACACACACACACACACAAAACACGTTTATATTACTCCTAAACAATTTGCCAAACATCACACACACTCCTATCCTCCTGGTGGAGACTTGTTCTAGTTTCACTTGATTCACCAAAAACAGCAGATCTCCAAGCTTGTGGGCTTGTAGATCTGCAGATAGTCTATTTTTGAGGGGCCCCTCCTATACACAGGTTTAATGTTTGTCTTTAATTCAATGTTTGTTTTGTAAACGCATTGACAATGAAGGGAAAATGTACAATATTGTCTCTTTATTGTTAATGTCGTTTAATGTTTGTTACATCACCATTACATCACCTAATCAACATGAGTTAGACTTTAATATATTAGCAGCCCTCACTTCATACAGGTGTGATTTTTGGAGAACGTTCCCCTCCCCAGAATAGGGATGCTGAGGGTCCACAGGGTTTAACAAAAGATGCATTTTAAGCTTTAAACATAATATTATCATGATAATATTGCAATTTTTGCCACAATAATCATTTCATTTTCATATGGTCTCATCCCCACTGTGTTTGTAGAACCAACCCCACCGGCCATACCATGGGACCTAGGCCCCTCCAAGTTGTCGGATCCTGTCCTGCTGCTCATGTCTAAGGCAAGTATAGGGATCTGGGGTTAAAATGTTTTTATGTGGAGATATAAGTTGAGTAATTTTAAATCGATGCATTCAAATATTTTTAGGATGTCGAAGTGCAATGCATCAAGCACACCTTCAAAGCCAATGACTACTATCACAAGATATGGGGAAATAGGGCAAGATACCTGGTGCTCCAGTTTAAATGCAAGAACACGGCCCACTCAGCGTGGGAGAAGCGGCAGGAATTGGGGTCAAAAGAAGGTTTCATCAAGGTAAGTCTGTCTGCCTGCCTGACTGCCTTGAAGTGTGTTTGTCAGCCTGGCTGCAGGCCTGCCTTGAAGTCTGTCTGCCTGCCTGCCTGTCTGTCTGTCTGTCTGTCTGTCTGTCTGTCTGTCTGTCTGTCTGTCTGTCTGTCTGTCTGTCTGTCTGCCTGCCTTGAAGTCTGTCTGCCTGCCTGCCTTGAAGTCTGTCTGTCTGCCTGCCTGCCTTGAAGTCTGTCTGTCTGCCTGCCTGCCTTGAAGTCTGTCTGTCTGCCTGCCTGCCTTGAAGTCTGTTTGTCTGCCTGCCTGCCTTGAAGTCTGTCTGTCTGCCTGCCTGCCTTGAAGTCTGTCTGTCTGCCTGCCTGCCTTGAAGTCTGTCTGTCTGCCTGCCTTGAAGTCTGTCTGTCTGCCTGCCTGCCTTGAAGTCTGTCTGCCTGCCTGCCTGCCTTGAAGTCTGTCTGCCTGCCTGCCTGCCTTGAAGTCTGTCTGTCTACCTGCCTGCCTGCCTTGAAGTCTGTCTGTCTGCCTGCCTTGAAGTCTGTCTGTCTGCCTGCCTTGAAGTCTGTCTGCCTGCCTGCCTGCCTTGAAGTCTGTCTGCCTGCCTGCCTGCCTGCCTTGAAGTCTGTCTGTCTGCCTGCCTGCCTGCCTGCCTGCCTGCCTGCCTTGAAGTATGTCTGTCTGTCTGTCTATCTGCCTGCCTTGAAGTCTGTCTGTCTGTCTGTCTGCCTGCCTGCCTGCCTTGAAGTCTGTCTGTCTGTCTGCCTGCCTGCCTTGAAGTCTGTCTGTCTGCCTGCCTGCCTTGAAGTCTGTCTGTCTGCCTGCCTGCCTTGAAGTCTGTCTGTCTGCCTGCCTGCCTTGAAGTCTGTCTGCCTGCCTGCCTGCCTTGAAGTCTGTCTGCCTGCCTGCCTGCCTTGAAGTCTGTCTGTCTACCTGCCTGCCTGCCTTGAAGTCTGTCTGTCTGCCTGCCTTGAAGTCTGTCTGTCTGCCTGCCTGCCTGCCTTGAAGTCTGTCTGCCTGCCTGCCTGCCTTGAAGTCTGTCTGCCTGCCTGCCTGCCTGCCTTGAAGTCTGTCTGTCTGTCTGTCTGCCTGCCTGCCTGCCTGCCTGCCTGCCTGCCTTGAAGTATGTCTGTCTGTCTGTCTATCTGCCTGCCTTGAAGTCTGTCTGTCTGTCTGTCTGCCTGCCTGCCTGCCTTGAAGTCTGTCTGTCTGTCTGTCTGTCTGCCTGCCTTGAAGTCTGCCTGCCTGCCTGCCTGCCTGCCTTGAAGTATGTCTGTCTGTCTGTCTGTCTATCTGCCTGCCTTGAAGTCTGTCTGTCTGTCTGTCTGCCTGCCTGCCTTGAAGTCTGTCTGTCTGCCTGCCTTGAAGTCTGTCTGTCTGTCTGTCTGCCTGCCTGCCTGCCTTGAAGTCTGTCTGCCTGCCTGCCTGCCTTGAAGTCTGTCTGTCTACCTGCCTGCCTGCCTTGAAGTCTGTCTGTCTGCCTGCCTTGAAGTCTGTCTGTCTGCCTGCCTGCCTGCCTTGAAGTCTGTCTGCCTGCCTGCCTGCCTTGAAGTCTGTCTGCCTGCCTGCCTGCCTTGAAGTCTGTCTGTCTGTCTGTCTGCCTGCCTGCCTGCCTGCCTGCCTGCCTGCCTGCCTTGAAGTATGTCTGTCTGTCTGTCTGTCTATCTGCCTGCCTTGAAGTCTGTCTGTCTGTCTGTCTGCCTGCCTGCCTGCCTTGAAGTCTGTCTGTCTGTCTGTCTGCCTGCCTTGAAGTCTGTCTGTCTGTCTGTCTGTCTGTCTGTCTGCCTGCCTGCCTGCCTGCCTTGAAGTCTGTCTGTCTGTCTATCTGCCTGCCTTGAAGTCTGTCTGTCTGCCTGCCTGCCTGCCTTGAAGTCTGTCTGTCTGTCTGTCTGCCTGCCTTGAAGTCTGTCTGTACCCGCCTGCCTGCCTTGTAGTCTGTCTGCCTGCCTGTCTGCCTTGAAGCCTGTCTGCCTGCCTGCCCGACTGCCTGCCTTGAAGTCTGTCTGTCTGCCTAGAAGTCTTTCTGTCTGCCTGCCTTGAAGTATGTCTGTCGTTCTGCCTGCAGAACGAACATGGTGAATTAGAATGGGGGAGTATCTGCAAGGACGATGTCCCAATTGAAAAAGAAACAACATTCTTCATGAGTGAGGTACTGTTCAGTCCGGTACTGGTCTTTCTGTCTTGAAGTCTATCTGTCTGTCATGAAGTCTGTCTGTCTTGAAGTCTTTCTTGTCCGTCTTGTCTGTCCATCTTTAAGTCTGTCTGTCTGCAGGACAACAGCTAACAGCAAACATTAGCAGTGTTAAAGATGGAGTGGCGTGATTTTTTTCCCATCCTAAAACATGATCATTGGGTATTATTATTAAGGAGGAAGAACTTTTCTCAGCAGGAAACCGGTGGATTGTGCAGTCCAGGTAGGGAATGAGGCATTTCACCAGGTGAAAGGAGTATAAGTATCTCGGGGTCTTTTTCACGAGTGAGGGAAGGTCGGAGAAGGAGATCAGCTGGAGAATCGGAAATGCAAGGGCGGTATTGCAGTCGCTGTACTGCACTGTTGTGACTAAAAGAGTTGAGCCAGAAGGCAAAGCTCTCTGTCTACTGAACAATCTTCGTTCCTACTCTCACCGATGGTCATGAAGTGTGGGTCATGACCGAAAGAATAAGGTTGCAAATACAAGCGGCCGAAATGAGAAGAATAAATGTGTATTGTGTAATAATTTCAGAAATGGCTGCACACCTTTGCTTCTTATGCATTTCCCCAAAGTTCCCTCTGACAGCTGTAGAGTACACACAGTCCTTACAGCTGACTGTCCAGGACAACACCAAGGTTCCTGGCTGTTGGGACAGACGTTACCAGGGAGTTGTCTACTGAAATAGTTAGCTCCCGTATAGGGCAGGACTTAGCTGGGAAAAAGAGAAGCTCAGTCTTGTCTGGGTTCAGCTTGAGGTGGTTGAGGACATCCAATCCTCCCGTTTGGACTATTGTAACGGTCTCTACGCCATGCTAAACCACTCATCTCTATCCCGACTTCAATTGGTTCAAAACACTGCAGCTAGAATTCTCACAAATACCAACCGTAGGGCCCACATAACTCCTGTATTGGCCTCATTGCACTGGCTTCCAATTAAGACCAGAATTGATTTTAAAATTATTTTAACAACCTACAAAGCATTACACGGGCTGGCCCCTTCATATATTCGTGACCTACTGCCCCCAAAATCGAATGTAAGACCCCTTAGGTCCTCTGATAAATACCTACTGAAGATACCTGGGACTAAACTAAAAACAAAGGGCGACCGGGCTTTCGCAGTGGTTGCTCCTACTCTTTGGAATGCCCTGCCCCTCATGTTAAAAAATGCTGAGTCAGTAGACTCCTTTAAGAGAAAGCTAAAGACACATTTTTTCCGTATTTATTTTTCCCATGTAGTTCTTACCTGACTTATTTTTACATATGTTTTTGTGATTCTGCCTCTATTTTACTATCTTACATGCCTATGTTTTGAGATTTGACCTTGTTTATTGGTTTCGTTAAAATTCTTTATTGTCTTTTTTACTTTATTGTGCTATGTTTTCCTGTTTGGTTTTAACTTGTTGATTGCTTGTTCTGTGTTCTGTTCAGCACCTTGTGACTTTGTCTTGAAAGGTGCTTTACAAATAAAATGTACTTACTTACTTACACTGTGAGATGTCAGCCAGGCATGCAGTGATGCGCTCTTCCACTTTAGTTGGCAGAGGGGGGGAAGGATAGAAACAGTTGTGTGTCATCGGCATAGCAGTGATAGGATATATTGTGAGCAGAGACGATAGTGCAGAGGTTAGTGGTTATCAAGGACAAGGCATTCAACGTGGGGAGCTTGGATAATTATAGACATTGCTCTAGCCAGCGTATTGTCCAAGGTCCTTGAAAGGATTTTATTAGATAGATTAAGTTTTACTTTCAGCGCCCTTGGCGACGATCTTTGTCAATTGAAGCCTAATTTTGATACTGACGCTTAACGCCATTGCCGACGGCCTTCGGCAATTGCGTTTTTATCGCACGTTCGATTGCTCGAGCCAAAATGCTACTCACGTTAACCGGTTAGCTAGCTGTGTTAGCACAGCACTGGATCGCCCATCTTAGATCGTCGTCGCCATAATAATCCATTCTATCCATTTCTTTCAATCGCCTGTATCTCCTATTCCTTGTCCCAGATGGCATTTTGGTCAAAACAGCGTTTCTTTGACGGCACAGATCTGACGATCTGGAGCTCTGCAGAGCTCCGGTCTGGATTCACATTGTAAACAAGGCCGGCCCAGCTCTGTGTAACTTCCTAACTTAGGACTACTGCTAGTGAAGCGGAAATGGCGGCTTTTCAAAATAATAGCTCAAATTAAATAAATGCTGGCGTGAATTAGATCCTAATTTTTCAATAAATGTTTGAAAAAGTTTGGGTTTAAGGCTAAACATGGTACTGACCTGCATACCTGAGGGAAAGGGGGGTGCCTGACAGCATCATTGCGAATGCAATGAGCCCTTAGTATGGAAGCCAGGCAGAACATGTCTGTTTGTGTGTCACGGTGTGACACCACCCGCCACTAACGTGTGCGCAGTTAGCTGTCTAATGTGTGTGTGTGTCAGACTGCCACAAAACAGTGCTTCGTTCTCTAACTTGTGTGTGTGTGTGTGTGTGTGTGTGTGTGTGTGTGTGTGTGTAGTTGTGTGTGATGCTGAGTCCTCATGACAACTGGACCATCCACCAGTGGGTCTGGCCATTTGTTCGCCATCTCCATGATGACCAGGAGCTGAACATCTGGTGCCTGCTAGAACAAAAGGGTCAAAAGGGTCTTTTTCCATGTAAGAGGCCTCATTAAGTTGTGATGATTAAAAAAAAGAAAAAATATATATGTATCCACCTCTAGCAAAATGGTCCTCATCTTGCCTAGAATGAAAAGGCAGATTTTTTTTTGTGTGATTTTCGTTTTTTTCATATTAGCACAGTTTGAATGTTGAAGGATTTCATTCCAACAGATTTTTTTATATTGATTTGGGTAAATTAAATGTATACATTTATAAGTCAAAGTAGGCTTTGGTAATTGTCTCCACCAGGCCGAAGGCATGGGGAGAGAGTATGTTTTGCACTCCGTCCGTCCGTGTGTGTGTCCGTCCTTCCTTCCGTCCGTTACCAGCTAATCTCCGGCACCGTTAACCCGGTCGATGCCAAACTTTGCACACACACTCCCTGGATGCCAACGATGAACCTCTGCCCCACATTTTCCAGAATGGCCTGTTATAGCGCCACCATGAGGCAGCTTTTCACATTTTTGCACACTCCTAGAGGCCAAGGACAAACCTTTGACCTGCATTTTCCGCATCTGCCTTTTATAGCGCCACCAGGAGGCCGACTTTTGTAAAACACATTTTTTTTGAACAAAATGCCTCAAATCATCCAATTGCCATCAAAGGCGTATGAAGAAATGGCAACCTTTTCACATTGGCCTATTATAGCGCCACCAGGAGGCCACAACCTGACCTGCCCTGGTGGAGACCTGTGCCCCAAGGGGCACTTTTTCTAATTACCATTATTATGGCCACTTGCATGTTGTATTTTCAAAGTTGCTACAGAGGCTGCATTCTTCCCTTGACAGCTACATGTGGGGGTGGTTTGGGTGATTAGTGAGTCATTATGGGTGGAGTTAAGTACCTATTGACACACCCACTTCTAGCCAGCTCTAGGTGTTGAAATGTTGTGAATATTCAAAGGGGCTTTTCTCAGCTTTGGGTAAAACGGCACAATCATTTTAAAATGGTCATATCTCCTTTCATATCATATGAAAGCTTACATTCTGTACTTTAATAATCTGTAAAAAAACTAAAAATTACTCTGGTCGAGTTGAGGGCCTTTCTGCTAGAGGCGGTCATATATATATATATATATATATATATTTAAAAAAAATTGTTCCCACCTCAGCTGCTGCTGGACTATGTTAAACTTCATCAACTTGTGTTTTCCCACAGTGGTTCCGATGTTTGACGGTCAGCTCCATTACCGGAGGAATGAAACAGCCAAGCCTGAAAACTCGACTGTTGAGAAACCTACGGTAAGGACTGTATATCGATGGTTATAGCTGGGTTTGGATTCTGCTCTGCTTCGCCACAGGGGTACCAATAAAAGTACGTTAGTCAAGGTCACTAGTTAACACCATGGAAGCCCGG
This sequence comes from Electrona antarctica, assembly GCF_951216825.1. Lineage (NCBI taxonomy): Eukaryota > Metazoa > Chordata > Actinopteri > Myctophiformes > Myctophidae > Electrona > Electrona antarctica. Next base: position 39,389,785 of record NC_136789.1, on the reverse strand, counting down.
GGCGGAGATCTCCGTCAAGTTCAAGTTCATGGTCAAGTGCCCGGGACGGAGATTGATGATATCAATCAGTTCAGAGTTCCGGGTCGGCTCGCCAGGTCTGGGTACCATCCGGTACCAGAACCATCCATGCAAGGGAATCCTTTCAGGATACAAAAAACCTGAACTGAAAGGCCAGGTGTCCAAATCAGTCTGTTTCAAAATCACTGTTGTACAATATCAAATAAAATATCAATTCATGAGTAAAGAACCTGATTTGATCAGGATCAAGTTCTTTATACACGTTTCTCACTAAACAAATCAATTTCTAGCATTGTTACGGCCCTTTAAACTTGGCTCAACCAAGGGCTAACATAAAAGGACACAAAGTCAGATCAAAAGTTTACAAAGATATTACACATTTATTTAAAATCCTGCATTGCAAAACAGGGACTGATGGACACCCAAAATAATACTTACGACCAGCCCATCTGAAACTTAACTAATAACAGCAACAAAAAGGGAACACAACTGTTCAGTTTGGGTGTTTGGGAGACAATGAGCTGCTGGCCACAGGTCCACTTATATAGCCTTCAACTAATCAAGAACAGCTGACTAAGGGTGTGGCAGCCAGAACTCTCAGGTGATTGACAGGTGAGGCACTTTAGACCAGCAGAGGTCAGCAAAGCCACAGGCACTACAACAGAACAAAGTGGCTCATAAAACCTCAATTTTTTCACTTAAAAAAGCGTACTATACTTTCCCATGTCCGTATAGGTCCAAAGTTCACATGTAGATGTTTTTGTGCATTTTGATCAAAGATCCTGGGAGGAGATGTATTTTAATTTATTTTCATATAATTCAAAATGGCGGGTGATCTAGAGGTCAGAGGTCAAAAGTAACAGCACGGAACTTGTTCGGCATGAGGAGACGCATATGTGTGTCGAGGTTTCATTGCCGACGGTCAAACGGTTCATGAGCTATGCGTGGTCAAAGTTTGCATTTTCAATATAGCGCCACCCTTTGGCCAATGGTTGTGGGCTTCGCATCCTCACCGTTTGGCATGGCCCTCTACCATATCTCCAGCCAGAACTGCTATTTTTGGCGGAAGAAAAGAAACTACAAATCCAATAAAGGACCAAGTCCTTTCAGGTCTGCTTGGAAAAAATCACAGAGCCCGAGGCTCGGCCCGGCCCGACTAATTATCGTGCATTTTGGGCCGGTTCCTTTGGGTCGGGTTCGGGCAGATATTGAGAACTCTAAAGTGTATACACATCCTTACTTAGATAGATATTCCACTGTTAGGTTCTTAAGCTTACGTAGGATTCATGATGACTATTTTTATGTTTTGATGTTTTTTTTGTTCTTGCTTACTGTAAATTGCTCTGGATTAAGAGCGTCTGCTAAATGCCTAAATTGTAGAACCAAAAACGAACTCTGCTGTGGCTACTGCATGGCTAAGTTACCATCTCAGCCTCTGGATATGTGGACTTCTACTTCTGCTAAACCTGGAACCTGGATGTCATCAAACTATGAATAAGTTATGTTCCAGGGCTTTTCTAACAGGCGGTGACATCCTTCAAAAAACAGTGGCTGCGTCTGAATTCATTCCCTATGCCCCATACTACTACTTTCCATCATTTTGTAATAGTGTCCGAATGTATAGTCAGCATTTTTGCACCCTAATGTAGTCTACTGAAGTATCCCACAATGGGAATCGGGATTGTAGGGAGCATCGCATGGTCACTAGACGAGTGGATCTACCCCATAATGCATTGCGCAGGCTCGCTCTTCAGCGCACATGCACGTGTATGTGTACGTGCACTGTATCTCCATGCATGCGATCCAAAAGTTGGCAAAAGTTGAAAAGTTGAATCGGCGAAAGAAAACTACATACTACTGTACTGTCATGGATGTAGACAGAGTCGAACCCAAGTGCAGAGTAAGGGCCGATTCATACTCCTATTTTACTGCTGTTTCGGCGCTGTAGTGCCGAAATGATTTCGGCTCGTCAAAAATATTCAGTAGCACCGAAGAGCCGACTTTAGGACGGTACCCGCCCCCCCGAACCTAACAACAAACAAGAATAGATGTTAAGTATTTAGTAAAGAATAAGGCAGATCTTACACTGAAGTAGTAGCCAGGAATCAGGCAATAGGGCATGCAAACCTCGCACCTTTGCTATGCTAGGGGGTGCGCCATTTTGATTGTGATGAGTCACTACTACTATACCTGGCTTAACGGATAGGCATACAGTGGTGGAAAAAGTACTCAATTGTTTTACTTAAGTAAAAGTACCAGTACTGCAATTTAGAACTACTCTGATACAAGTAAAAGTACGGAATTGAAAATGTACTTGAGTAAAAGTACAACAATATCGGCATCAAAATGTACTTAAAGTACTAAAAGTAAAAGTACTTATATTGCAGGGCCAGCAGACCACCATGGCCCATCACCATTACTTTTTTTAACCGATATTGATAACATCCTGCTTCTCAAGACCGATACCAATAACTGATAATAAATTCAAATATATATATATATATATAAAAGATTATAAAGATATAGGCTATTTGTAAATGTATATTAATCTGTGTAGTATTAGCACACCTGAAGGTAACAAATACTAGTAGTGGGCAAAGATGGATTTAACATAGCTTTGACTTAACAAAATACAGTATAATTTAATTATCATGACTATTAAAACAAAACCCAGAATAGTTCATGAACATATTTATTTTTTCAAGTCCTATGACACTGTTTCCCCCCAAGCAGAACTAAAAGCCTATGGGTGCTTTGTCACAATAAAATGGACAATAATAAATCCCATGTTGGCGAACTGAAAGAGCTCTAGCACTGTGCGCTAAACACTCAAACACCAACTTTATACACTTTTGTATTTCATATTGTATCACCCAGCGCATGGCGGTAGGAGAGGAATTAATTTGCGTTGAATATATTTATTGATTGATAATCATTATCGGCTAATGGGCTATTTTATGAAATTTTCGAGAATAACCTATTTTATCACAAAGGCTAAATACTAGTGATCGACCGATATGGTTTTTGGCCGATATATCCGATCACCGATTAGTGGACAATCAAAAAGCCCGATAGCCGATATTATGAGCCGATATGACAGTTTTACAGTAACATAAATTCCAACACAAGAATTCCTTTAAATTAATTGGAGAATATTTAAGTGCAAGAAGCACCAACATCGTTTCAGTAACACTTCCCCCCTCCATCAAATGCAGCTTTTTTTTTTTTATTCAAGTGCAAACATGTACTGTAGCAGCATATGGAACATAGTGCTGGGGGGGGGGGGGGGGGGGGGGGGGGGGGGTAGGTTAAGTGTGTGTGTGTGTGTGTGTGTGTGTGTGTGTGTGTGTGTGTGTGTGTGTGTGTGTGTGTGTGTGTGTGTGTGTGTGTGTGTGTGTGTGTGTGTGTGTGTGTGTGTGTGTGTGTGTGTGTGTGTGTGTGTGTGTGTGTGTGTGTGTGTGTGTGTGTGTGTGTGTGTGTGTGTGTGTGTGTGTGTGTGTGTGTGTGTGTGTGTGTCCAGAACCGCCCCAAAAAGGCCTCTGGACCCATGCCCAGCGTCCATATATGGAGCTGTTCTGACCTCACAGCACTCCATATTTGGACATGCCTGACACAGAAGACAGAACTCCACAAGCTGGCTGCATATACTCCCTATTTGGCCATGCCTTACAAAGAACTCCATATATGGGCATAAAAGGGAGACGGACATAATATCTGGGTGGGGCATTCATTTCCAACTTGCATCGTTCCAAGTAGGTCAGTGCCCAATGGGCTGTAGGCTGTAGAGGCCCTACGGGCACCGTTCTAGTTTATCAAAATTGGTGATCTACAAGCACACAGCACATTGCAGCATGACATGTTGAGAGCTTGTAGATCTGCTGCCCAAACTCTCCAAAGCCATGTGACCGTGTTGTTTTTACTCCACCACTGAAATTTGCCACTTTCAAGATCACTGGCCACTTTTTTAATGCATGTAGAATTTGTTTTTACCATCATTTTATAGCAATAAAAGACTATGTCTCAAAACACTGGCCAACAGTAAAATTATTGGCAACTAAATGAATATGAATTAGAGATTGCTCTGGGTGGGGTTTCTGCTCTATATGTAAAGTGTCTTGAGACAACTTTGTGATTTGACACTTTAATAAAATTCATTTGATCTACAAGCTCAACGCGGATGTTGCGTTCCTTGTAGATTGGCTATTTTTGGCTTATTTCCCCCAGGCCAGAATAGGCATAGCGGCAGTTCATGTGGTTAATGCTTTTGAGTTTTTATTGGATCCCCATATAGGGAACTAGTGTCCGAAATTGTCACTTCTATTGTCCACTACATATAAAGGGAGTACTGTCGGAAATCATCACTATTATCGTCCAGTAAGTCTGGATCCCCATATGGGGAGTAGGGAGTAGAGAAACGACCATATGCATTAGGACGCAGCCAGTAGGCCTATGTGACTGGAGTTTGAACTTTGACTTGCCTAGTTGTTACACCTGTTGTTATTCTGCTTTGACAATTTGTATATTCTTAAAAAGTTTGTTCGTTCAACCCATTTTTCCTCCAACTTTCATCTCTCCTCTTCGCTACTCCTCTACTCCTCTTGTCTCTAGCTCAAGAGCATGAGGATTACCCCAGGAGACTACATAGATGAAGCCAATTTGAGCCAGGGAGACTTTGACCTCACCTGGAATATTCCAGCATACGTTCTAGAGGAAAATACTTGGGTCGTCAATGATCTGGCGAGGTTCATGGGACAGCAAGGTAATGAACAAAACGATTCACTCTGGATTTATTGGGCTTATCTGAACGTTTCAGCACCACTGAATTAACTAGAAAATGTTGTCATTCTGTTTTATTCGCTATTTGTCATATGAAGAAGCATAAAGTCTCTTTCTGGTGGAAACCTCATATGTCGACTTATTACTTTTCAGGAGTCGAATAAAAAAATCTGGTCTCACCCAAACACGGTGAAATAGCACGGATTGACATTTCCATACATACACGCCTAGAAACAAAAAATCCTTACATATCCTCCCCATAGACAGTGATGGAGTCCCTACCGAACTTGAGCCACGAGAGCCACCACCAAGCAAGCTAAAACGAGCGAGTTTCCGTGGCGAGCGTTGCGCAGTTCGGTAAAGCCGACTCAGCCCCGTCCGAGTTGTAACCCAATAGCACAGAATCATAAATACCGGTATTGTCAAACCCAAGTTCAAACTCACCCAAAAAAACACAAAGTTTTAGGGATTTCTGCCCGGCAGCAACGTTTGTTATTCTAAAAATCACACCTGTGTGAAGTGAGGAGCGCTCTTATCATCGTACATCATGACGTAAGATAGACACTGTCTATTTGCTCAGACACTGCGGTAAAATTGTCCATTCATTGTCAATTGGAATTTCATGTTTGTGTAGGACAAAGTTTGTGAACACGGGGGGAAAAAAAGCGATTGTGTAACCCATTTTTTCACCGGGTGTCAATTGCCTAAGGTGTAATCCTGGGCGCTACTCTCTCTCTGCCAATTGGTAAGAGCCCCGAATTGAGCTCATGCTTCCTTCAATGCATGAGGACATTGAGGAGTGAGCAGGCCGCAAGCCTGTTACGATTATCAGGCTGTCCCAGTGGATTGTGGAGGCCATTCAGTTGGCCTACTCCAGTAAAGGCGTTTTGCCACCGTTGGGTTTGAGAGCGCACTCTACCCGGGGTGTAGCGGCATCCTGGGCACTCTATAAGGGTATTTCGGTGCAGGATGTGTACGGCGGCGATCTGGTCGTCGCCTTCGACCTTTGCTAGGTTTTACAATTTACGACGACAACATACGTTGAAGTACATGGTTCCTGCCAGACAGCAACGATATATGTCTACACTCTGCACGTCCTAGACTCTTCGCCCTTCTGACTTCCAAACTGTCGAATGAACTCCCCAAAGCAGTTAGAACTGCAGACTCACTCCCAATCGTCCACCGTAATCTGAATAATAACTAGAACTGCACTCTGTCGAGTGCCAACTTGCGTGTTGCACACAACCTACTAGTGCGCAAGCAGAGCGTGCAAGTACCCTCAAAATCATTTGATGGGTAAAAGGAATCTTTTTAGTTGATGTAATTAAGATAACTTTCAAGTTGGGATGGTACTAGTACACAAGTAGGCTATGTATGACCTAGTCGTGTGTAATCATCCTTAACCTTTTAAGCTAAAATAATTAAGACCGGGGACTTAAAATCGTTGTTTTAATTGATGGCCTTCATGCCCTGGCACTCAGCCTTTGTGCCCTCAAAACGTTGACCACACTAAAGGCCAAGTGGCTTTTTTCTTTCTTTTTTTTGTCTCTGATTAATGTACTGTTAAACTGATAACTATGCTGAGTATCTCAAATGCTGTGCTGTGAGTAGGATGGGCACTTATAAGCTTTTAAGCTTCAGCCCATGCCTTTTGATCACCTTCACGGAGCTGTTTCTTTTTTGCTGATGTAAACTCTGTACTCTGCACTAAACTAAACCTTAAAACTAAACCTTAAACCTTGCCCCTAAAAGGATGAAATTCCAGGCCTGGATGTTGATGGTGACGTAATTACGATATGTTTCAATATTGGTTGGGTAACAGGTAACCAATGTTCCCCAAACGTCCCACGCAGAACACAAGATATATTTGTGTATTGTAGTTGTGTTACCATTTGCCAAGTGGTTTGATTCTTTTGCGTTACTTTGCCTTAATTAATGATTATATCTGGTTTCAGTATTCAATTATGATATATTTTCTCTATTATAAGGTTATTTTTGCAGTCAGTTTGTATTGGCGGTGGGGATGGGGGGGGGGGGGGGGGGCGGGGGTCGCGCGACATGGCCAAAGCATTTCCGGGTGTCCCCAGTCAAAAAGGTTGAGAACCCCTGGCCTAATCCATAGTATAATGTATAATAATATAACCATCCCGTGGCGCGCGCTGCCTGCATGCCTCGGGATGCCCACCCATAGAAGGCAGGCAGAGACGGCCACAACTTTGTTGTAGTCTGGAAGTGTCATTCCAAAGCCCGATAGGGTTGCGTGCTCTATAGTCTAGGTTCTTTTATGTCTATATGTTGTGTTTCCCAAAAAAGGACATAGTGCCCGATTGGCTGCCATGCAGCCAATTAGGCAGCAGACAGGCTTCTGTGTGCGGCCTAGAGGGCATGTGCGCATGTGCGGCACTACAAGTCTTACACTAAACCTGTTTGAGAAATCCGGCCAATGTCTGTATGTATGTGTATGTAATCTGAAACCTATCTTAATTACATCTGAAACCTATCTTAATTACATCACCATCAACAGCCAGTTATAACCCGACATTGAAACATATCTTAAGTTATCTTATGTAAGTTATCTCATATCTTGTGTTTTGTAAACGCCATTGACAATGAAGGGAACATTTACATCATAATGTGCCATTTACGTCATATTGTTTGTTTGCACAGTTTGTTTTACATCACCATTACATCACCGAATCAACATGAGTAGACTTAATGTAGCTTTGTCTGTATGTTTGTGTACCTGTGTACGTGTACGTGTCCGTGCACAGGTGAGCATGGTTACCATGGTCACTGACATTACGTCAGACCACAGCTGATCAGGCTATATAAGACTTTGCACCACTCAGTTCACACGGGTGTGATTTTTATTTTATATTCTACTGTTTAGACTGATGATAGGTTCTTAGTTTACCTGGTTTACCTATGATCCTAGATTACTATCTCTATGCATGACTGTGGGTAGTGTGCTTCTGACTGTGGCTCTTGTTGTTGAGGGGCCCTCCTTTACAGGTTTAGTGTTTGTCTTGTCCAGCCAAACATTAAAAATGCCATTGACAATGGACAGAGTTTAATGTTTGTTTTGTCTCCAACACAAACATTGAATGCCATTAACACCCCGAACGTCTAGGGTTATTTAATCCATTAAATCAGCACCCAGTGATTTATAGCAGCGAAGCACATTTAGCGACGCACCAGGTGCTATCCCGAATGTAGCTGAAGTAGCTTGATGTAGCCAAAACACTCCCGAGGCGATCGACAACAACGGGAAGTATGATTAATTCTAACGCGACTAGCGACGGGACCGTGATGGGCCGTCTAACACATAATCTTTGGACGGAATGATTTAGATCAAGAGTTATTCACGTTTTAAGATTTTTGGTCTCATCTGCTAAAATGGGGGGGAACATTTTCGATGACGTCCCACCGGGAAATAACATTGAATGTTGCGCAACAGACACTCCCAGCCTGTGGAGTGAGATCGGTTTTGATATCAATAAATCTCTGTCCTTTTTATCAATCTCCGTTCTGAGCATCGGGCGTTACTAATTGATTGAACGGAGAACTCCGTCCTTGCCGCTCGGGGTGTTAACAATGAACAGAGTTTGTTTTGTCTGTCACTGAGCAAATCGGCATATGCATGACAGAGTAAACCCTCGGCCAATAAGGGACCACGATTCTTATAAATTGCTATTTGTTAAATTTATGTCATATGTGATGTTGGTAAAGCGCCCCTCACTTCACACGGGTGTGATCTTGTTCATCTACAGAGGCTGTTGACACCTTCATCAGATTCCTGGGCATGACGCCGGTAGAGAATACGGAAGAGGTCCAGGTGGAAAAAAATCCCCCAAAGGCAGAACCTCACAACCTGCTTCTGAGTGGTGGGTATTTGCATATAGATCACAGTTCTCACACAACTGATTTCAGTCATTTGGATTCCATACGATCAGTACCAGTCAGCATGTTGCGCAAATTTGATCAGTACATATGTCATAGTACATATGTATAGCATAGTATAGTATATATGTATAGTTTATATGTATAGTTTCATTATATAGATATTCCACTGTTACGTTATTAGCTTACGCATGTTTCATGATAAATGCTTTTTATATATGTGATGTATTCCCATGCTTTTTTTGTTCTTGCTTAATGTAAATCGCTCTGGATTAAGAGCGTCTGCTAAATGCCTAAATTGTACAATCATTTTAACAGCTTTTTCCATATTTGTTATTATTGGCTATTCAATAGCAGATGTACAAGCTCTCAACACTTCACTTTGTGCCACTCTTGTGCCACTCGTTTGAGAACGGCTGCTCATCTCTACTAGTGTTAATTTGGTTGACTAAGACTAAAAGACTAAGATTTTGATATTTAGTCAACGTATTTCAGATGACTGAAATGGGACTAAAACTAAATGGTGTGTTATTCTAAAGTCTAAGAATAAATCCGAATTTGCTGTCAAAATGAACACTGATTTCTACCTCAACTGCAGGTGCTTTTGCAGCACGTTATTTTGTCCTGATAAAAGCCAAATTCACTTGGGAGGAAGATGGTCACAAGATTGATTGGTCGATGAGGTCCAGTAACTTTCACTTCAGAGAGTCCTGGAGTGTACTGTCAAACACTGCAGATAAGTACAAAGACTACATCGAGTGGGATCAACCCAGATTCGCCAAATATACGGGTGTTCTACCCGTTCTGACCCCCGTACCCAGCTCCGGTGACACACTGCCTGGGCCAAGTGGTGGAAACAGCTTCCGGAATGGCAACAACAGGGGAGGAGGAGGGCAGAAACAGCTTCAGCCACACCTTTGATCACTGAAGAAAACCCCACCCAAGTTCTATCACACCTGCTCTGGACTGTTACCATTTTGTTTTTGTTGGCGATCAGCGATGGACTTTGCCGTACACACTGTGGCCACTGTTGGTGCTTCTGAATAATCTGACGAATCCAATGGAGCCACCATTTTAGAAGCCCCGTAGGAGGAGCGCTCGAAACTCAGGCAGAGTTGTGTAATTGTTATGATGACTTGAAAATGGTGGAATGGTGAGTTGTGCTGGAAATGTTTGTATTCTGCAAACTGTTAATAAATACTTCATTAATCAATCTATCAATTCTATGTTATGATGGACCTCACACATTGATCCATTTAAACTTCGAGAGCCGAACCCGTCATCTGACGGGTTAAGATTCTCGACCACAGAGAGGCAAACCCGTGAACTGGCGAGTTGTCTGTGTTCTGTTAGATTTAGTAAGGTCCACGAGGTCCAGTGAGGTCCTATGCTGCAGTGGGAAAACACGTGACCCCCGAAACACGTGATCTTTGTCTATAAATAGGACCTGGATTGCTCACTTCCTTCGTGGGGTAGATGAGAAGTGGATGTCTAAGTGTTTTGCAAGTTGCCAGTTTGAAGTTGATCAGTGACTGAGTACTAGTAGCTTTTAGTTTGTAGCATTTAGTTAGTTTGTAGCCTTTAGTTAGTAATAGCCTGAAGTAGTAGTAATGGTAGTATTAGTTTAGTTTTAGTAGTATTATTATAGTTAAATTAGTTTAGTCGCCCGTAGTCTCTTTAGGTTAGGGTAGTTTAGTTTTAGATCGATAGTTCAGTTGTTAGTTTGTGTATTAGTTTAGTCAGATACATTTTACTGTTTATTCATTTGTGTGTTAGTCTAGTTTAGTGTTTGTCCGTCTAGTTTAGTGTTTAGTGTAGAGTCTTGTGTTTTCTTTGTCATGCCGCCAAAGAAACCGAGACCGGCGCCGAGACGCAAGCGTCCTACTCCTGCCCCCGGGCAGACAAGGCTTGATGAACATTTAGTTCTTCGTCGAGCGTTGCAGAACAAAGCTGGGGACATGACCAACTCGGATTTCTCTGCCGAGGAGGAGAAGGCAGAGGAGAAACCCGTTCCGATCCCCGTACCCAGCTCCGAGGAGAAACCCGTTCCGATCCCCGTACCCAGCTTCGAGGAGAAGACTGTTCCGATCCCCGTACCCAGCTCTGTGGAGAAGACCGTTCTGACCACCGTACCCAGCTCTGAGGAGAAGACGGTTCCGATCCCCGTACCCAGCTCCGATGACCCACTGCCTGGGCCAAGTGGGGTCCCACGCCCCGTAGGAGGAGCGCTCGAAACTCAGGCAGAGTTGTGTCCCATGTCCCGGTGGAAGAGAGTGGTTCTCAGCATTCCTCGAGCGAGGACTCCGGAGACGATTGGCTGCCAACTCGTGAGGATTATGAGCTTTTTCCTGACGACCTCTTCTGTAGTAAGTCTCTATAATAAAATAATATAATATACTGTAATTATTCCTTGATTATCAAATGACATAGCATATCCTGTTTTTTATTGTAGAGGCTACATTTGTATCGCGTACATGTCTATACATTTGGGGATATAGTTGTGTTGGGATCACGTCCCTTTTCCACCGTGGCCAGTCAACATAAATGGTCAAAATGACGCAGCATATCGTATGGTTTTTATTGTAGAGGCTACATTTGTATCGCCTACATGTCAAAACTAATACTACGCAAACATCAAATCATCATCATGGTGATTTGTGTTACTCTGTACTCTGGACTTATTTGCATAGCATTTATTTGATTGTTGACAACGTGGCTCGTTGTCACCTCAAATAATTAGGAATTATTTTAGTGTAACAAAATGGCGGAGGAGGGGAGTCACAAAATGGTATAAATATAATGTTCCATGGATTGTAAATAAATTCACTACTCAAGCAGAAGGGATGGGGTGGGGTGGGGTGGCAATGTACACTGTATGTTTTTGAGTTTAGGTGACTCAAATGTAGCCAACCCTGTTTTAGGTTACATTAAATTAATCTATTGCGTGTTACTGCATACTGTTAGTAGTTGGATGATGATTATTATTTATTTCCATTTATTTATTTTATATAGATGCAGAGGGTGAGGATGAGCAGCAGATGGTGAAGGTGTTGGATGCTTATGAAGCTGCTTTGGCGGAAGGTAAAATAACTTGACAAAACAACAATGATGATCCACATAATAGAACTATATTAACCAACAAGTCCTCTACCACTAAATCTAATCTCTACTATAATAAACACACAGAGGAAACGTCACCACAGGCGCCGTGCGTAATGTGCGTAACCTGCACAGTGCGCACACACACACACAGTCTTTTGGGCAGCTGTTATGGCGGCTGATTGGGGCGCGGACGTGCGGTTGGTGATGAATTTATCAAATTAAACTCTTCTTGAACTCTTCATTTGGTCTTTGTAAAATACAAAAAGTAACAGTAAGAATGACACATTTAAAAACCATAAACCAGACTGTAATTATCACTTCACGTAAAATATCCCCTAGCTAATGGCATATCCATCAGACATCAGTCACGGTGTTGAACATAAACCGAATGAACCCCCGGCGGCCGGCGCTAATCGCCTATCTATAATATACAATCAGCATTCACTTTACTTTCTGCTCCTATAACCTAATAATAATAACCATCTTATTTACTAACCATCGATTTTATAATCCAGCATTTAGCCTGCTTGAGGTGCTGAAGATCCGAGTCCTACGAGTAGGGATGGAGCCCGAAAATCGGGTCCATTACAAACCCGGTTCGGCATTTATGGATCACATGTTATCGGGTATAGCCGCAGCAGCTGATGTCATGGACCACTCGCTATATAATAAGGGGCAGGCGCGTAGCGTGGAATAAATGATTGACGGGGGGTTGTAGCACATCTTGATAAGGGCCGATTCATACTCCTATTTTAGAGCCGAATAAAAGTCGGTTCAGCGCTGTAGAGCCTACAATGTGACGTCATTTGAGGTTCGGGGGGGCGGGTACCGTCCTAAAGTCTGCTCTTCGGTGCTACTGAAAATTTCTGACGAGCCGAAATCATTTCGGCACTACAGCGCCGAAACAGTGGTAAAATAGGAGTATGAATCCTATGTGTGAACGGTTTTGCCAACGTGCTAATGGGGGACAATTTAAAACAAAGGCGGCTTACATGCTGTAGTTTGCTACCAACAGAAATTTGCATGCACAAGGGCTGCCAAAGTACGTAGGCTATATAATAATGTAGCACAGTTGTTAACTTAATTAGTAGCCTACATGCACGAAAGGGAACATTTCGACAATGAATAGGCATCTGTCAATAATGCATTGTATTGGGCTGGGCCATGGCTCAATGGTCCAGGCACCTTGGCTGATAATCCAGTCTGGCAGTGTGCCGCGGGCAGTGTTAGGTAACTAACACTACGTAACTTAATATATTACGTAATATATTACCGAAATACGGTAACTTGTAATATAATACATTACTTAACAAGTAAAATTTTTAATATATTATAAAAATCTTTCTGTATTACTGCATTACTTTCTGTATTTCTGTCTGTCTGTCTCGTTGCCTGTGGCTCTGTCTTGTGACATTATGTGACAACTGCAGAAGTTAAAGAATTATGTATTTTCTATAATTTGTCATCAAATTATTCATTGGCTTCCATGAATTCAAGGAATACATTTAACTCCTGTGTTAACTGTCCATAGCTGAGTTAGCCTCGGTCCCAGGCTTACTTATCTGCGAAAAGAAAAGCCTGGTCACAACGTAAGGCAAAGAAGCTATCGGCGGATGTATCCTCCGGAACATCCGCCAGATGTATTTTCCCCGGATTCGATATTTTCCCGACCAATCACAACACTTGTTTCATTTGCGGAGAATGTAAACTGATTTGTAAAGCATCAACGTAATTTCCTTGGGCGATACGTCCGCTAAAATCCCGCAACTTCCGATGATAGTCTTTTCAGCGTAGGTCTTGCCCAGGGTGAAGCTGAGTAGGATGGGGTAGGTCTACGCCAGTAGCGTTTCAGGAATTACATTTCGGGCAGGCAGGATGTGCCAGATGAGTACGCTACAACGGCTGAAAGGCATGCATTCGCATTCAGAATGGGTGATTGAGGGTTGCGCTCTATACGCGCAACGGCCAATCCGCTGCCCACTAATAGTTCTCAAGTCTGGTGTTTGTCCTCTTTTTTTCTCAGTCGTGTTTTCAAATGGATTAGGCTAGGCGGCCGCTTGGCTTCGCCTTATTGTAGATACGCCACTGGTCTACGCAATGTATAATTTATTATTGTACTAAATATTGAATTGTTCGATTTGAGCATTTTTTAAAGTAATATGTAATAGTAATATTAATATTACTCGACAAATTAAGGTAATAAGAAATATATTCCAAATATAAAGTAATATACCCAACACTGGCCGCGGGTTTGACTCCCGATCCCGACGGCCTTTACTGCATGTCTTTCCCCCATCTCTCTCCCCATTTCCTGTCAGCCTACTGTCTGTCCCTGTCATGATCTTACTGTGAACTATGTACTGTATACCCTTATTTTGTAGTGGTGTCTTTAGTGTTTCCTGTTTTGCCTAGTTGTTGCCTGTCTTGTCCATAGACTTGTCGCCCCCCCCGCTATTCATGTCAGTGGAAGTTGCTCAGTGGCGTTTTGAAGCACCCGGAAGAGCCTTCTACTTCCGCCTTTTTTCGATTTGGGCACCACATTTTTTGCCTTGTGTGTGTGTGTGTATATAGGTTTTCAATGATACCCCAACTATCTACCCCAGAATTTACCATGATCCAGAATTTATATAATTATATTTATTTGGACCCTACGGTAGTGCAGGCATGATCCACACTGAAGCAACCATGTTTATTCTACCTGACTTTGCTTCCTTTCTTCATCATCTCCTTCAGCAAGCAGAGCACTAAGTAGCAGCTGCCTTTGCCTTACTGAGGGCTGCGAGGTGCACTGGTCGACATGCCATCATGTGTCTGCAAACGGAGCAAGGCAACATCAGCAGCACGCCATTGGCTTATACTGATGGCTGCCGGGCGCGCTGGTCGGCTTGCCATGATAACTAACCCACCTCGCAACAGATGTGCCCGTGCCCGTGCACGTGCAGCTCCCCTGGCGGGAGCCAATGCCTTCCCAGGTCAACCTCAGTGTGAGTACATACCTATATTGACGTCGCATTGGACAGGCAACCTTTTCCTAGGCCGACAGCAAATGTTCTCTTATAGCGAGAAGCACACCGCATACCTCAAAAAAAAGCTACATTTGTCCACTCCAATTAAAAAAAAATGTTTTTACCATCTTCCATTCTGGAGATAATTATCTTTATGTAACACCTGCATTTGTAGTAACAGGCTCATCTTGAGCAAAACGGCCTGGCCAATCAGCAGCAGCTATCCCTCCTCTGATTGGCCAGGCCGTTTTGTGGCCGGGCATCAAGTCTGCCTGAGAGTTCCCAGATGTGAGCAGGAGGGGGGAACCCAGTGTACTCTCTGCTGCCCAATCTGGCGGAGTCAGGTTATGGATACGGACCGTTGGGATTCAAACCACGTAGAAATCCCTTTCTCGCACGGGATGTGTTAAGATGTCGGATCAACTTAACGGTTTTACTGCTTGTGACGGAACACTCCGCCATAAGGACTGTAATTACCTTCCGCTTCTGGCGGAATGTTCCGTCAGATTAGCTTTATTATTGATATCAAACCGGATCGCTGATCGCTGAGAACCGTCTGAATCTCTCTGTCATCGTCAGCCTGCTTAGCAACGACGAGGATGGCCATGGGCAGGTCATGAATGATTTCCTGTCCTGGTGCAGTGACGTCGACCTCGAACTTAACATCTCAAAAACAAAAGAGATCTGTATGGACTAGTGATGGGAGATTAATCGGCAAACACATCGGTATCGGCAAATTTTAGTTGTTTTTAGATTAATCGGCATCGGTTCGATTAATCAATCAGACCGAATCGGTCTGTCTTTACAGATAAACAAGCCCAAAGTAACAGCTTAAACAGATCTACAAGCTCACAATATATAAAGGTATTTAAGATAAATCCGACTTGCCTAAGCCTGCAGTGCAGACACCCTGTTACATGGATTTTTCAGAAGGGACAAAATTATTATACGACATCGATAATATCGGTTATTGGCCATAACAGCAATTAATTATATCAGATATCGATATCGGCCAAAATGTCTCATCGGCACATCCCTAGTATCGACTTTATACGTACCCCCGTCCTACCCAGAACAGTGTCATCCAGGGCCAGCCAGTGGAAAATTGGAAATCGTACCCAGTTATAAGTATCTTGGCACGATTATCGATAATAACTTGAAATTTGATGCAAACACTGACATGCTGTGCAAGAAGGGCCAGCAACGCCTTTACTGCCTAAGAAAATTGGCTAGGTTTAATGTTGACAAAAGCCTGATGAAACTGTTCTATAGTGCCTACATACATTCTGTAATCTCGTTATCAAAGATAAACATTCCCATGGGAGAATTGCTAAAATTACTGACATCCAATTGGAGAGCCTTGATTTCTTTTATAATGGAGACAGCTGCTCAAAAAAGCCCTGCCCATCTGCTCTGCCCACCCACTCAGTTCGGAGTATATGCTATTATGCTGCTGTATAAGCGCTGTATCTCTGAAGCTTCGATCACTGTCCGCGGTGAGCTGCCGCGCACCCGATGATCGTAAATCATTTGTGAGTTTGTACCGCATCGCTGAGCAAATGTAACTGGTTGTAATGATAGCTAAGGGGTCTGAGCTAATGTTATACCTTCCTGAATAACCCAGAAAGGAAACAAGGATCATAGAGTTAGAGTGGCATTCCTTAGGTGTGCGTATGCTACCACCTATCGGCTAGCCTGGGCACCATTTCATTTAGGGTATATGATCCTGTCGGGAGCGGATGATATCGTTACGTCATGTTGTAGTATTGTTTTGTAGTCGACAGGCAGGAACAACGGGGCGGCAACTTCCTTTTCCCTCAAACCGATTTTTCTCAATAAAAGCTACAGGCTATGAGAGCTTGACGTAACGATATCATCCGCTCCCGACCGGATCATATGGACTTTTGAAACAGAGACCAGGCTTTCCTCCGAGGTGGTGGAAAGCCTGGTGAGGCGAGGTTACCTATCGGCACATAAAAGGTTAAACAGTGCTGCCGGGCAGGTCTTTGTGCAACCGCTCCGGGATTTAGATATAGGCCTTCTAAACAAGCCCCCAGTAAGACTATCCAACGTTGAAGCTGCCACTACCTACTGGCGAAAAGAGGAACTGCAGCACTTTCATGGAGGTGGACGGACATTCATGACGTCATTGTGCGTTTGAGGTCCGGGCTTTGAGGTCCGGGCTTCAAGGTCAAGGTAAACTTTATTGTCCAGAAGGGCGTGTGTGCGTGCCTGTCTGTCTGTCATTTGGAATGAGATAGTCTAGCTTTGGGGGTTTGTATATTTCTAAAAGTAAACCAACTCAAGTGTAATATCTCACTTTCTCCAGAGCCCTTCGACTACAACTACAACCTGATACTTCCGCCCTTCCTCATCTTAGCCAACAGAGACAACCTGATGAGGATCAGCTTGAACGGCTCCAGCTCCACAGTGTTCAAACATGTGAAAACCATAGGACATAACAACACATCCTATACAATATTATACGTGCTTACTTACTTACTTACCTACATGCTTTTGACATGCTGGAATGTATTCCAGTCTGAGACTAACGCAACTGCTGTGGTGTGACAGGACTTGAAGGAAGCATGGTCTCTGGACTTTGACTATCAGCAGCAGATGATCTACTGGATATAGATTATACAACAGGACCCCCTGAGCAGCATGATCAACGGCAGTGACGTCCAGGTCAGTGTGACAACGACAACTATGAAAATGAATGACAGATACTTGTTTGTTTATACTAGTACTCAGAGTACCAGTAAGACGCCTGAGGGTGAGAAGCGTGCACTGGTCATATACAGTCGTGTACAGGGTTTGATGAGGTCAGATCAACGTATGGAATGTCAGAACAGGTCAGCTCCATATGGAGATCTAAGGGCGGCAGCGGGGGCAGTGTCTTGAGTGTACAGGGTTTGATGAGGGCATAGGTAGGGCCCAGCCTTAATTTTCTTGCCTGTTGAGAACTCCATGAGTCCCTCCCCTAACATGTTCATCTAGTTTTTATTTGTTGATGGAAATTGTCAATATATATAGTCTTAGTTTGTCATCGTAGCTTAGTTTTGATTTCGTTGTTTTAACAAGTTGCGTGCGGGAGAAGGATTTCTACGTGGTTCAAATCTCAAACGTCATGTGCGTGAAAGGGATTTCTACGTTTACTGCATGTTTTTATTGATTACTTTCAATCGTCTTTCTACACACCCGGGCACTTTATCAACTAGCATTGGATGATAGCACAACACTCAAATCACGTGATCCCAAAAAAAAAGAAAAAAATGCCTGACACCCCTCCCTTCCTGAAAACAGCACGAGAGGCAGCCCCCGTATTGTATGGTATTGTCACGTAAAGGCTGCTCGGAGACTCCTATGCAACTCGGGGCAAAAGAATGGCTTCATAACCAAGCCAATCGTGTCGCTGCAGTCTTCTTGGTTCTCTTTGTTTCAGGGAGGGGAGGGCTCTTTCCTCTCATGTGACTTTCAACGGAGGGGTTGTGTGTGTGTAATCTGATCCGAGTGTGACTTCAGTGTCTCTCCGTCAGATTTCTCTCCTTTTTTCTTCATATTCAAACAAAAAACGCACGGATTGTATCGCCTGTGCGAGCAGTTATTTCTTTATCATGATGATCAACGCCGGTCAGATAGAACATGGCAAATGTGTTGTGTTGTTTGGCAGTAATACTAACCGACTCAAAACAGTCGTTCCACCTCGGAGGGAACTCACAGCGCGAGCACGGCTTTCCGAGTTGGAACGACACACAGCGTCTGACATAAACCCGCTTCTAATTAGGCTTTCTGTTCGAGAAGAGTACGCGACTACAAAAGCAGGTGTTACATAAAGGTGCATATCTCCAGAATGGAAGATGGTAAAATCACAATTTTTAAAAAGAATTTTGAGTGGACAAGTTACGCTTTCTTTTGAGGTATGCTGTGTGATTCTCGCTATAAGAGAACATTTACTGTGGGCCTCAGACAAGGTCCTTCGTTCAATGCATCACCTTTAGCACAGGCGGAATAGCTCTGCTCAAAATGGCCAGCATTCAAATTGTTAATTTAGTGTTCATCATAGTTTCGTGGATGAAATAAACACACACACACAAACCACACAGTCTCTCTCTCTCTCACCACACACACCACACACAGTCTCTCTCTCTCTTTCTCTCTCACCACACACACACACACACGCGCAGTAAATCGTCTTTGATACTACACCCAATATACTTAAATATAAACAATATGAAAGATTTATGACAGCATTCACCAAATAACTTGGAAGTGGACAGAGACAGTGCCTCGATCTGTTTCACCGATTTCTTTTTTGAAAACGTACAACTTGTTTTCCCATGATGTAATAACAAAGAAACCTTGAACATACAAAATAGCTCATATAGTGACATGACACGTTCAATTTGTCAGTGCAAATCTCAAGCTTGGCCTTATGCACAATCTACCACCAGGGGGTGAGTTTGCACCGAAATGTGTGCAGTAACCATGCTTGTAAGATTAAGGGACCAAGAAGTCACGAAGTGACTTTGGTCACTTATTGTTTTTGTGTTCTCCTTCTTCTCCATCCGCCAAAAATAGCTGTTCTGGCTGAACCGTGCAGTCGGTTTTCACGAAACACGGTAATCTGGTAGAGAAAATGAAACTTTGAACGTGCATATCTCATGAACCGTTTGACCGTTGGCAATGACACTTTGATACACATATGTGTTTCCTCATGCTGACCAACTTTCGTGTTCTGACTTTTGACCTCTGACCTTTAGATCACCCGCCATTTTGAATTATATGAAAAACAGTTCAAATGCATCTCCTCCCAGGATATTTGATCAAATTGCACGAAAACTTCTACACGTGAACGTTGGACCTATACGGAAAGAAATCATAGTCAATTTTTATTAAGTGATAAAATGAAGGGTTTTTTTTTGAGCCAATGAAAATTTCTGTTTTGTGAAAATTCTTCTTCTGCCTCTAATACATACATGCAGCATCATATGCTTATGACATTTTACAGTATGGTAGAGGGTCATGCCAAATAGCACTGCAGTCTTACAATTGGCTAAAGGGGGGAACTAGCATTTTTTTTTAAATGAAACCCCATAACTCGTGCTTTGTTTGGCCAAAGTTCATGGCCAGGTTACGTTTTTTTATTATTTTTTTAATGTTTCTTTTTGTGGCTTTTATTTTATATTTTTTATGGAGGGACAGACAGTAGGCTGACAGGAAATGGGGAGAGAGATGGGGGATGCAGTAAAGGCCGTCGGGATCGGGAGTCGAACCTGCGGCACACTGCCAGACTGGATTACCAGCCAAGGTGCCTGGACCACTGAGCCATGGCCAAGGTCGGGGTTACTTTAGTTCAAATCTAACGGCACACCTGGGCATTTAGTGTGCCGTGTGAAATGGCAGGTTGGGAAACACTGGCACAGCACAGCACTACTGTGCATAAGAGAGGCACGACACGTCTACTCTTGCGTTTTAGTCATGGTTGTCAGTTCCCACCTGACGTTGTGTGGGAGTTCCGACTGCTCCAGACCATAATGAATAACTGCTAGCTTGCATAACGTCTTCAGACTAGGGCTCAACTCTAAGATGTGCAGATCACAATTGGGTGTCAAGAAATCAAATGATACGTTGTGTCCTCCAAAAATGATGACACGATCTCTCACCATGCAACAGCACATGTCACTCTTCTGAGGCGGGCATTTCCCCTTGGTCTCAACCTTATTCCAAGAGAATGTCTCCGGATGGAATTTCCACATATCAAGTGTCGGGTTAATGATGTCACCACCACATATGTACAGTTCTTCATTGTAGGCAAATGCTGAATGGAATCTACGTCCTCTTTCTGGACGAAGCTGTGAAGGCGTGCTCAGCCAGAGGTTGGTCTCCGTATCAAATACTCTGATGTGTTCGAGGCTTTCGTCATCAATTAACCCATAACCACCAAATACAAACATCTTTCGCCCGATGATGGTGGAAGAGTGAATTGCTGAAACAGGTGGGAGAGTGCCTCTGCTGTTAATTAAAGTCCAGGTCATTGTGGTGGTGTCTAACTTGTAGATGTCGTTAGTGAAAGCCCACTCCGAAATCCGACTCCCCTCCCCACCATGGATATACATGACCTTGTCAAGGACACAGGCTGAGTGCGAACACCTTGCGTAGGGTAGAGTCCCAGAAACCCTGGGTTTGGACCATCTGTGAGTGTCGACATCAAATGCATAAAGCACGTTGTACAGCTGGCGGTGCCATCCGCTGTCGTCAGCCCCTCCAAAGATGTAGATGATATCTTCTATCAGCACAGCTGTGTAGCAATTGCGCTTGGTGGGAATCTCAAGGGCACAATCTCCTTTTCCACTGGTCACTGGAGACAACTTCATCAAGCGCAAAGACAATGTGTTAAAAGTGTACACTTCAATATGATCACTGTCAACCATGATGTGCATAAAGTTGTACAGCTTGTGTCCGACTACCACAGCACGGTGGAACTGACTTTGTCTCCCCTTCAGATGTACCGTCCAATGAAACATTATTCGAAATTATAGAGGAATGCAGCTCAATCTCTTGGTCCAAATTGCTAAATGCCGTTTAGTTAGTGATTACTTAGGTTAGAACCCGCCGAAAGTGGTGTCCAATTAGAACTTAAACCAGGATGCTTCCACTTCTGCTTTCTGCCTTGAGCAGACCTCTATTATATATTATCCGACTATGCTTTGTCACGGTGACTGAGCCAATAAGATCTATCCATATATGTGTTCTTCCACATCGATCTGATATCAGCACTAGGTCAACCCGGACCAAATATAGGGATTGTCATACTAGACATGTCATATAACCCAACATGCTAGTCGGATATGTCCTATAGCCCGACGTCCTAGTTGAATATCCCCATGTATGGAGACTATATCCAGAGAGAACAACAACTCTCCCAGATCCGATAATATGAATGGAAGTGAGAGTCTTCGTTACAGCCGCCCCAGATTTCCTGTTGAAATCTCTAGAAGACTGGAACAATTTTCCTTTCTTTCGGATAGGTTCCTCCGGGCCGGGCCTGGTGATTATCCGGCAAGGGAAACCCTCGAAGATGTTTATCGCTCCATTAGTCTGCTGACGATCCGTGTATGCTCAGACAATCCAAGCTCTCTGGCGATAAATGCTCCCTCAATATTATAGACTTGGTTTGGCTGTGCGGCAGGAGATACCTCGGAAAATACGGCCGCTCCGTGCAAAACTTGAAGATCTCTCATGATTCTGATACACAGCTCTTCAGGTTAACCCTGAAACCCGACCTGCTTGGCAACTGTGTGTAACAAAATGGTTCGGCCCGAACCATCAACCAGAACGGCATATGCTTCCATTACTCTGCCACCATTCCGTATTAAAACTTTGCAGACTTTAACATGATGTTTTCCCCTTTGGGCGGTGAGTAACCCACATGCAAGGACTCTTCGGCCATGGTCAATATTGCAGAAACTGCCTGCGATGTTCCCTCTTGCAGCTCCTGTCCTGTCTCGACCTTAGGTGTCCGAGGGGTCCGCAAATGTTCATCTGTTCTCTGGTTCGATCGGGCCCGGCTCGTATTAAAACTGTGAAGAGTCAGAATGTGCTTTCCGCCACATTGTTCACATCTCGTCTGTAGAGTACACTCCCTTGCCTGATGACGACGTCCAAAGAGATAACATCGTTTCATCTGCCGTATCCATTCTCGTTTCAACTTTGAACTCAGTCGTTTGAACCTGCCGCATATCCCAAGATGGTGCGTGCCGCTAACACAGTAGGGGCAATACGGCTTCCTGCCATCTTGCTGATTACTCTGTGTACGATCTGCAGACTTGGGTGCTACTATCGTACCATGCATAATGACTGTTTGTCTCCGGTTATGCTCATGGTCATTCCTGCGGGAGTGACCCCTTGTTGGACTAATTCGGTCCCGATGAACCCAGACATGTGGTCTATCGGCTTTCACTTTCATCTCGATCTCCATCCATTCTGACAGGTCCAAGAGGGATGGTATATTGACGCGTATCACCCCAGACTAACTCTGGGGTGATAGTCTCTGCAGGAGTTAATTAACGTGAGACATTCATTTCAATTCCACCTCTCCTTCCCTTCCCAGTTGTGTTAACGTGCTCACCAATGATCGTACTTTCAAGGCAAACATCCTAAATTCCTCCATCTCCTCGGATACTGGGTCCATTCATCAACTTGCTGATACGCTGAAGTGCCATTCGATGAGCCTTCCCAAACCTGTCCTCCAGTGCCGCCATAGTATCCGAGAAGGGATGAGCAGAGTTGGTGTATCCTTCAGCTATCAAACGGGCTTCTACCAACTGGAGGTGGGATGAGCCGAGGTGGTGTACCCTTCACCTTCTACCAACTGGAGGTGGTCATACAGTATCCTAAATTTGAAGCCTTCTGGCGTGTTTGAAGGGAATGTACCTTCCAATGCTGTTTTCCACCTAGAGAACTCGATACGCTTGACCGAGGTCATAGTACATTATCATTATCATGCCGGTGGTGACCCTCCTCAGGATAAGGCAGTGACCGTTCACCTGGTAGCTACTATCAGGGAGGTGACCATGTCCTCTCTCGCCATATGTCCATGCTATTGATGAACAAAACTAGAGCCCGACCGATCCGAAACGACTGGGAGTTTTGTAAGAAAACAATAAATAAATAAAAAGACAGAATCCCCAAAACAAATACCAGAAAAAAAGTTGTGACCAGTGTGTGAGGAGGAGGAAACCTTTAGAGAAAAGGGGAAAAATCGATTTCGTCATTAAGACCAGGGAAGTTTGTAGCTTTCAGGGTGACAATCCAGAACGTTTCTCTCTGCAGCAACTGCTTTAATCTATCACCGCCTCTCACAGTTTTAGGGATGCTTTCTATAGCAATGCTTTTTAAAGAGCTTGGGTTGGCATCATGAGCCTCTTTGTAATGTACCGCCATGGGATAATCAGGGTTTTCAGTCCGTATTGCATACTTGTGTTCTGCTAGTCTATCTTTTAGTCTGCGCTTAGTTCGTCCTATATAGAAGCAGCCACAGTCACATTCTAATCTATAGACAACAAAAGTAGTGTTGCAGTTGGCAAAGCCTCTAATCTGACGGAAGACATCCTCAAAACTCTGTCTTAATTACGTTGGAACAGTGGTTGCAGTTACCACACTTGAAATTGCCATCTGGACGCTGTAACCAAGCAGACTGGTTGGGAGGGGTGGGTGGCAGGTATCCTGAGCTAACGCTAGACCTTTCTGGCCTAGATGGGAGGGCTTTACGCAGATTTACGCACCCCCACCATTGGTTCACCGATCTGTCCGTCAGCCCCGGTCTCTCCTCCCCCCCAGTGCAGCACTGTTATTGTGTCGACCAGAAGCAGAACAGACTGTCAAAGTTATTTCCACAGAGTCGGCACACGTTGGTTTTTTTCTTAGACGGTGTGGTGGGTTCTTTAGCCATTCTCCTCATTTTCCTTGCATAGCCTCGTTTGAAGTTCCACTGGTAATGATTTCCTCACGGTGTTATTTTGACGGGTGCACACCGCTCAGAGCCCTGACGTCACATCATTTGAAGCGACGCCTACACGGAAGGGTTGACTCCCACGTTTAGTCCAGTGCAGCCCATGCGTAAATCCAGGCTTTCATTTTTCGCGCAGACGAAATGAAAGCCTGGGTATCGAGGCTAGGTGGCAGGTAGCTCATGACCAGCTTGTCTTTAAGGGTGGGGGCACGCCTAAAAGAGAAAGAAGGGGGGTGAGGAAATGCAGTTTTGAGGTCCGGGTCACTCTGTATAATGCTCCAGTTCTTCTTTATAATGTCCTTAATTTCATGTGCATTGGTACTGTACTGAGTAGTAAAATATATCTGTCCAGGGTTGGGTAAACAGGTGTTCTTCTGGAACAGATTAGTCCTTTCCTGAGATTTTGCTTTAGTGTATGCCTGTTGCAGTGTGTGCTTTTTGCAGCCTCGATGAGTAAACCTGTGGTACATATCTGTGGCTTGTTGATCAAAATCATCATCAGAATCACAGAGCCGCCTTAATCTTTGAAACTGTCCATAGGGGATGTTGGAGATAGACTGGAGGGATGGAAACTGTCTGCTCGTAGGATCGTATTACAGTCATTGCTTTTTCTGTAAATGGATGTATGCAGATTACCATTATCATCCCTCGATATCTTTAAGTCTAAAAAATTAATTTCCTTTTTACTGTATTCCAAGGACAGTCTCAGATTAGCATTAGTGGAATTTATGTAATTATGAAAATCAATGAGCTCTTGTTCAGAACCGGTGAAAATCATGCATAGATCGTCAATGTATCTGCCGTACCATTTGATCTTGTCCATGAAGGGGTTGAGTTGACTATAGATGTATCTTTCCTCCCAGAGTCCCAAGAAGAGTCCCGCATAGCTCGGAGCATAGGCTGCACCCATAGCTGTCCCTTTCATATATCTGTAAAGATGAGCCTGGAATAGGAATACATTATTTTTGAGGGTCCATTCGGTCAATGACACAACAAAGTCACTAGGGGGCATGCTGTCCTCAGGTCTTAGCTGTAAATAGTGCCTGAGTGCCTCAAGACCTTCACTGAGGCCAATTTGTATAGAGGGATTCGACGTCCATAGGACTATGAGATAATAGGACGTAAATGGAACATTATGATGTACATTTTCCCTTCATTGGCGTTTACAAAACAAACATAGAACTAAAGACAAACATTAAACCTGTGTATAGGGTGGCTAGCACCCCTCAAAAATCACCCCTGTGTTATCATCGTACATCATCATGATGTAACAAACATGTCTATTTGCTCAGACACTATCTTTGTGTAGGACGGAAATCTACACTAATAGCTGAATATAGGAGGGCATATATAGGGGTGCATTTCATTTTGAAAAAAATGCCTTATGTGCCAAAACATTTTATTTAAATGTATTCAATGTATTCTATTGTTAACTTGAATTTAAAAAACATATTAGTTTAGAAGTTTTTAAAATGTATTTTTTATTATTTTAATTGATTACTAAACATTGGTCCAAAACATCGGCATCGTATCGGCATCGGTAGTGTAGGTCTCGGCATCGGACCCAAAAATATGGCATCGGTCAGGCTCTAAACAAAACCTCTGTCGTCCTCTGACTGCTCCATCATCTATGGAAGGGTTGGTATAACCTTGATACCCTTGCACCGTCATGCTGTCCGGACGATGCTCTCATGATATCCACCAGAGCCTTCTGGCCCTAACGACATATGAAGCTCTAGGTGAAAGCCTTCGTTACATGTATGCCACCCCCACATTTCCCATGGAAATCTGTACCATATCTAGCTTGAACAGTATGTGGTCGGCCCCTCATGCCACCCCAATACAAGCGTACCGAGACTTGAACAGTGTACGTCAGCCATTCAGGCCGCCCCATTGAAAGCATCCAAGCGTCCGCATTACCGCTTTCTTCCTTCAATGTTATGGTTGGTCACATAGATATATATAGATATATAAACTCTAGATAGCTCACACGCGCTGTTGGCCAATGGAGAGCGACGTCGTTACGTGGCGGCCATCTTACCTCGGGCCACATAACATTGTGTCTATGGGGCATGTACTCTTAAATGACCATAACTTGCTCAATTTTCAACCGATTAAACGGTTTGGTTTGTTATAAACGTCAGAGACGTCCGCATACTTATATGCTTTTATACGACGTTCATATAAAACAAAGAAATTAAGCAGATAAGCGTCCTGAATCATAGCCACGTTGACAACGTTTGTAATAAACCAACCCGTTTGTAAATCCGTCAAGATTTGAGCGAGTTATGACTGTTTCTGTTTGAGCTGCCATTGAACATACTGTACTGTAGCCCCGAAGTAAGATGGCTGCCGGGTGAACGACGTCAGAAACTCCGCCTTGAGCCATCTAGAGTTTATATATATCTATGGGTCATGAAGACCTGAAGAACAAATCACATGCCGCCCCATTAACGGCGTTCCCTGTCAATGGGTCAGAGTCAGCCACCCCATGCAGTTCCGGTTCGAGGTAGCGCCCTCTCGACCGTATCAAGGGTGGGTCCACAACTTTGGACCCGGGCGTCTACAACACGACGCCACCACTCTGACCATGGCGTCTACAACACGACGCCACCACTCTGACCATGGCGTCTACAACACGACGCCACCACTCTGACCATGGCGTCTACCACACGACGCCACCACTCTGACCATGGCGTCTACCACACGACGCCACCACTCTGACCATGGCGTCTACCACACGACGCCACCACTCTGGCCATGGCGTCTACCACACGACGCCACCACTCTGACTATGGCGTCTACCACACGACGCCACCACTCTGACCATGGCGTCTACAACACGACGCCACCACTTCGGACCCTGCTGTCCATGGAGCAGCCAAAAGACAGCCAGAGCGTCTGGCAACAGTGGGATCTCACAGCTTCGAGACCTGCTGCCCACTTAAGGAGCAGCCAGGACCGCCAGAGCATTCGTGCTCTGGAGGCAGGGGGGGGTCCCAACAATTCGGAACCAGGGGGGGTCTCACCACCCTAGAACCCGGCTGTCCACCCACGGAGGACAGCCGGGTTGCGATGATGTTGTGATGTCGTTCCATGATGACATAATTAGGTAGAACTAGGACGGCTCCCAAGTTGGGCTACTTCTTTCATTGACCAATAAATGGTAAATGGTGAATTTATATATCGCCTTTATCCAAGGCGCTTTACAGAGATTGTGCATTACATTCACCCATTCACACACATATTCGCACACGGATGCCGGCGGAAACCATGCAAGGCACCAACCTGCACATCGGGAGCAATTAGGGGTTCAGAGTCTTGCTCAAGGATACTTCGACACTAACTCTGGGGGAGCCCGGGTTCGAACATCCGGTCACTCTAC
This sequence comes from Electrona antarctica, assembly GCF_951216825.1. Classification (NCBI taxonomy): domain Eukaryota; kingdom Metazoa; phylum Chordata; class Actinopteri; order Myctophiformes; family Myctophidae; genus Electrona; species Electrona antarctica. The sequence goes on along the minus strand of NC_136789.1, from coordinate 39,362,085 downwards.
CCCTGAGCCACTGCCACCCCGACCAATAAAGATGTCTCGCAAAGCAGCTTTATCTAACCAATAGATAAACTTAGCCAACATTAAACCCACAACACACATTAACATTATGACCTGTTCCATCTTCAAATTAGGCCTCTTCGCTTCGGAAAGAATAGGAGAGAGATGGACAGGGAAAGAGATACAGGCAAATACAAGTAGTAGAAATAACAATAATAATGAATGAAATAGTGTAGGATATAATTAAGGAAATAGTGTAAGATAATATAATATGGTATAGCAATGTTGTCGGATAATAATGGTATATAATGTATTAGAATAATTAAGAGATAGTGTAGTGGTAATATGATGGGGGTAATATGATAGCAGTCCATGGTCGTGCACTGTGAGAGGGGGTCCACGGTCACACTTTGGTGGGCTCCGTGGAGGGGCCTGGTCACGTCTGGTCCAAGTCGTGCTATGTGAGGAGGCCGGGTCCACGGTCACACTTCTGATGGGCTCCATGAAGAGGCCTGGTCCACGGTCATACTCGGCAGTCAGTTGGGGGTTTATATTAGAGGTCCACGGAACTGCGAAGTGGAAGACGAAAAGAGACTCCGGGGAGTGGCTCCCCGGATGTTGAGTTAGTGGCAGGCCTTACTGGAGCCTATACAGTGTTTATTACAAGCACTGGAAGACAAACCCACACAAACAATGTACGATTTAGGCATTTAGCAGACGCACAACACAGGTGCAGGGTTTGGTGGGAGGTTCCCCTTACTCAGTTCTCACCCTTTTTACTTGGTCGCGTGACCGAGTACTGAGGACAAGTCTAGCTATAGGCTTTGTCGTAGAGGAAGGTTTTTAACTTAGACTTGAATGTGCAGAGCGTGCACTGCGTGCAGAGCGTGCACTGCGGTTTCGAGTCCCGTTCCTGATGATCATTACTTCATGTCTCTCCCCATCTCTCTCCCTGTCCATGTTATAAGGCAGAAAAGCCTCCCAAAGAAATATCTTTAAAAAGTACAAATTTATTGGCATCAAAATAGACTACTAGTACCACAGTCAAATTCTTCATTATGAGAAGACCATTTAAAAAATCAAAATGTGGCATATTTCAAAACCAATTATGCGCCACGTGAGATTGTAGATATTTCTAAATAGTAGCCCTGCCTCAAATAGCCGGTTCCTTTTAAACGCCCAGGCTCTGACACTATGGTGCGTATTAAACACGTATTATCTTCAGCCTAATTTGGGTCAGCCTGGGCTATTATTTGCAGTTTCTTCAGCCTAATCTCTCTAGCTAGCCATATCTTTTCAAATGGGGTCTTGCCCTGAGAATGAATTCATTTTACACTCTCAAGAGTTAAAGATATATAAGGGTCCATTTGATTACCAACTCCATCATTTAGCTGGGGACCACCTGGAACCCCCTCAAGGACCACTGGTGGTCCCCGGACCACTTCTTGAGAACCACTGTTCTACATCTATTCTAAGCTTAATTAATAAATGAAAAAATCAGCTAACCAATCACAGGCAACAGGCATTCTGATTGGCAAGTATGAGATGATGCATGATGATGTACGATTATAAGAGCATGTGCACATACACACACACACCCAGAGTTAAACAGATGCATACACTCACACATACTGTACATGTGTACACCTACGCGTCCATACACACGCACATGCACACATGGAGACGTGTATAGCCTATTTTAATAGAAATAGGGTTTACAATGCTTAATTGTATCCATACAAGTCCAAAAACATATTTATGGCAAAAATAATACTTTGAGAGAAGTGGGGGATGCGCTGGATGGGGATGGTTTCGGACGCTGGGCGGCTCGCCGGAACCGGGCCAGCCCCCTGGCCGCATTCCTGGGGGTCTGGATGTTCCAGGGACCCCCGGGGACCCACACACGGTAACTGTCAGTTACTTCCGTAACTGCTGTCAAATCGACTGCCTCAGCATCTTCCACTCCCAAGTTATTTTACAGCAAGGAAGTTCCAAAGCTTGAGTTAAACATGACAGTCTGGAGGTGGTTACAGAGGGGAGGATGAAGAGGAAGCCAACTATCCTATGAGTTAAACATGACAGTCTGGAGGTGGTTACAGAGGGGAGGATGAAGAGGAAGCCAACTATCCTATGAGTTAAACATGACAGTCTGGAGGTGGTTACAGAGGGGAGGATGAAGAGGAAGCCAACTATCCTATGAGTTAAACATGACAGTCTGGAGGTGGTTACAGAGGGGAGGATGAAGAGGAAGCCAACTATCCTGATGTACTCCTCGCATCCGTTCTATGATGTGCTATAGTGGGGGTGAGGAGCAATATTGATCCTCCCAGGGTTAGCACATCATGATTTGGTCAGTCCTTTGTGCCAGTAGCCATGAATACGAGACATCTCACCCCGGTGAGTTGTCTTCACTTTTTGACATGTCGGGGTGAGTTGTCCGGACAGCTCACCCCGGAAAGTGAAGACAGCTCACCCCGGAAAGTGAAGACATCTCACCCCGGTGAGATGTCTTTACTTTCCGGGGTGAGCTGTCTTCACTTTCTGACATTGCGGGGTGAGTTGTCTGTACTTTCCGTGGCACCCATTACAGTAGGCATAATTCAATTTCGGATCTAACTATCGGTTCCTACAGACGTGCGCAGTCACGGCTAATTATTTATTTATTTAACAGTAAAATCCGGTGAAACACTTGTAAGGAGTAGAGCGTCTCTCTCTCTCTCTCTCTATGCAGGCAGCATTGAGGGGGGGGGGGGGTCGTTTGTGGATAATGTTTGCGCTTCAAAGGCAGAGTCTGACGGCTGTACAAAGTTGCTAATTAGACGCACAACGGACGCATGATCAATCAATCACAGTTCTAATAGGCCTATACTGACTGAATTACATCTGAATTGAATGCCCCAGTGTGGAGATGAGCACACTGCACTGCACAACTTTTGACCAAAATGGGACAGCACACTGCACACTGCACTGCACACAGCACAACCTTTTTCTTTCTTTTTGTAGATATGACAACTTTTTAGTGCACAACTTTTGACCAAAATGGGACAGCACACTGCACACAGCACAACTTTTTTCTTTCTTTTTGTAGATATGACAACTTTTTAGTGTTTTTGTAGCAAACTGATGTTTTTTTTTTTTTATGACAACTTTTTACTATATTTTTTAGTTTACATTTTTTCTATACTTAACTTGTTTCTATATTTTTTTTGTACAAACTGATGTTTTTCTAAACTTTTGATGTTTACCTTTTTTTATATTTTTTGTACAAACTGCTGTTTGAACTTTGTTTACAATGTTTCTATATTTAAATAAACTACATTACATTTGACCGTACATTTGACTCTTGTGTTATATTCTTGTGAAATATTCAGTTAAGTATAGCTCAAAGGCTACATATTCAGTCAGACTTTTGGTGAGTTGTCCTGACAACTCACCCCTAAACGGGAAGACATCTCACCCCGAAAGTGGCCAAAAGTGAAGACATCTCACCCCGGAAAGTGAAGACATCTCACCCCTAAAAAAGCAGGGGTGAGATGTCTTCACGTTTAGGGGTGAGTTGTCTGGACAACTCACCAAAAGTGAGTTTAGGGGTGAGTTGTCTTGTTACCGTAGCCATCAGGCTCCACAAAAACCAAGTCCGACCCCATATGTTCTATTCTGTTCTTTGGGATTACTGACTTCTGCTTGACTCTAGCACACTTGCACAATGCACACAGACTAGGCCTACAGAACCAGGCATGCCTTCATTAGTGTTGACCAATGATGTTGAGAGAGAACATGCAAAGAGCAAGGTTTTTGAATGGGATTAAGTAGCCTAAGGTATTCATATTGCCTTTTAATATGGATTCCATACCCCCCCAAAAACACATATATTTATTTTAGGCAAGTGTTGGACAATGTTAACCGATAAGGAATTTGACTTGAAAACCTTTTAATTTGGTACTACATACGGTCAAAAAGTTGAGTGTTGTTTCTCCATGGAAATTAACTTTGATAATTTCCACCTATATCACTGTTTAGAGGCTTAAAGTACACAAGTGAAATTATCAACAAACCTTTCATTGATACATGCCACTTGCCACCTGACTACTCAGATACAAAGTTTGAGCAGGACAAGCCAGACAGCTTTATGTTGCCAGGCCTGACATCCTCCAGAATGATCTCTTTGTGCTCTTTTGTGGAGTGCACAACTCTATCCTATGATTTAACCACGTTTGCCTTTAAATACATGTCCACAACAACAATGTAATAAATGGGAGACTCAGTAGTAAGACATTGCTGCGTTTTGCTCGTTTTGGTGATTTTAGATTATCTACATTATTCATATTCTGATGTGGTACAGTACAGCCACCTGGACTTTCCCCTCCACAAAAAATTACCAATTGACCATCCTCACTTTGGTGATGTGGGGTTATAGGGTAGACACCTGGTTCTCAGCAAATGTTATGAAGATAAGCATGCACATTCTCAGGTTATAGGCTTTCTTGTCACCTTGCCCTATAGGACGGTCCTTTTTCATAGATTGGGGTATGTTTAAAGAATAGCAAATTGGGCCCTAAAATAAAAATTCACAACAATCACTTTCATTATTAATGGGAGACAAAAACATGGTTTGTGTTTTGTTATAACTCAGGGAGGGGTACCGGTATTTCAAAATCTGAGGGCCTCTGCTGCTAGGCTATATAGGTCTAAAGATATCTGAATCTCCACACAACCACTGGTTGTTTAATAGCATATTAGGCAATGCAGTAACAGCTTATTTGACATAAATGTATGTTCTTGTAAATGAGAGAAAGTAAAGGAGTCCACCACAAAATACAATTTCCGCCTAAACTAAATGTATGTTTAAAGGACTACATTTCAGTATTTCTTTAGGTAAATTACATTCTGACTCTTTGGTGATGTAGGGTAGACTCCTGGTTCATACTTCAGCACATTTGATGAAGATAAGAGTGAGTTTTGTGTCACCTTTGCTCTATTCAGACTTGTGAAGTTGGCCAATTGGTCAAGGCTCGCCAAAGTCCAGAGATGCAAAGTTTGGGGCATTTTATTTTCTCCCAAACGAAACCAACAACAATTACAGTGCAGTATAAATATCAAAATGAAACTAATACTTGACAGCAAACTAAACTAATGAAAACACCCTAGGAACTTAAGATAATGTTTAACAGGTGACACCCTTCCCTTACAAGACAAGGGCCCTGGCAGCTCTCCCCTAGGTGCTTACAGCTGGTTGCTCCAAGGCCAACTAACTGAATGCCCCTGCAGTCTCCCTCTTATAGGGAGTGGATCCTACCACATGGCATGCAATCAATTAACAGTCATTAACCCAGCTATACATTCTCATAGCCTATGACTAACCTCACCTTTAAAGGATGTTGTACAACATAATATAAGTTACATTTCTCACTCCACATTATATTATTCAACAGACTACTAAAATATTCCTCTTAAATACAGACAGACAACACACCCCTCCTCCTCTGCAATACGTGGCACCCTCCAATTTAGAGGGTGAGGTGACCAATCAAATAACAGAACACTTCAAACATTAAAATGCATTGGGAAATGCCAGGATGTAACACTGTCTCTGACGAACACTTCCACACAGTCATTTCCAAAAGCTGGTCGCCGGTAATGTTAGTCAAATATAAGCTGTACATTGTCCTCATAGTGTATATGTGTATAGGGCACGGGCTGCCCCGTGACAGGACTGACCTGTCAGCGGTGGCAGCGGTGGGCTAAATGGGGCAGCGGTGGCCTAAGTGTTAGAGGAGTGCCCTTGTTGCCGAAAAGTTGCCGGTTCGATTCCCCGGGCGGCCAGGAAATATCTGGGTGGGGAAGTGATTGTCATCTCCCTGGAAATAAAAACGTCTGGGTTTCCGAGGCTATCACTCACCCAACACCGCTGAAGTGCCCCTGTTCAAGGCACTGAACCCCCAACTGCTCCCCCTGGAGCTGCTTAGTGGCCAACAGCATAAGGCTGTGGTTGTGCTGTCAGCCCCCAGGTTTCTGTGTGTGTGTGTGTGCGTGCGTGTGTGTGTGTGTGTGTGTGTGTGTGTGTGTGTGTGTGTGTGTGTGTGTTTCTGTGCAGGGCGTTGCTGAAAATGAGCACCTGTGCTCAGCTACTACCCTGGGTAAAAAAACAAAACTATTTCAGAGATTGGGGTAGGTCTAAAGAATAGCAAAAAAAACTAATTTTGCCCCAAAATTAAAGTTTGCAACAATCAATTTCATTAATGGTAGACCCTAAAGATAAGAAAAAATCACACCCCTGTGAACTGAGTGGTGCAACTGTTCACACACTACGTCACACACTAACCATAGCAACCATGCTCACCTGTACAGGTACACACATACATAGACACATACATACAGACAAAGCTGGTTGTTGGAGTGGTTTGCACCACTCAAAAACATGGTTGCGTTTTGTTCTACCTCGGGTAGGGGTATGTAAAAAAAAAAACTAAGGCCTTTTTTGAGGACTTGCTACAGGACTCTTTACTGTGTCTAAAAATATGACATCACATCACAGGTGCTTGTAGTGCGTTTTGCATTAACTCTGTCTCCATCTGCTGGACAGAGCGTAAAATTGTCTTTATATGAACTTTCTCCCGTTTCAAACATGATGCTTTGCTTTATGCTACATATAATTAAACAAGATAGTAGGCTACTACTATCATTAATAATGTACACATGCTCAATAGACACATGTCACCAGAGACCTCGTAGAAACAGACACCACTAGCTATTTTGTTCTATTAAAGCTATTTTCGTTGTGCTTTGTTACCTTTGTATTGTAAGAATGCCAAAAGTCTCTTTGAATTGACTCCATATCCCACAATGCATTTTGCATTAACTTAGTGGCGTTTTGGACCTTGGTTTGGGACTGGAGGGGATACGGAAACGGTGCCTCTGTGCGTGCAATGACCGGATACAGTAGGCGGGCTTAGACCGGATCAGAGCACTGGGGGTTTCCACATGGTTTCCACAGATACTGTGCAAAAGATGCTGGTGAGTGCAGGACGTTACGTTAATTGTGGCGCTATTTGTGAACTGCATTGAGTCTTAAAACGTGTCTTCGTTTCTTCTTTTCAGTGTCATCGTTAAGCAGCAGCAGGAGAACGTTTAGCAGCAGCTAAAAGCAGGTAAAGATGAACAAACAAACTTTCTGTTTGTGTGTTTTGTTAACTCATCATTGAAGATGTAGAAAGCAGCCGTTTTCCTCCATTTTGTCAATTATTGTTCTTAGCTGCTAGCTTACTATTACTAATATGATTGTAAAAACTTAGCAGCAGCTCAGTAAAATAGTAAAATACATTGTTTTGTCGCATGTCAGTTATATGTGAGAAGAACAAGCTCACAACGTGCCTCGCACATTTTCGGTAAAAAAGTGAAAAGTCAAGTTTATAATTTTTGATGGATTAAGTGGTTAAATCATAAAAATACACATCAATATTTATCCAGCACAACACTGATAGTGCTATCAATCGAGTTTATTCTTCCCCTGAAGAAGGCAACTTGTTGCCGAAACGTTGGAAAGATTTTGATGGCATCGTGACTCCTTTTTCAGTCATCAATCGAGTTTATGAAATCTATGAACATATAATAGTGGGTGGGTCCCTGCTCTATCCCTTTCTCTCAGCTATAGGGTCCTTAGGTTGAAAAACGTTGAAGACCCCTGCCTAAAGTACGTAAAGTCAATGATTATTTGAGCCTTACTGACCGTTGTAGGTGTACAGGCCTCAGGGAATAGAGAGAAGGGGTCTCCTCTGTTAAGGGTCAACTTGGTTTTATTGTATTGTGTATTGAATTTAATACAATTTAATTTGAGTGTAAAATCCTCAGTGTTCATTGGTTCCTAACTATCTATCATTTAGCTGGTTGATACCTGTAATCCCCTCAAGGACCCCAGTGACACCAGTAGTGGTTCTCAACCAGTGGTTCAGGCGGGCACTCCAGAAAATGGCCACCAGTGACACCGGTGGTTCTCCACCAGTGGACCAGGGTGAGTGAAGTCTCACTTAAGCTCTGTCATCATCGCTCTCCGTTTAGCGCAGTGGTTCCATTTGGTTCCATTTGTACACTCTCAGAGTTACAGACCCATAAGGGTCCATTTGGTTCCAAACTATCATTTAGCATAGGGACCCCTGGACCTCCCTCAAGGACTCCTGGGGGTCCCCGGACCCCACTTTGGGAACCACTGTTTTAGCGCACTGTTTCCCTTACACTGGGTCAGGAGTTGGTATTTTTGGTTTCCTATATTTCGTTTTTAATTAATATTACTTCAAAACTTTTTCAAAAAACATTCCCAAGAAAAGCAACATTGTTAATGAATTAAAAACAAATTCAATGATTTCTTTCTGTAATTACATGAAGAAATCAAAGAACAATCGAAGAAATTCCATAAATTGGAAAACAAATGTTTATGTTTATGTTAGTAGTGAAAATAGTCAATCTACAAGCTGACAACGTGGCACAAAGCTATGCGGTGTGAGCTTGTAGATCTACTTTTTCACTAGTTTGGGTCCCGGGTAAACATCTAATTTGTCTTTTGGGTCTTGAGCTAAAGTTTGGGAACCACTGGTTTACCGCATGTCGGCAAGCGACGCCAAGCCTCACCGATTGACACTGCACATACTGAACTACAGAGAATTGAGACCCTGTGACATCCAAAAAAGTGGGTAATTTGGTTAGCTAATATTTTGATGACATAACTTTTGGAATGCAAAATACATTGTTCATGTGAAATAGTTTGTTTGTGCTTATTTATTGAATAGTTCACACGAACGATGTTGTGGCAACCAAGGTATTTTAAGAGGTACATATAGTCTGTTTGATGGGAGTGCGAGAGGCGAATTCAGTCCTGTCCCGTGTCTGAGCCCTTGGGGCTCCATTTTCATCACCGCTAAACCCCTTATCCCTAAACTTCTTTGCCTTTTTTACTATTTTGAAAAGGATTTTTGAATAGTTCAACTAGCCAATCTACATTGACACGTTGTGAGCTTGTAGACTGGCCATTTTAACTATTCAAAAATGTTTAGCAAAATAGTAAAAAAGGCAAAGAAGTTTAGGGATAAGGGGTTTAGCGGTGACGAAAATGGAGCCCTTGGTCTCTCAGCCTGCTACTCAGCCCGTGGGCATGAACCTTTAGCCGGGGTTTGGTTTTGGTGACCGGGAGACCACGGGGCTCGAGTGTGATATCACGATTATGCAGCAGTTACCCTAAAAGAAAACACACACAATGACTCAATGTCATTGTCAGTAAGATATTCAATAGAAATTCACAATTTTTTAATGCCATATTTAGCCAGTACGGACGCAAATTAGCCCCATATTATGTGCCCTCAATCCCTACGCTCATTCTGTAGCTCCGAGATGAGGTCGCACACGGTTACCATTCCACTGCTTTTCCGAACCGGTGCATGGTTTCCACTAGGAGGAACATTGCTTACCCTTTCCTGCACATTGTATCCAAAAAGTAAAGGTCCAATAATGAGCTAAACTAATTTGACTTTAGGAGGGGACAAGACTAGCCAAATGACTAGCCTGCCCAGCTAGCATACTAAGCCTATAGAAGCTTTAGTGCTCAGTGCTCCATTGCGGTTTTCAGACTGTTTTCCCTGAGACCACGTGATGTACAGACAGTATCATAATGATATTCTCGGGGCGTGTCATAGGATCTTTAAGGACATGTAACATTTTGAATATAGGTCATAGCATAGTACTACCTTCCCTACGTGTAGGGAGTGTTATTTGTACTTTGAATTTAGCATAACAAATCCGAGTACTGTGGCCCCTGGAAGAATACAAAAAAAAAAGTATTTATTTTATTTCTTTTTTTTAGGGCTAATAAAAGTTACGGGTATGGTATGTGTGATATGAAGTGTGAGATTACCATAATGACAGTAATCCTCAAGGGCTTTTTGCACTCAGAGAGTGTACAAATAGAGAGTGTACAAATGGAACCAAATGGACCATAACATGTCCATTTGATGGCATGTCAAATTGGGCATCCTTCAAATTAAAATCATGAGAATCACTGCCATATCTTTTCAAATGGGGTCTTGCCCTGAGAATGAATTAATTTTACACTCTTACGTAAGAGTTAAAGATCTATAAGGGTCCATTTGGTTACCAACTCTCCATCATTTAGCTGGGGACCACCTGGAACCCCCTCAAGGACCACTGGTGGTCCCTGGACCACTTGTTGAGAACCACTGTTCTACATCTATTCTAAGCTTAATTAATAAATGAAAAAATAAAAACCCCAAGCTTTTGCTCTCGCGGACTCGGCCCCCAGCCTGGTACCCTAGTCAAAATATAACCCTTGAGGAAAATGAATTGAGGAACCCTGGAGTACAGCATCTTACAAGATTCGCTACACCACCAAGATACCCACCCACCATGTACCTGTACCTTGACTCCTTCAACACCACTCTCAAAGAGCACTTACGGACGGCTGCAATTTGAATTTTGAATTTGAAAAGCCACCCCCCCCCCCCCCCCCCCCCGCCCCTTTTTCCCCATACTGTACATGTTTTGCCCTTTTTTACTTTATTTAACCAGTAGGGTGGTTTCCTGTTTATCATAGAAGTATATATTTGTATGTCTTTAAATGTTGAAAATAGAGGACCCTGAAGTCCCTCACTTCAAATCATCGGAGCCCGTCAAGCTGTCCTCTACAATGGCAAGTATGGGTGCTGCATGGGCTGCAGCACCCCCTTGGGATCTGGGGTGAAAGGGTTTTTATTGCGACCGGAGGTCGCAGTTAACTATGGAATCATGCATTTTTGTCCGTCAGCGTATCCTTCAAAATCCCCATACATGGGGAAAGCCCCCATATATTGTGCGCAGGTCTCGTGACATCACTATGACATCATCAGGGATGATGATAGTAAATCAGGGATCATAGTAAATGCAACCTGCTGTCGCAATTAAGCCCATATATGGAGATGCTGACCTGTTCTGACATTCCATAAGGTTGTTTCAGGAGGATTTAGTGCAATAGGAAATAGGAATAATGTTAAAATTTAACCCAAATTCCATGTCGGCACTGTTGTGGTGCACACTGGATCCGTTGCAATTCCTGTTTACATCGGCAACTCCACTCCAAAGCCAGTGCGCACTCTGAGCGCACTGGCTTTGGAGTAGAGTTGCAAGGATTGCATTATATCTATGCATACTTTTTGTCAGTGAGTATTTCCTGTTATTACCTGTAACCGATGCATGCACAAATTAACTTTAACTCGCAAGGGTTTTCATCTTCACAACACCAGAGTGCAAGTTGGTTTAATGTGATGGAACTACTCCCCCCCCCCCCCCCCCCCCCCTCTGCAGCAGGCAGCTACGGTACTTTTTTCTGCAACTGCGCATATATAGTATTCAGTTGCCATTATTTTTCGTATCAGTACAGTACAGTACAGTACAGTACAGTACAGCACCACTCAGTTCAGAGTTTTATTTAACAATGAATCAATTCATAATCATGACATGAAAAATAACAAAATTCAAATCATCATAAAAAGTAATAAAAAGAGATGTACAGGGGAAAAATGAAGCGAGTTATAAAGAGGTGGGGGTAGTCACTTGACTAAGGGAGGAGCAATCATTTCCTCTCCCTTTGGCCTGCTGAAAGGTGGGGGGTTTTTTTGAGGGAGGGAGTCAGGGCATTCCACTTGTCTTGGGTAGCAGTGCTGTAGTAGGAGAATATACCCTTGTTTTGAAAGGGTCAGGGCTTAGTGTCAAAGTGTCCTTGAGCAAGACTCTGAACCCCTAATTGCTCCAGATGTGCAGGTTGGCGCCTTGCATTGTGAATGGGTAAATGCAATGCACAATCTCTGTAAAGTGTGTGTGTGTGTGTGTGTGTGTGTGTGTGTGTGTGTGTGTGTGTGTGTGTGTGTGTGTGTGTGTGTGTGTGTGTGTGTGTGTGTGTGTGTGTGTGTGTGTGTGTGTGTGTGTGTGTGTGTGTGTGTGTGTGTGTGTGTGTGTGTGTGTGTGTGTGTGTGTGTGTGTGTGTGTGTGTGTGTGTGTGTGTGTGTGTGTGTGTGTGTGTGTGTGTCAGGTGTGTGTGTGTGTTAATGGAGCCTTGGAATGGAAACTACCAGGTGGTCGAGGTCGTCTGCGCCGGCAACATCAACTACAATGAGACCTTGTCCTGCTGGGTCCTAGTCCAACCGCGTCCCGGCCGCCTAGTCCCACAATGGCGTAAGAGCTTCATTATGTTTTGATCATTCAAGGTTAAACATGTGTGGGAAGTGGGAACCCTGATTAAAGTTCTCAGTCGCCGACTGATTTCAGTTTTCTGGATTGCAATTTAAGACAGCACGTCGCACATGCAGCGAAAATAGCCGATCTACAAGAAAAGCTATTTTCTGTTTACGTGCCCATCAGCCACCGGCCTACTTGGGAACGATGCAACTTGGGAACCTAATAATACCCATACCACACACGCAGACACGCACGCACACAGACGTGGCGCATTTATAGTAGGATTGGAGCATTTGAAATGGTCAAACTAGCAATATGTTCAGAAGCATCTTCATAATAAAGCAAAGGTTTAAGCCTCAGTCTGTGATTTCTTCATATGGTTAGTGTTAGTGGTGCTATAGTGTAGTGGGGCTCCTTTCACACTTCATATGGTTAGTGTTAGTGGTGCTATAGTGTAGTGGGGCTCCTTTCACACTTCATATGGTTAGTGTTAGTGGTGCTATAGTGTAGTGGGGCTCCTTTCTTCATATGGTTAGTGTTAGTGGTGCTATAGTGTAGTGGGGCTCCTTTCTTCATATGGTTAGTGTTAGTGGTGCTATAGTGTAGTGGGGCTCCTTTCACACTTCATATGGTTAGTGTTAGTGGTGCTATAGTGTAGTGGGGCTCCTTTCTTCATATGGTTAGTGTTAGTGGTGCTATAGTGTAGTGGGGCTCCTTTCTTCATATGGTTAGTGTTAGTGGTGCTATAGTGATTTCTTCATATGGTTAGTGTTAGTGGTGCTATAGTGTAGTGGGGCTCCTTTCTTCATATGGTTAGTGTTAGTGGTGCTATAGTGTAGTGGGGCTCCTTTCTTCATATGGTTAGTGTTAGTGGTGCTATAGTGTAGTGGGGCTCCTTTCTTCATATGGTTAGTGTTAGTGGTGCTATCGTGTAGTGGGGCTCCTTTCACACTTCATATGGTTAGTGTTAGTGGTGCTATCGTGTAGTGGGGCTCCTTTCTTCATATGGTTAGTGTTAGTGGTGCTATAGTGTAGTGGGGCTCCTTTCACACTTCATATGGTTAGTGTTAGTGGTGCTATAGTGTAGTGGGGCTCCTTTCTTCATATGGTTAGTGTTAGTGGTGCTATAGTGTAGTGGGGCTCCTTTCTTCATATGGTTAGTGTTAGTGGTGCTATAGTGTAGTGGGGCTCCTTTCACACTTCATATGGTTAGTGTTAGTGGTGCTATAGTGTAGTGGGGCTCCTTTCTTCATATGGTTAGTGTTAGTGGTGCTATAGTGTAGTGGGGCTCCTTTCACACTTCATATGGTTAGTGTTAGTGGTGCTATAGTGTAGTGGGGCTCCTTTCTTCATATGGTTAATGTTAGTGGTGCTATAGTGTAGTGGGGCTCCTTTCTTCATATGGTTAGTGTTAGTGGTGCTATAGTGTAGTGGGGCTCCTTTCACACTTCATATGGTTAGTGTTAGTGGTGCTATAGTGTAGTGGGGCTCCTTTCTTCATATGGTTAATGTTAGTGGTGCTATAGTGTAGTGGGGCTCCTTTCACACTTTTTCCACATATCGTATAATGGGACTTACACATTTCAGTTGTGAGATTTAATCTAATTGTAATCCATGCCCTGGTGCTCTGGGGCAGTTTGCTACTAAGGAGCCCCTGAAGCCAGATTTAAACTGCATATTATTGAAATGTAATCCAATTTTGTGTTGAGAATGAGAAATTTGCATAATTAGGCAATGAGTGGCCTATAAATGTTCAACAGGACCGAGTGGAGTATGTAATTGCTGCAGGGTACAAAATAACCCACAGCTATTGCAACAATTGCAAATTGCGTTTATAGGCCATAATAAAAGTTATAGAAAACTACATTTGTGAGTAAATTACTTTTACTCAGAAATGTGTGTGTGTGTGTGTGTGTGTGTGTGTGTGTGTGTGTGTGTGTGTGTGTGTGTGTGTGTGTGTGTGTGTGTGTGTGTGTGTGTGTGTGTGTGTGTGTGTGTGTGTGTGTGTGTGTGTGTGTGTGTGTGTGTGTGTGTGTGTGTGTGTGTGTGTGTGTGTGTGTGTGTGTGTGTGTGTGTGTGTGTGTGTGTGTGTGTGTGTGTGTGTGTGTGTAAATAAAAAAATAATATATATATTTTTTCCCTACCCACCTCAGTGGCTGCCAGACTATGATAAACAACTTGTGTTTTCCCACATTGTGTTACAGTGTTCGAGAAGTTCAGCTGTAAGCTGAAGTACACGAAGATACACATCGACCCCAACACCCGACTCCCAGAAGAAGATGAAGATGACATACGTAACGTCATTACGTACAGTATGTGACTGGAGTCTGAACTTTGACTTGTCTAGTTATTACCAGTGCAATATTACTTAGGAGAGTAATACAGTATGTTACTTATTACTCCTTAGAAAAGTAATACTATTACATTACTTATTACTCCTTAGAAAAGTAATAATAGAAATAATAGCAAAAGAACAACTAGAAATGCACTCTGTCGAGGTGCCAACTTGCGCCTTGCACACAAGTAGGCCATACATGGCCTACAGGCTTTGGGCCAAGCCCCTATAGGGCCTAGGCTTGTTTCCATTGTGGTCCTCTGTATGATATCGGAATCGGTCAGAATCGGTATCGGCATGGGGGCACGGTGGTAGTGTTGTCGCCTCACAGCTAGAAGGTCCTGGGTTCGATTCCCGCTGGGGGCGCGTTCTCTCCTCCGCATCATCAGTGCCCATACCCGAGGCGGGGTTGGCAAAAGGGCCTTTCTGTGTGGAGTTTGCATGTTCTCAAGGTTCAAGGTTGTGCTTTATTGTTACATCTTGTGTACAGGTACATAAGAGTAAAACTTATTTTTGTTTGGCTTCCTTCAGACAATGCAGCAGCAAAAATATAATACGACATCAAAACAGCAAAACAGAGCAAACAAAATAGAATATAGAGTGCAAAAAGAGCAAACAAGAGTAGAAAAAGAGTATCATATGTACATGTGCATGTTTTCCTTGTAGTAGGACAATTATTATTATTATAGTATTCTTTTATTATTATTATTTTTTAACTTCACAGTAGACTAAGTTTTATAGGTGCAATTCGAGCTTAATAGTGCGAGGGCAAAGGGCAAAAGGTGCGGGGAAAAGGTGCGGGGGGTGCTAGCCTTTTCCTTTTCCCTGATACGCTTTGGTTCTTATCAGTTCGTTCATGTATCTGATTGTTCGGGGAAAGAAGCTTTTTTGCAGTCTATTTCCAGTGGCTTTGAGACTGCGAAACCGCTTCCCATGTGGTAGCATCTCAAACAGACTGCGGTTGGGATGACTTGGGTCCTTCATTATTCCTCGAGCTTTGCTGACACAGCGTTCATCGTACAGGGCTTGGATAGGGGGGAGAGCGCATCTGCTGATGCGTTCGGCTGTCCGCACAACCTTTTGCAATGCTTTGCGGTTTAGGTCAGTGCAGTTGCCATACCAGGCCGTGAAGCAACCAGTCAGGATGCTCTCTGTGGTGCCTCTGTAGAAAGTACCCTCACAAAAACAATTGCAGTAATCCTAGTCTCTAAACTGCCTCCCCCTGGCACCTGATGGAAGGGAAAGGAAACTTCCCCCTGTCAGGTGTAAAGGAGCAAAATAGTGGAAAATCGTGGAGAAAAAAAAAGAAAAGAAAAAATAATCGGTATCGGCAGATATGACCCTGCAAATAATTGGAGATCGGATATCGGTCATAATTTCATAATCATGCACCCCTAAAAAATATGATTGTCCGGGTGAAAATCACCCGTGTTTAGTGTTCTAGGGTTAAAACGTTTGTTCTTTCCTCCAACTCTCCTCTCCCTTCCTACTCTCCTCTCGTCTCTAGCTGGACCCCGTGAATCTGGGGGATTTAGAAGGCTATATGCAGAATATGCCGAAACTTGACTTCAACGCGGCCTGGGACACAATCCGGGAGGAGATGGAGGATCTGTCCGTTCGGGTGTCCATGCAGACACTGGCCGGTAATGAACAAAAATATTCACTCTGGATTCATATTGGGCTGATCTCAACATTTCAACACCACAGAAACAACTAGAAATGCACTAGTGCCAACTTGCGCCTTGCACACAACTAGGCCAGACATGGCCTACTTGTGCACAAGCAGAGCACGCAAATACTACCGACTTGTACAAACTTCTACAAACGTACTCTCAGCCCCTCTATAAAATATATCGGTGCAGTGCGATCGTACTGCGGTCGGCTGGGTATGTATAGACGTGTCCTCGGTGGTCCGTAATTGGTTGTTGATGTTGACGTAACTAAGATAGGTTTTGAGTTGACATTGAAACCTATTTTAACTCAATCCCCCCCAGGATTAATTAAAGAATGATTGCCAGGCCCAGGCGGTGGCGTAACCGTCTGGGCACCCGACTGGTAATCCAGTCGCAGTGTGCCGCGGGTTCGACTCCCGAGCCCGACACGGCCTTTACTGCATGTCTTCCCCCATCTCTCTCCCGTTTCCTGTCAGCCTACTGTCTGTCCCTTCAAAAACCAATAAAAGGCGTAAGCCGCAAAAAAAATATCTTAAAAAAAAAAAAAAGAATGATTGCCAGTATATTGCCAGTATGCCAGTATATCGCCCCGTTCAACCCTTATTTTGAAGATGCAAAACACCGCGACCGGATGTTGTGTCAACTTAATGGTGTGTGAGTTGTCTCGACCGGTTGTTGTTCTCTGCCTGAAGCATGAGAAGTACAGGCCGGCGCCATTAATGCGACCGCTAGGCTCCGTGCAATAAGCGTTGTTTTGACCCGAATAAATGCCACCTGGGGTGGGGATTTTATGGTCCTCATTCACAACGGCGTTTACGCTCATAAAGTGACGTTACGTGAGCGGAGCGTGAGCGGACAGGCATTTACGTGGATTCCCACATTACGTGGGAATTCATGAACTTGAACGTGAACTTGACGGTGACGTTGGTTTGTCGGAAACTCCGTAAAAAGCTGCGCCACCTCTCATGGTCGTGTACGGCTTGCGTAGATGTATTAAGAAGGCTTTAGTCTTCATGCTGAATCAATTAAAAGTCCCCAAACCTCAGATAAAATATGTAGGTATCCCAACATTGGTCAGCACATAAAAAAATGATAGCCTATATAAAAGCCAAGTAGGCTATCACTTGTATGCCTATATGCATGTATTCTAGAGGGAAGTTAGCCTAGAAACTGCCCCCGAGCCCGACACCTTTTTATTTATTAGGATATTTCTAGCATGCGCGATTGCGCTGCTCACTTGACAGCTTTCTACTCGCAGTGCAACGCGTTGTGAGCTTGTAGATCGGCTCTCGCAGACTCGCGCTGCATGTTAAAAAACAAACTCACAATTATAATAAGAACATACACTTATCTGCATTCTGCACTGTACGAATCCAACGTTGTTTAGTGTAGTAATGTCTGCAGTATAGGCCTATTGAAATTGTTTTGTTACGGAGCTCCTTTGAGTCAGTCTGACTGTCGGTGTGTGGGGGGGGGGGGGGGGGGGGGGGGGGGCATTAGCCCTATATAAAAAAAATAGAAGACCACATTAGCCTATTTGAATGAATGGCATCAGCGTGTTTGAAAGTCGGCCAGTCATATCATAGTTTTAAGCCAGCTCACCTCCACTCGCGCTTGTTCACAAACATGACGGACAGACAGACAAGAAAGGCTGTTGATGATGATTATTATGACGACTGTAACTCGCTGATCAGCATGTTGACAGAGACTCAGCCAATTAAAGTTTCACGTAGGCCTAAATGCCTTTGCTGCAAGCACCTATCTGCCTCCATTTGCGTTGTGGTATTAATTTATAATAATGTATATATTGATCACATGCGGACGCCACACAGAATAGCCAACTCTTACCTGTAGCTGAGGAAACATACAACGTAGTTGGATCGGATGAAATATAGCCTTTAGTCCAAATCCCACAAGAAAAAAAATAAAGAAAATATGTCCTGTGTCCATGCATGTCCGTATATTTGCTTTCCAAATCCGACAGTGCAGGGCAGGGAATCAATCACCGCAGTAGACTAATCAATAGGGCCTTTAATCATTGCCGAGTTTTAATATAGCATTTGGTCGTGGTGAACAGTACACTACAAATTAACTTCTTTCTCATTATGTGAAAGTAACTGTAACATCAGTTAACTTATTAACGTTCTGACATTTAACAAGGAGTGAAGCAATGCGTGCCAAGTTGTCAAGTTTCATTTATAATATAATATATACATATAACTCGCGCTGTTTGCTTGAAGATCTGTCCGTGCAGAGACCCGCCTGTCAAAATTAACTGCTCTACAAGCTCATCGCGGCTGTTGTATATAATTTAAAACTTGGGAATCCTCTGTGCAGTCTATGATGACGTATTTCGATATTTCCTGTTGCCTTATATGGTCGTGGATGTTCCATCAAACCAGGCGACACCAGGCGAATCGCTTGGAAAAAATGCGGAAATGATACACTCGCCGATCCGCACAAATGAAGTGATTACACCTGGTTCCCTGGATAACACGGGACTTAACCGTAGCGTGATCGTACGGATTTTCCGCTATCTATACGCATGGCCTTTACGCTTCCGTTACACTCTGGCGTATTTCTCCTTTGTGAATGAGGACCTTGGAGTCTAAAGCGACTAGATTTGTGAACTGAACTTTGAACAATTCATTTTTACAAACCGGCCCTCGATGTAATTGATTTCATTGCTGTTCCTTTTGAGGAAATTAGTCTGTGTTCCAGTACAACAACAAAAATGTAGTTTACACAGGAAACACGTAACCATTTATTGCAACAAATGGAATACAGTTAAACTTGGCATTAAAGGCTCCACTTTGGGAGATTATCCCTGAATTTGTCAAAGCAAGCATGCTAAGCAAAATCAGGGAACTATTGCAAAAAAACAAAAAAAAATCGACATTTCAAAAAGACATTTGAACAGCAGATATAATCATGAGTGATTTTAGCCTATGCCAGGCTCTGATCAAAAGGTGGAGGCTGGGGTGGAGGAGGCGCTAAGCATCAGTGGGATGCGAGGCGGCAGCAAGACGAGCGGGGGTGAGGTGAACGTAAGCCGTTTTAAAGGGGCCGCTATGCTCAAGTGTGAATTCTGATTGGAGTATGAATGAGTGACGTAATGATATGAATGAAAGTAGGAATGACTGACGCTGACTACAGCTTTGGCCTGCGACTCAAGTGTCCCTGTATAAACGCTGTGCTTCATTTATATTTAGTCACAAGCTCTAGTTAACACTCTTCATTGGTTAAAAACCCCACCCACACAAAAGCGGTTTCCAAGGTTTCTGCCAGACATTGACAATATGTTACTAGATCCGGGACAACGCTCCGCACGTCCTAGACTCTTTTCCCTTCTGAGGAAACTGTCGAACGAACTCCCAATGCAGTTAGAACTGCAGACTCCCAGTCGTGAATCGTCCACCGTAATCTGAAGACTCACCTCTTTAGACTCACCTCTTCAGACTCCACTTTATCCTGTAGCACTTGCCATAGCCTTGACGACCATGCAGGATTATGCAAAGGCTAAAATGTAATTTAGATTTATCATAATACTTAGCCATTTGTATACCTGGCTTCTTATAGTGTATAGTTTCAATATTATTTATTCTTTGATATTCTACTTTTTAGACTGATGATAGGTTACTAGATTACTATCTATGCATTTAATGTTTTACCTTGTGCTTACCTTGCTTACTGTAAATTGCTCTGGATTAAGAGCCTTTGGCAAAAAAAAAAAAAGTGGCCTAAATTGTAGTTGTGGGGGTTGGCGTGGTGCTGACTGTGGCTGTTCTACAGAGGCCGTGGACAACATTGTCAGGCTCCTGGGAATGCAGCCGTGTGCCGGCACGGAGGAGGTCCCCGTCGGTGACTCTCATGTCCTGCTACTGGCTGGTGGGTTTTATGATGATTTCCTGTTCTTGGCTATATAGAAGTGTATATTTGTACGTCTCTAAATGTTCAGATGAATTGAAAATGGTGGACCCTATTGTAAACTAGGGGTGGGACGATATGGGTACCGCACGATACGATATACATGTATATCGCGATATTAGGCCCTCGATAACGATAATATCACGATATTCGATATATTGCGATATTTGCGATATATTGTATGAAATTTCATCAACGATATATCATGATATCTGCAACTACAAAATACTTGGAACTGAAAAAACGCTATTTTCGTGCTCGGACACAAGGAGGGACACACATAGCTGTCTATAGTGGTTGCACCACTCAAACACTAAATTAATACTCAATAAACTCCCCCTTTGCCTCATCATAATACCTCACAAACACCACCAACTGACCATTAGCACTGGTATCATCATAATGCCTCACAAACACCACCAACTGACCATTATCACTGGTATCATCATAATGCCTCACAAACACCACCAACTGACCATTATCACTGGTATCATCATAATGCCTCACAAACACCACCAACTGACCATTATCACTGGTGTCAGTGGACTTGTCCACTGCTGGGGAAATGCATTCTGCATTTTGTATTCGCACAAAGCTGTTTGGACAAATCACCATCCAGTAATTCAGTACTTCTGGTTGCTGTGGAATCTGATAGTGGTATTTGCTTTATTTTAGCTGTCATTTCCTCCTTTTGTAAACATGTTGTTCATCACTTCATTATGAACAACATAATATCGATATTTTAATAATCAATATCGATTATTTATCGCGGGAGGACGTATCGATATATATCGCCATATCGATATTTCAGCACACCCCTATTGTAAACAAGTGTAATGCACCAGTGACTGTCCACAGTTAACCGTTTTTGTATTGAGTTGTGCTTGAAATGTACTGTAATTCTGCAAACCGTTAGTAAATCAATCAATCAATCAATGGGTGTTTGCATATAGATTACAGTTCTCACACAACTGATTTCAGTAATTTGGATTCCATACAATCAGTGCCAGTCAGCATGTTGCGCAAATTTGATCAGTATCACAATAATCTCAACAACTTTATCCATATTTGGCTATTCAATAGCAGATGTAAAGGCTATCAGCACGTCACTTTGTGCCACTCTGATACTAATTAATACTATACTAGTGTTAATTGTGTTGACAAAGTCGACTAATTTCAGATGACTAAAATGGGGCTAAAACAAAATGGTGTGTTATTCGAAAGTCTAAGAAGACAAAATCAGAATTTGCTGTCAAAATTAACACTGATCTCTACCTCATCATCTCCAGGTATGTTTGAAGGACGCTACAAAGTCCTGGTTCGTGCCCAGCTGACGTTGAGCGACAAAGTCACCGTGGAGTTTAAGGCGAGGAGCAGTGTGTGTGAAGGTCATCAGGACCAACTTGATGCTGTCACAGGGTTATAAGGAAATTAGTTAAATGGTGCATTTATATAGTTAGTTGCAGCCATCTTATCTTCTGTGTTATATGTAATGTGAAGTCTGCCAATGTTTGAACACACTCAGTGTGGTATTATTTTCACAAATATTAATAAAGTTCATTCAGGGATGCAATGCTTGTCTACGAGTGGTGATATAATAATAATAATAATAATAATAGAGCACCAAAGTTCAGTAGAGGGCACCAACACACAGGTTCGTGTATTTTTTTATTTGTATTGAAATCTCCATAGGGCGATTTTATGTCGCTTCATATAAGAACTGTGTTTGAAAAATAAACCGACCACCCCGGCCTTTCTGTCAGGGGAGTGGCTGTGCGTCGTTAATGATGTCCATTCATATTTGATACAGCCAGTTTCTGGAGAAAATGGAATTAATGTGACCGCAAAAGCCTTGAAACAGTTTCTGTTGTGTGACGGGCTGCGGGCAGATGCAGCCTACCCGGAAATGTAGTCTCTGGGTTGTTTGGCTCGTTTCTAACGCTTATTTTGTTACTCTTTGGGTATATTTGTACATTTCCACCTTCAGTCGATGCTTCATATCCATATGAGTGAAAAGGCCGGGGTGATTGGTTTATTTTTCAAACACAGTTCTTATAATATAAGAACTGTGTTTGAAAAATAAACCGATCACATTAGATCGCCTCATATTATCTAAAATCCCCTTATGGAGATTACAATGCTTATAAAAAAATACACTAACCTAGGGACTGGCGCCCTCTATAGGGACGATGATAGGAATAATAATACCAGAAAGACGCCCCTTAGGGCGCAGAAACAACTTAATACGGCACAGTTGAGAAGCAGGAGTTAAACTATTAATCTGGTGTCAGTGAGGTCAGATGTAGAGTTGCTGGCCGGCTCATATATGCAGATCTACTATGTCATAAGGGTTTAACTCAAACTTCATTTTTAGGGGAGCACTCGGAGCATTCATTTCTTTGGGGCGGCGGTGGTTCAGGGGTAGAGTGCCTGGATGGTAACCGCAAGGTTGCCAGTTCAAACCCGGGCTCCCCCAGAGTTACTGTCGAAGTGTCCTTGAGCAAGACACTGAACCCCTAATTGCTCCCGGTGTGCTAGTTGGTGCCTTGCATGGTTACCGTTGCCATCGGTGTATGAATGTGTGTGTGAATGGGTGAATGTAATGCACAATCTCTGTAAAGCGCCTTGGATAAAGGCGCTATATAAATGCACCATTTACCATTTTATTTGGTAACGTCATGCATTTAGGCAGTGTGCTAATGCTGTGGATTTTTAACTTGTTTTTTAACTTAATCTAAGTTTTTTAAACTAGTGGTGCTATGCGGGTTAGGGTTAGGGTGCATGCGCGCACGCGCTCGGGAGCGATCACTGATTGAAATAACCTCTTAAATGTAGACCTACACCTATTTATTAACCCACAACATACTGTATATCAAATTGTATTCTATGTACTAATGGGCAAACTTTGCACCGCACTCCTGTGGGTCCTCAGTGATACACACACTGAGTTTTAAGTTGATTGGTCAGAGATACGTGATGGATAGATAGTGCCATCCTACCTAGTATCTAATCAGCAGCAGGCTGCTGAGCCACTGCTTGCACAGTCTGGACGCAACCCGGTAACAGCTCTTGATAGGGGTTGTTATTTATTTATTTTCTGTTTTTTAAAAAAACATGTTTTATAATACAGTCTGCACTCTACAATGTCCAGCTTTTGGTGTATGTGCCCAAACTTTGTCCTACACAAACATTAAATCCCATTGAAAATTTGTAGTGTTCATGTAAACACAAACATTGCATAACATAAACATTTAAGACGAAGGTGAGGACGCAAATTCTGATTGGCAGGAATTAGATGATGTACGATGATAAGATAGCCCCTCACTTCACAATGGTGTGATTTTATTTTTTATTCATACTTACATTTTATAATGGTGTCATTATGTCATAGATGGGACTAATATCAGAGATTGGTCAACTTAAATCTCATTTTTGTTTTTATTTGTTTCTGTTGCCGGTCATGGCTTCCAGTTCCCACCGGATGCTGTGTGGGAGTTCTGACTGCTCCAGATCGTACTGAATAACTGCTAGCTTGCATAATGTCTTCAGACTAGGACTTAATTCTAAGAAGTACATGTCATTAGTACGGTTGTATCCTCCAAAGAGCAAGACACGATCCCCCATAATGAAACAGCCCATATTTCTATTCATCCTTCACAGGATTTTCATTTTGGCCTTAACCTTCATCCAGGAGAAAGTGTCCGGACTCAATTTCCACAGATCATTGAGGGTAGTATTATCAATGTCCATGCCTCCGATTATGTACAGCTCTCCATTGTAGGTAAAGGCAGAATGATACCTGTGTTCTGGAAAAAGCTCTGCACAAATCATGCTCTGCCAGCAGTTGGTCTCTGTGTCAAGCACTCTGAGTTCTTTGGTGAATCGGTTTCCAGCCCCAAATACAAACATCTTTGTCCCGATGATGGTGGCAGAGTGACTTGAAACAGATAGCGGAGTGCCTCTGGTGTTAATTAAAGTCCAGACCATTGTGGTGGTGTCCAACTTGTACATGTCATTATAGTCATCAGAAAGGTTCCATCCTCCATGAATATACATGACCTTCTATTCCCCAAGGCACAGGCTGAGTGCATGCACCTTCCCTCTGGAACAGTTCCAGAAACCTTGGTCTTGAACCATCTGTGGGTGTCGACATCAAATGCATAAAGAATGTTGCAGAAAGTCCTAGTGTTATTTTTAAAACCACCCCAGATATAGATATGTTCTATCAGCAGAGCTGTGTGGTGGCAGCGATGGGGTGGAACCTCAAGGTGACATTCTCCTCTTCCAGTTGTCACTGGAGTCAACTTCCTCCAGTGTAAAGACAATGTGTTGAAAAGATGAACGTCAAACTCATCCCTGTCGTTCGGGAACCCTCCAAATGAGTAGACTTTGTCTCCCACGGCAACAGCTTGACAAGCTTCAGGTCCTCCGTTCAGATGCAGCGTCCAGCACAACATTTCTCAAAAGCTCCTCCAGTCTTCAAACTAGATCCCTCAAATCCCGCAATTTGGAATTGAACCGAGATGTCTGAGCAATGAGCTTCAAAGGTAGCTCTGTGAAGAACCAGGTAAAGGCGTCGCGTCAAGAAAGATCCTTAAGTAAGTTTATGAAACCTGATGATATTGTTTTGAACAAAATTCTGGTAAGAGCAGTTTGGAGAATTGTTGGTTGAATTGTGTTTTCCTGGAGTCTACTTTTATGATCAGACTGATGATGTCATTCTGACATGGTGTGTCGTCCATATCCATATGGTACAGTAGGTATACAGTCTGTGATGTCAGACTTATAGATCATGTGACGGATATCTCTATATAAGTGGTTCTGGGTGGTTAACCATACCCAAATATGGTGTCTGTGATGTGGACCCACTAACAGTAACCTTCTCCTGGAAGAAGGTTGAGCCCAAAGGAAACGGCCTGTGGTCAATGTATAGTATGTGCTGTTGCATGGTGGGAAATCGTATCATCATCTTTGGAGGATACAAACAATATTTCCCTTTACTAAATAGCTTCCGTGAGTGTGTACGCACTGATAAACTGTTCATGTTAGATTTAAGGCCTAGTCTGAAGACATTATGCAAGCTAGCAGTTTTTCAGTACAATCTGAAGCAGTCAGAACTCCCACACAACATCAGATGGGAACTGGCAAAATTGAGAAAGTATGGAAAAATGAAACTGAAAAATATGTGTTGGGTCCTAATCGCCGATGAGTATGGACTTGGGGGGCAATTTTTCACCAGGTAGAGCAGCCACTTGGAAACCAGAAGGTTCCCAGTTTGATCCTCGGCTCCCCGAAGTGTCCTTGAATTGCTCCCGATGAGCAGGTTGGTGCCTTGCATGGTTTCCTCCACCATCGTATGAATGTATGTATGAATGGGTCAATGTAATGCACAATCTATATGTAGACCACCGTGGATAAAGGTGGTATATAAGTGCATCATTTATATATCATTGTGCCAACTGAAATGTGTCTATTCTGGCTAACAGAGTTAGCATCTGATGCTTTTACCACACCCCATGGCTTCACTGCCTATAGAAAAGACAGAGATGGACCAAGCGGATGGACCAATGTGGGGGTGGTGTTTGTGCCTAAATAACAACTGGTGCAAAGATGTTAAAATCCTGTTAGGGTGGGTGTCTGTAAAACAAAAAAACAGAAGTGAAGAAAAGCCCCTTTGCCTCCCTCCCTCCCCAATGAGCTGAATACTTACTACGGTCGGTTCGAGACCAGCTCCACACGCAGAAGCCAAGCAGGGCCATCAGCAGTAGCAACAGAAGAGTAGACCAGCCCCTTCACCATCTCAAGGGATGAGGTATGCAAAACCCTTCAAGATGTCAACCATTGTGCCCATCTCCAAGAAGGCCAAAGTGACATGCCTGAACAACTGGAGACCTGTTGCTCTCACACCAATAGTCAGCAAATGCTTTGAGATTAAGCTGGTGAGGGAATACATCTGCTCAATGCTGCCTGCCTTGCTGGACCCGTGGCAATTTGCATACAGCAAAAACAGATCCACCGTGTGTATAGTTTTGTGATGTAGGACAATGGGTTTTATGGGAAATGTATTGTGCCATTTGAGATTAATGATGTGTAGGTATTATTGTATTGATTTATGTATGTATTTTTTGTAATTGTTTTCTAGTTTCTATGTTGCGTTCCAGTCAGTCATCAGTCACCTTCACCCTTATTATCCTGCCGGTCTGTTACACCCACCTCCACCCATCCCCACCCACACCATGGGCCATCTTGGATGAGGCTGCTGTCGGTGGGGTGTTTTAGCAAGATTCTAGCCCAAGGCTAGAATCGAATGAAAGTGCCGAATTTAGCATGAGGCTTCTTTAGGACCTACTGATGGATTCTAGCCTTGGGATCCCAACTTTATTTTGATAATTATGCACCATAACTCTTGAACCTTACGTCATATAATCAAAAGATATGTTTCCCTGGACTCCTTGGATTATTTTATCTTCAAAGCACATATTTTGCTACTACTCCTCATATTTTGCTCAAATATTTAGCTACTACTGTCTTAATCCATTGATACCTGGAACGCATCCATGTCACGTTAGCGTTAGCGTTTTAAACATTATGTTATAATTTAGCTATTGAAAAATAGCAGATCTACAAGTTCATAGCGCGCCACCGAGTGGCGCGCTATGAACTTGTAGGTCTGCTATTTTTGAAAAATCGTTAAAATGTGCCTCAAATCGTTCCGAAAATTGTCATGATTTAGAAAACTTTTTATTTTTAATTTCGACGTCAGGCCTGAATGGGTTAAGAATAATCAGTGTATCCACACTGGAGAAAGAACATTTTTTTCTCACTGCAAACATTGTGACAAAAGTTTCAGTGTGTCACCTACCGGTAATCTTACAGCGTCAGTTCACCCCTTTTGTAACCGGATCTTATTTTAATGATGTTTGGGAGACAAGAAACACTTTCCTGGGTTTTTATGTGGGTAATATTTGTTTTTAGATATTTTAGTATTTCAAAGTGGCCATGATGTCATGGACACTGGGCTCACTTCCCTCCTGGACTACAATTACCATAATGCTTTGGTGCACTCCTTGTGGATAGGGGGAGGAGGGCTGTCTTACTGAGACAACATGTATTCCAGGAAAAAAAGTGAAATTATTACAAGGGGGACTTTCATGATCCAAAGGTTGCCTTTTACCCCACTATGTGACACTCGTAGTCACAGTCACAGTAGTAGCACAGTATTATATATTTTTGAAAAGAAAAATCACACCTGTGTGAAGTGAGGGGCGCTCATATGACGCAAATTATACATTCAGTGTCAATGGGAATTTGACAAAATAGCGATTTGCTCGTCCTCAGATGACGTACATTCTCCATTCATTGTCAATGGCATTTAATGTTAAAAATCTCTATAGCTGTATATAGGAGGGGCTAGCGCCCCTATATATATATATATATATATGTGTGTGTGTGTGTGTGTGTGTGTGTGTGTGTGTGTGTGTGTGTGTGTGTGTGTGTGTGTGTATTCCCCCTTTTATTTAAATACAGGTACAGTCCTTTAACAAGTTTTCATCAGTTTACTCACACTAAACCACTAGATGGCAATGTAGGCCTACTCTCGGCATTGACTCCTCACAGAGGACTTTCTTTAATGCTACTTGTCCATGAAATTCTATACCTTGTGATTAGTGATGATTGTGATCTCTTCAATGATCACAGCCAGGCCACGTTGTCTGCACTATAAGGGCTAATGTGCGCTTTGTCGTACGACCTCGTTGCTCAGCAGAAATGTGTGTTCAGCTGAAAATCAGGTCATAAATGATGTGCAAGTCTCACACCCCTTGAACTAGGCTTACTATTTATTATATGTTGATACAACATCATCCAGAGTTTATTCTCTATAGGCTTGCACTTATAAGGTTCATGTCCTATCTGAGACTCAGAGTTCGATCCCTGACCAAACTTGTAGAGTTGATAACATGCTTGATGCTTAGCTGATTGTGTGTAAAGTTTAAAATGTCAGGTAAATGTGCAAGCAAGCTGCATTATTGTACACACACACACAGGTGTCACAAGCACACACCCACATGCACGTCATGCATGCATGCATGCGTGCGCACGCGTGCTGCTGCATCCTCTCCTCCCCGCTCATTGCTTGTGTCTTCTAAAAAGGCTATAGGCTACCTTAATTAAAATTGCATCCAGCGCGCCACAGACTTCTTAAATCAAGCAGAACCCTCCAGAGGGGGCCCCTTGTTTGATTAAATAAGATGACACGGAGAAGTGGGGAGTTCTTCTGGCTAGATCTATCTATGTGTGTGGGAGCTAGAGACCGAACGAAGACGGCCCTAATTGGGCTCCCCAGAGGACCCAGAATGAATGGAGGAGTCGGGGTTGGTGGTGGGGCAGAGAGCGAGATTGGAACCGAGGGAAGGAGGGGCGTTAAGAGAGGAAATGGAGAGATGTTTTTTTTTTTTTTTTTGAATGGTGCAGTGGTGTGTTGGTGGTGGGTTTAACAAAACAAATTGCCAGTGGGACAGTGTGCGCTGGAGTGAGCGGTCCCTGTAGGGCCTCTTACTGACGAGAGGAGAGAACCGGTCCCTGTAGGGCCTCTTACTGACGAGAGGAGAGAACCGGAGGGGCCTGTGGGGAACTGGGGATCCCATCTTCTCCTCCTGCATGCTGCTCAGCTCCTCACTACCAACACCAACACACAGCCCTGTCTCTCTCTCTCTCTGTCTCTCTCTCTCTGTGTCTCTCTCTCTCTCTCTCTCTGTCTCTGTCTCTCTGTCTCTCTCTCTCTCTCTCTCTCTCTCTCTCTCTGTGGTGCAACAACAGCACACGATTACCACACGCTATGCCCTCAGCCTACTGTATGCTATATGAGAAACAGAAAATTCACAGCACTTTCTTTTGCCTCTTAAGACACTTGCAATTAAGCCGGACCCATTCTACAAATGCCCTTTAAATCTGTAGTTCTCAAACTGTATGGATTTTTCCATAAATGTCCAAAAACAGCAGCCATAGCTAACCTTTTTTTTTCTTTAAAAAAGTGCATGTATACAGTACAATAAGTTGGGTTGAATAGACGGAACAACCTGGATAGATGGTTGTAAAATGATTGTCTATTATCTAACACAAATATTCTCTTATGGGGGTCCCTGGCACAACAAGGGTCCGCTGCCATATATCCTATGGATCAATTTGGAGGTCCTTGCCCTTGGCATAAGTGTTGATTTTGTCGACTAAAACTTTGACGAAAAACTTTCATAAAGAGACTAAATATACTGACAATTTCGTCAACAGATAAAAACTAGACTAAAATGTTAGGGATGGACTAGTGTGGAGAAGAGATCCGGTAGAACTAAAAGACAAATATATTTTATGTTTGGTGGGCAACCGTGCGCTCTGGTGTTGCACTCTGGAAAAAGCAGATCTACAAGGTCACTGCAGCACGTCGCATCATGTTGTGAGCTTGTAGATCGGCTATTTTCAGCATGCAACCAAGTGTAAAATCAGGCATTATATGATGCCATCAAGGCCTGCCAAAAACGAGTGCAAGTGTAGTCGACTGAAATCTTATGATATTTAGTCGACTAAAAGACTAAAACTAAAGCATTTCCGATGATGACAAAATCTAAATGAAGCTTTATTCAAAAGACTAAAACTAAATCAAAATTTGCTGTCAAAATCAACACTGCTTAGTGCTTGGCATGAACATAGAACCATGTGTTCTAGGTCAGTGGTTCTCAAAGTGGGGTCCGGGGACCCCTAGGGGTCCTTGAGAGAGTTCCAGGGTGTTCCCATAGCTAAATGATAATTAGCAACGAAATGGGTCTGTAACGCAGATAGTGTACACATTTGGTTCCGTTTGTACACTCTCAGAGTTAAATTAACTTTGATTTTACAATATACATTGGGGTCCCAGAGATAGAAATGCCATTACATTGATTAAAAGGACCGTAGCCTAATTCAGGTCAAACCTGGGGTCCTTGAAATCAAACTGGTTGAGAAGCCATGAAACAATCTTCTCTTATGGGCGTCCTTGGCGTATATTTTCGAATGGGGGTCCGCAAGGCTAATGAGTGTCAATGTGGGGGTCCTTGACATGAAAAGGTTTGAGAAGCATGTGTTGTAGAAGCATGTGTTGTAGAACCATGTGTTGTAGGTGGTCCAGCTCTTTTCCGAGCTGCATGTTCTTGGAGCTGACCTCAACCTCCCATATACCGATGTAGCAGGAGGTGGACCTCAGTAATGGCTTCCTCAGATGTTTCACCTGATGGCGTTTTCATTCTCTCTACTCTTCCCCTCCGTCAAATGATTTACTGGACCGTGCAGGCCTGCCTGCCTGCCTGACCGTCTGAGGGAAGGATTATAAACCCCATCGGTTTACAGGCATCCCATTCCCTTTTGTGAGCTATAGCTGCGCTTGTGTGTGCGGGGGGACGTTAAAATGCAGTTACATGCATTAAGTGAGTGTGGAAAAGGAGGCAAGGGCCTGTTGCTTTTCCTGTGTTACCGTGTTGTTGGGGTGAATGGGATTTCAATATGGCCGTCAGATGGTTCTTGTTACCCCCCCATGTGACATTGATTCCCAGCAATCTCTCGCCCGCTTATAACAGGAAACATATATTTTTTTTTAAACAGAGATCACGGGAAAACAACCATTTCACATGGTTCACCGCAAATTTGACATTTACCAAATGATGGCTGAAACTCGGCAGCATAGCGTTGTA
This sequence comes from Electrona antarctica, assembly GCF_951216825.1. Taxonomy (NCBI): domain Eukaryota; kingdom Metazoa; phylum Chordata; class Actinopteri; order Myctophiformes; family Myctophidae; genus Electrona; species Electrona antarctica. Next base: position 39,331,228 of record NC_136789.1, on the reverse strand, counting down.
GGTCTGTCTGATACACTGAAACACTTGGATTACAGTGTGTGGCCTAGTATAGGGTAATGTATTTATAACCTTACTGTACATTCAAATAGCCTATTACAATACTGTGCAGAGCGATGTGTGAACAGTCTCTTTACACCCGCACCAGACAGGGTGTAGAGTGCATTGTGAGCTTGTAGATCTGCTATTTTCAAAAGACATTGTATACGTTTGGAAATGTGTGAAATGGGACATTCTGCATAATGAGTACTTTCTTACCTTTTGTACTTATTCACACACACACACACACACACACACACACACACACACACACACACACACACACACACACACACACACACACACACACACACACACACACACACACACACACACACACACACACACACACAGCTGTCTGCAAGGTTGCATGCAGGCAATTCTGGAGTCATACCAAGAGAGGCGCTGTTCCCCAAGTTCAAGTTCAACCCACTGCCCAAGTAGGCCAGCGCTGTTCTAGACTATAGAGCAACATGCCGTTGTCTGTTGTTTACAGCAGTGGTTCCCAAAGTGGGGTCCGGGGACCCCCAGGGGTTCTTGAGGGAGTTCCAGGGGGTCCCCAGCTAAATGATAGTCAGGAACCAAATGGACTGTAACTCTGAGAGTGTACAAATGGGTCCATTTGGTTCCATTTGTACCCTCTCAGAGTTAAATTAACATTGATTTTACAATATAAATTGGGGGTCCGATAGATAGAAATGCCGTTAAATGGGGGTCCGTAGACTAATGCATTAAATTGAGGGTCCTTGAAATTAAAGGGGTTGAGAATCACTTCTCTCACGGGGGTCCTTGGCATATCTTTTCAAATGGGGGTCCGCTGGCTAATTAGTGTCAATGTGGGGGTCCTTGACATGAAAAAGTTTGGGAACCACTGGTTTACACATAACATCAGTCAGAGTGAAGTCTATTTAATTGAATAGCCTATACACACTATTTTGATTGATTGATTGATTGATTGAAGAATTTATTAACAGTTTGCAGAATTACAGTACATTTCAAGCACAAACTCAATACAAAGGCTGTTAACTGTGAGTGGACGACCCAATTAAGCATTACACTTGTTTCCAACAGGGTCCACCATGTTCAAATCATCAAAACATTTAGAGACGTACAAATAGACACTTCTATAGACAGAACAGGAATTCATCAAAAAAGAATTCATCAAAAAGGAGGTAAAAAGGGAAAAGAAATATATACAGTGAGGGGAAAAAAGGGGGGGGCGGGGGGGGGGATTCAGATTTTACAGGGGCCAGTTTCGAATTGCAGCAATCCGTAGGTGCCCTTTGAGAGCGGTTTTGAAGGAGTCAAGGGATTCGCATGTCTTAATGACAGTTGGTAGGGCGTTCCACATTTTGGTGGCATAGGAGCGAAAAGAATTTAGTCCCTTGTTTGTGCCGAATCTGGGTTGTACATGGTTCGTTGCACTCCCTCTGGTGTTGTGGGTGTGGACTTCGTTAACATTAAGGAAGTATCTAGACAGGTACATGGGTATCTTGGTGGTGTATCGAATCTTGTGGACCAGACCCATTGCAAGATGCTGTACTCTGTCGTCGACCCTAAGCCATTCCAGCCTGTCGAAGTGGGCAGGGGTGAGGTGGGTTCGGGGGGCTAGATCAAGTAGGAGCCTGACCAGTTTGTTTTGGGAAGTCTGGAGCCTATACTATCCAATGAGTAGCCTAGCCTATATATCAATCTGATACAGTAGGCCTATCTGTGTATGAAGAAATATGAAGTCCCAATCTGCCATTGTCTATACACACATAGTTGGGTGAATCTGAAGCATTTCACAGTCACAGACTGTTAGCTCCATACAGTATACGATTGACAACCTATCGATGTTAGATCAAAAGTGTATTTATATGGTAGGCTACTTGGCAAGTGCACTTCATCAACCAGTCCATACATAAATATTCTAATAAGAAAGCAATCGCAATACGTTATGCAAATAATTATGCGTAAGATTACAATACAGTGTAAGTCTCTGTCTGACTATAACGCGGACAGCCATGCCTATACTTACTATATGCGTTTATCATTGGCTCTTGTCAAGAGGCGAGAGCAAAACGCATTTTGATTGCGATAAACCTAAAATGAAATACAACATGACTAATAGAGGCTAAAGGGATAAAAAGAAACAAGAGAGAAAACAAGGGGGGACAAAAGAAAACGACCTCAAATAAAATACAAATACAAATAAAATAAAAAGAAATATCAAAACACTTCGGCATTCAAAAAAACACCACGTCAAACTAACTGTAGGCTATGCCTGTTAAAGTTTATGTTAAAGTGGGAACTCCATCCCGTGTTTTTGGCTGCTATGGAGCCCCCTCCTCCTCCTCCTCCTGGGTCTCTCTATATTCAATATGACAGGTTCCCGGTCGATAGATCCATTCCACACAGCCAGCCGTGTGTGTGTGTTGTTCAATAAGCCGCGGCTTTGACTTCAATAGCTCCAGCTCCGTGTTTTACGTGGCGCTCCCCCTCCTTCGTTCTAGTGCTCGACATCCAGCCCCTCTCTCTCTCTCTCTCTCTCTTTTTCTCTCTCTCTCTCTCTCTCTCTCTCTCTCTCTCTCTCCCTCTCTTTCTCCCCCCTCTCTCTCTCTCTATCAGCCTCTCACTCCGGCTCAATATGTCTCAAGATGGCGGCCAATGCGGGATCGATGGTTCAATATTGGAGGCGCTTTGATTTACAGCAGCTCCAGGTCAGCTCCTTTTTTCTCCCTTCCTGTTCCTTCCCTTCCATGTGCGTGGTGGTGGCGGTGGCTGTGCGTGGAGCGGAGCCGTGCATGGCTCGGGGGCTCCGGGGCTCTGGAGCCCCCCTCTCTGACTGACTGACTGACTGCAACGGTGCTGGAGGAGTTGGAGTAATATTCTCTAGTCCCGGCGTGTTGTGTTGTGTTGTGTTGTGGGGAAGCCGCTCTGATCTCACCCCCCCCCCTCTCTCTCCATTGATTGAAGAAGAAGGGGGGGAAGCACCGCTGACTACTCCTCGGTTGATCGGAAATTGATCCCTCTGCTCTTTGTTCAATTTTCCATCGATCGGACATGATGGAGGGAGGGGGGGGGGGGGACGCGGTCTCCATGGAGATGTGCGGCGGGGGGGGAAGCCTGGGCTAAAAAAAACAACAACAAAAAAAACAAAAGCAAGGACTCAGTCTTGGCTGAGAAAGAATGAGAAAGTTCCGAGTGTTTAACAACAGAGAATG